>NW_022437061.1:3735266-3807163 GCF_009761245.1 Sapajus apella
TTTTTTTGGTTTTCTTTCATACTATATTATTGTTTTTTTTTTGTTATAATAATTCACCTCCGAAAAAAAAAAAAAAAAAAAAACCAGTAATCTAGTAGAAAGAAAAACCAAAGATTAATTTATGGACTCTGCCAAAAGGCTGAGGAATTGGAGGTATCATGTATTTTCATAAGTTAGGGTAAAGGGAAAATAAAATGAGAGGAAGTGGTTGAAAGTCTTTAAGAAGCAGTTAGAGCTCCCCAAATCCTCTTCTGACCTAGTGCAGCCAAGTGAATGCTTTCTTACTCCAGAAAAAGAATGGAGGATTTTTCTCCACAGTGATTAAAATAGTATTGTTTGCCAGGCACAGTGGCACCAGCCTATAGTCCCATCTACTTGGAAAGCCGATGTGGGAGGATTGTTTGAGCCCAGGACTTCAGCTAGCCTGGGCAACACAGTAAGACCCTCACCCCAATGTCAAAAAAATAAAATCGTAGTATCTCTGGACTTGAGGGCACCAGACATTATTGAGAGTGGGTAGCACCCTACTGAATGCTGGAAGACTGAGTGGAAATGCATGCCTATACACCTTCCCCTACTGCTCCCAGAGCATTGGCAGCCTGACCTTTACTCTCCAGGAAGTTATAGGACAATCTTCTATGGCTCCTATACTGAAATGACCAGTATCAGAGAAAGACAATCATCTGACATCAGAAATCCCTAAATAAATGATTCAGCCCACATCACTTTATAGCAGTGGTTCTCAACTGGATCCAATTTTGACTTCTACTCCTCCCACCCCTGGTGCACTTGGCAGTGTCTATAGACAGTTTTGGTTGTTGCAACTGGGAAGATCCTACAGGCATCTATTGGGTAAAAGTTGAGGATGCTGCAAAATACTCTAGGACAGACTCCCTTCCTCTCCAAACAAAAAATTATCTGGCCCCAAATATCACTATTGCAGAGTTTGAGAAATCCCGCTTTATAATAAAGCTCACACTTTGCAGGCCTCACTAAGGCACTCAATTTACATTCAGCTTTTAAGTCCCACTCTTAAATATGAATAGACCAGCAAGGATTACCAAGCTGCAGAGAGCCTTTAACACAAAGTATAGAGATCAAAACAAATAGAGCAGCAAAAGCAGCTTGGAGGAAACTAACTGCAAGGAGAATAAAACTTTAAAAAAGTGAACATATCCACAAAGAGATAACAAGAGATATTGTTATTTTCAAAGAAAGGTGTTCTTAGCAGAACAAAAGAGAGCTATTGGAATTTTAAAGATATTACCAGAAATGAAAAACCCAGTAGAAGTATTGGAAGATAAAGGTGAGGAAATCTCTCAGAAAGTAAAACAAAAAGACCAAGGATGGAAAATTTAAGAGAAAGTAAAACTAGAGGACTAGTTCAAAAAGTCCTCTGTCACGCAAACTGTTATATCATGCACACTGATACAATAATTCCTGAAAAAGTATGGAGAAAAATCTGTTCTTGAAAGTCCTTCAAGATTTGCCCTCTTCCTATTTTTCATTCATTTAGGGTTCATTGAGCTCTACTATGTACTTGGCAGTATTTTGAGCACTAAACAAGAAAGGTATGGTTTGTGCCTTTGGGAACTTAGTTGAGTGAGGGAAAACCAGATATTAATGGTACACTTGTGGACCAAGTGCAGTGACTCACACTTGTAATCCCAGCACTTTGCGGGGGGGCCAAGGCAGGATGGTCACTGAGCTGGGGAGACTGAGACCAGCCTGGGTAATATAGGGAGACTCCATCTCTACAGAGAAATAGACAAAATTAGCCAGGTGTGGCACACACCTATAGTCCCAGAGGTTGAGGCTGCAATGATCAGAGATCACGCACTCCAGCCTGGGTGACCAAGTAAGACCTTGTCTCAAAAAGAAAAAAAAAATAGTACGCTTGTGACTGTTCAAGAAGGCAGTATAGGTAAGGAAATTGTTAAATAATTCAAGAAAATTTATATAATTGAAAGACACTGCTGGGTTGAAAAATGGTTCGCCAAATGCTTATTACAATTAATGAAAATAGACGCACACTAAGGCACTTTCCAAAATAACAGAACCACGATAGCATAGAAGTTTCTAGACAGTAAAAGAGGTCACACACAAAAAACCATCATCAAAATGGCATCAGACTTCTCAGTAGCAACGCTAGCTAGAAGGTAGCTGAGAAATGCTTTTCAATTTCTGAATAAAAATTATTTCCAGCTACAATTCTATTCCCAGCCAAGTTATAGATCAACTGTGAAAAGAGAATAATAGCATTTTTAGACAAAACAAAAAAACAAAACACCTCCTATTTCTCAGGCAGTTAACTACTAGTTGGTTACAAGAGGATGCTTGCCAACAAGATGGAGCCAACACTGAAAGAGGAAGACATTAGGAGCTCTAACACAGATGGTGGGAATTCCCAGGATGACTTGGAGAGCAACCAGTCCAATGTAGCAAGTCAGGTTCTGGGGAAGGCTACTTCATAAGGATGAGCAATTTGAGAGACATTTAGACAATCAGCAACGAGGTTGTGGTTGAATTGGTGATAAACACGTGAAAACTAAGCCAATGAGACAAACCGTATTAGATGAGAAAGGAAAAGTGTTGAAAGGTTACTACATGGCTCAATTGTGCAGTTTCCACATAATCCCAATAATGTGAATTGAATAGACAAAATTATGACATAAATATGTTGGAAAGATGGGGGAATGAAAAGAATATGTGTGTGCATAGAATAGAGCTAAACCCTCATCCTCCATAGCAGGGAGTCAGTGGGTAACGCTGAAACAAAATTCACCAAGCAGCATATCATCTAGAGACAAGGGGGTAAATTTAAAAAAAAAAAAAAGGGCTAAAGGAGGTGCCGCAAGCACTCTGAGAGTAGTGTCTGCTTTTCTTATCTTTTTTAAAAATAACAATTGTAGAATTGTTTGATTGTTAAATCTTTGTGCTTGTATGTATAGCTTTAATAAAAATGAAAACAACAATATCTAAAAACCTTTGTACCTATCAAAATTATCAATGTCGTTTGACTCAGCAATGCTACTTCTAGGAATTTATCTTATAAATGATTTGGCAAAATAATGGAACACAAGGTAATTCATTACAGCACTGTCTATAATAATGATTGGAAATAAATCAGGATTTGGTTAAATACATTGTTGCCTTTATACAAAGGAATACTATTCCACTCTGAGCTGGGAACAAAGGAGGCTTTTATGTACTGAAAACAAAGACCTCAAAGATAAATTACATGTGAAATGTTCATCCTTGGAGTTGAAAAAAAAATTACATGAAAAATGCACAATTCAGAACACTGTGTATTTGTGCTACAATATGAATTTTTTTTTTTTAAAAAAAGAGGGCTAGAATATATAAATACACATGATTTGTACAAAATATTCCTGGAAAAATACATGTACAAAACCAAATAATATTGGTTGCATCTAGGAAGATGTATTGGGTGGCTAGGAAATGGATGGAGGAAAACTTTTAACCTAAACCCGTTTTAAGTTTTCTGAAAATGTAAAAGGGTTACTTATTTTAAAAACTAAGTAATGCTAATAGCGATTATTGCACGAGTCCTAGTGGGAGTGCAGATATGCAGGTGTGAACAGCAGGAATAAAGATGGATGGATGATTGCTTGCTTAATTGATTGTATGTGGATGGGAGGGAAAGGAGCAGTCTAGCATGAGTCCCTGATTTCTGGCTGTACAGTGAGATACAACTGTAATGCCATTTTCTTACAATGGGAATTTGGGAAGAAAAGAAAAATGAGTTCCTTTACTTACTGCGTTTGAGGACAACCTGGCTAAGGATATCCAGCAGGTATCCAGATAGGTGAGGCTGAAGCTGAACAGAGAGGCCTGTGTTTGAGTTGTAATTGAAGTCTGGGAAGTAAATGGGATTGTCAGGGAGAGAATATCAAGTGAGAAGAGGTTGTAGCTGAGCACCCATTTTGCATGCCCATTTAGACCTAGCACGACAGCTCCTAATTGATCTCCCTGCATCCATGTTGATTCTCTTCAAGTGTAGTCTTCATCTTGCACCTAAAATGGGCCTTTCTAAACAAGCTTCTAAACGAACTTGCCCACCTTCCTCCCACAACCCAGTTGAAAACACAATAGCTCCCCACTGGTCTTAAGGCATACCAAAATACCCAAATCTCTAATATGGTTTAATGAGACTCGACATGATGTGGCCTCTGCCTTTTTCTCCAACCTTATCTCCCACCATTCATCCCTCTCTGCAGCCAAACATTTTCAGTCACTTGTAGTAAACATGTTTCCTCCTGTCCTTGAGCATGTCATGCTCCCTTTGTCTGAAATGCTTTGCTTTGCTTAATAAACTCCAGCTCCTAGTGATGGTCCCAAAACATGAAACTCAGTTGAAATTTTACATTTATCTGTATGATTATTTGGTTACTGTTTTCCACACTAGACCATAAGATCCATAGATCTCTTTTAAACCAGTAGCCTAGTTTATATTCATAGTGCCTAGCATAAAGTGGGTGCTTAATGAAATTAGTTGAACACATTTTTAGGTATAATGTAGAAAGAAGCCAGGATCCAAATACCACGTACTGTATGATTATATGGAGAAGGCAAATCTATGAAGACAGAAAGATTAGTGGTTGCCAGGGGCTAGGGTTGGCAAGACTCAGTGGCTATAAACCGGCATGAGGAATTTTACTGAGGTGATAGAAATGTTCTACAACTTCACAACTCAGTAAACTTACTAAAAATCATTGTATTGTACTTTTAAAATGGGTGAATTTTATGGTATATAAATTATACCTCAATAAAAGTGTTTAAAAACTTGACTAAATGAAAAAATAGTTGTTATTGGAAATGATATCCTTATCTTGTGCTGAATAGTGTGTACATGCTTTTGTACTTTATATTCTATACCTCTCATCCAATACTGTTTTCTTACTGTTAATGAATATATGTTTTAATATACGTTGTTTTAAATTTTTATTTTTTTATTTTTCTTACTCTCTGATTTGAAATAATTAGACTTGGCATGTTACAATGTTCCAGGTGTCTCTAACTACCTTGGGTAAGAAGAAATAGGTACAAGGAGCTTCTCTGTGACATAAACCTATTACAGAATTAGGATTCCTAGGAAGTATGTATCTTAGGGATCAAATGTCCTTAATATATGACATTTGTAACACTGAACTGGATATTTTAAGACTGATCTAATCAGGCAAGAAAAAGAAATAAAGGGTATTCAAATAGGAAAGGAGGAAGTCAAATTGTCTCTATTTGCAGACGACATGATTGTATATTTAGAAGACCCCATCATCTCAGCCCAAAATCTCCTGAAACTGATAAGCAACTTCAGCAAAGTCTCAGGATACAAAATCAATGTGTAAAAATCACAAGCATTCCTATACACCAATAACAGACTTAACGAGAGCCACATCAAGAATGAACTGCCATTCACAATTGCTACAAAGAGAATAAAATACCTGGGAATACAACTAACAAAGGATGTAAAGGACCTCTTCAAGGAGAACTACAAACCACTGCTCAATGAAATAAGAGAGGACACAAACAGATGGAGAAACATTCCATGTTCATGGTTAGGAAGAATCAATATCATGAAAATGGCCATACTGCCCAAAGTAATTTACAGATTCAATGCTATCCCCATCAAGCTACCAATGGCCTTCTTCACAGAACTGGAAAAAACCACCTTAAACTTCATATGGAACCAAAAGAGAGCCCGCATAGCGAAGTCAATTCTAAGCAAAAAAAACAAAGCAGGAGGCATCACACTACTGGACTTCAAACTATACTACAAGGCTACAGTAATCAAAACAGCATGGTACTGGTACCAAAACAGAGATATAGACCAATGGAACATAACAGAGGCCTTGGAGGCAACACCACACATCTACAGCCATCCAATCTTTGATAAACCTGACAATAACAAGCAATGGGGAAAGGAGTCCCTGTTTAATGGTGTTGGGAAAACTGGCTAGCCATGTACAGAAAGCAGAAACCGGACCCTTTCCCAACACTTTACACTAAAATTAACTCCAGATGGATTAAAGACTTAAACGTAAGACCTAACACCATAAAAACCCTAGAAGAAAACCTAGTCAAAACCATTCAGGACATAGGCATAGGCAAGGACTTCATGACCAAAACACCAAAAGCATTGGCAACAAATGCCAAAATAGAAAAATGGGATCTAATCAAACTCCACAGCTTCTGCACAGCAAAAGAAACAGTCATTAGAGTGAATCAGCAACCAACAGAATGGGAAAAAAATGTTTGCGATTTACCCATCTCACAAAGGGCTGATATCCAGAATCTACAAAGAACTAAAACAGATTTACAAGAATAAACCAAACAGGCCCATTCAGTAGTGGGCAAAGGACATGAACAGACACTTTACAAAAGAAGACATACATGAGGCCAACGAACATGAAAAAATGCTCATCATCACTGGTCATTAGAGAAATGCAAATAAAAACTATATTGAGATACCACCTCACACCCGTTAGAATGGCAATCATTAAAAAGTCTGGAGACAACAGATGCTGGAGAGGATGTGGAGAAATAGGTACAGTTTTACACTGTTGGTGGGAGTGTAAGTTAGTTCAACCATTGTGGAAGACAGTGTGGCAATTCCTCAAGGACCTACAAATAGAAATTCCATTTGACCCAGCAATCTCATTACTGGGTATATATCCAAATGATTATAAATCGTTCTACTATAAGGACACATGCACACAAATGTTCATTGCAGCACTGTTTACAATAGCAAAGACCTGGAACCAACCCAAATGCCCATTGATGATAGACTGGACAGGGAAAATGTGGCACATATACACTATGGAATACTATGTTTTTAATACTCAAAAACGATGAGTTTGTGTCCTTTGTAGGGACAAGAATGAACCTGGAAACCATCATTCTCAGCAAACTGACACCAGAACAGAAAATCAAACACCACATGTTCTCACTCATAGATGGGTATTGAACAATGAGAACACATGGACACAGGGAGGGGAGCATCACACACTGGAGTCTGTTGGGGGGAAACAGGGGAGGGAAAGCGAGGGGTGGGGAGTTGGGGAGAGATAGCATGGGGAGAAATGCCAGATATAGGTGATGGGGAGGAAGGCAGCACATCACACTGCCATGTGTGTACCTATGCAACAACTTGCATGTTCTTCACATGTACCCCAAAACCTAAAATGCAATTTAAAAAAATTGAAGGAAAAAAAGACTGATCTGGACTTGCTGATTTCAAAAATTAGTTGCAATATTGGGATGGGAAAGATTTTAAAGGTAATCTGACTTTTGGGACTAATAACTTTAGAACAAACGTCCCTAGAAACAAAAGCCTCAGCACTTTGGGAGGCCGAGGTGGGCAGATTGATTGAGCCCAGGAGTTCAAGACCACTCTGGGCAATATGGTGAAACCCTGTCTCAAGAAAATATACAAAAATTAGCCAGGTGTGGTGGCACATACCTGTAGTCCCAACTACTAGGGAGGCTGAGGTGGGACCATCACTTGAGTTCAAGAGGTCAAGGCTACAGTGAGCCATGATTGCACAACTGCACTCCAGCCTGGGCAACAGAGCAAGACTCTGTCTCCAAAAAAAAAAAAAAAAAAAAAGAAAGAAAAAAGGAAAAAACAAAAGCCCCAGTGCCTCTCCAATAACTCTTGGAACCTACTGAGCCCTTCTAGGTGGACTTACTGCATTTTGGTTGGGTTTACCTGGAAGCAGACCTAAGATAAAGATGTTAAGACATGTGGATGATTTGGGAAGCAGCATTGAGGGGGTGGGTGATTAAGACAGGGAATATAGAAACACTAATAGTATTTACCACTGTGGGCAACTCAACTGAGGACTCATGTGGAATAAGCCTGAGGATTGCTTCTCTGAAGATTGAAATGTCTATCAGCTGACTAACTCCTGCCCCATTTAGTTGAGGGTTGCCTTGGGTTAAATCCCTGATACTCCTATGGTGGTTTCAGGGCTCTGGGGAAAGGCTTGAGACAGAAAAGCAGAGTGTAGGACTGCTGGGAGTGGGACTTGTCAGGCTGCTTGTAACTGTCCACTACAGCAAAGCTGAAATCAGAGGTGGCCGAAGTGTGTGACTCAGGGCTGCATCTGTCAAGGAACATCTTTCCAGTGAAACTCTGTAACAACAGGACATCCAATGACATATGACTTCTAGTGCAATTTTATATAAAGTGGTTTTCTTTTTATTAATGAAACATTTCATTGCATTAAGGGTAGAAATAAACATGTCAAGAACTGCATGAAACGAACCAACTGTATAACTACATGAAGAGCATTCTGGTCAGTATTCTTGTTAACAGGCACAAGCAATTTACTCTAGTGATAATGCCCAGAGGGGCCAACGATGCGGACTACCTTTTGCAGGACTCATATCTTGAGCGATTTAAATGAAAAATTAGCCTCCCTTAAGTAAAAACCCCAATAGGGGTTACTGGTGTAGTGCTTGTTCCACTTGACCATTAGTGATCTTTCTAGAACATGAGGAAATAAGTCTAGTTGGAAAAGCCTGGAACTAAAAGTGGCAAAGCCCATTTCCTGTCCTGTGCTCAACTCCTAATTTTCCCTGAGAGAAGTGAGTTAAGCTCTCCGTCTTGGTTTTTTCCTCTCCAAGTTGAGGATCATGGTACCAGAAGCTTGCATTCTGTGATCATGACAGTGCTTACAATCCCAAAGCCTTTGGGGGTCTTTCTAGGATAACGGCCACGAGAGAATGAACATGAGAAATAATTTATTTTCAACTTTAAAACCAAATAGGTGCATTCATTCCTCTTAATCTGTAATTTTGACTGTAGTTTGTAGGTCTGTCTCAGACTTTTCAGAAGGATAGTATCAAATGTGATTTATACCAAGTAACTCTTAAGAATCATGACACAGGCCAAGCACTGTGGCTCACGCCTATAATCCCAGCACTTTGGGAGGCCACGGTGGTTGGATCACGAGGTCAGGATATTGAGACAATCCTGGCCAACATGGTGAAACCCTGTCTCTACTAAACAAAAATTAGCTGGGTGTGGTGGCATGTGCCTATTGTCCCAGCTACTTGGGAGGCTGAGGCAGGAGAATCGCTTGAACCTGGGAGTGGAGGTTTTAGTGAGCTGAGATTGTGCCACTGCACTCCAGCCTGGCGACAGGGCAAGACTCTGTCTCAAAAAAAAAAGCATCATGACACAAGTATGGAAGTAATATGTTTTTGGTCTCCCTGCCAGTGTGCGACTTAGTCTAAATGTGTTTATTATTAACTGTTATCATTTACAGTATTTAAAATATCCTCCTCATAGATGATTATATCCTGATAATAGGACTGAACCAATAAGTATGCACTAGCTTGTCAATTTTATTAGTATGGATAAGTACATGCATAAATAAGACATGCCCAATTATCTTGTTAAATACTGATAAATTCTAAACATCTAGATATTTAGCCTTATTGAAGACCAAATATTTTTGTTAGTTTTTTACATTTTGGTGAGTTGAGTATCTAAAGGTTCTATCTTGATTCTTTAGAAAAGCTGAGTTTGATGAACTGCCTCTTCAAAAGGGGAAATATATCACATGTTGCTTTAGGGTAGAAAAAGGAAACATTGTCAGTAAAGTGATTTATTACCTCAATACAGAGATTAAAAAGCTATGGAAATAAAATCTATATTTTTCATTTGCTTACATTGAAATCCAATTTTAAACAAAAAAAAAATCCCTTTGAATGGTTCAGTTGTTAAGAAATTCAATAAGCACTTTGTCAGCTAAACGAAGGCTTCTCAATTGAAAATAAATGGTGAACTTAGAGAATCAGAGAAAATGCCCTTAAAAAGCCGGGCGCGGTGGCTCAAGCCTGTAATCCCAGCACTTTGGGAGGCCGAGGCGGGTGGATCACGAGGTCAAGAGATCGAGACCACCCTGGTCAACATGGTGAAACCCCGTCTCTACTAAAACTACAAAAAAAATTAGCTGGGCATGGTGGCGCGTGCCTGTAATCCCAGCTACTCAGGAGGCTGAGGCAGGAGAAACTCCGTCTCAAAAAAAAAAAGAAAAAAAAAAAAAAAAAGAAAATGCCCTTAAATATGCTTCAATTCTGAACACTGTGACATATGATGGCTCCTGATCCCCTGACTTAAGTTATGCTGAAACCAAGAAGTCCTTTGAAAAGTGGTAGCTCTGCTTCTGGTCCCAACACACCTTTCTTTAAAGTACTTTGTGCGGTATTTTAAACATCCATCATTCTGTCAGCAAAATGATTGTCACAGGAAGTGTAGGGCACATGTTTCTGTATTCGGTGAGTGACAGTGAGCTACAAAGCACTGGAAGGAACTGAATCTGAGGAAATAACTTGTAAAAAGAATTTCAAAAGTACCAAGAAGAAAGCTTTTCCAGAAGAAATGTCTCTTGAGTCTAATCAGACTCTCTGAAACTTATGTGTAACTTAGGCTGCAGATAGATGGATTTGCCATATTCATAATTTTACAAATAATCACTCAAAAGTAGATTAATTAATACAGTATCATATTTGGCAAGGGTAACTCAGGAAGAAAAATCAGTTACTCATTACATTCTCTCAGAAGCATCTTTTCACATCACAATCATTTTGACTAAAAAAATAACAACTATCCACAAGCATCATAACTAGCATTTAGTTCTACTATACATGAAATATCTGTACTTATCCTCACCAACATTATTTATGCATTCTCTTCATTCACAAAAGTACATGTTAAAAATCCTTAGGAGCTTATCAATATCAACTCACTGGTATCACCCCACCCAACCCCTTTCCCATTTGATTCTACCCAGTATTTTATTGTAGTTGGAAGACTGAGTTTTCCTGGAGGAATTATGAAATGAAGATTAGCATAAAATGTAACATGTAATGTTTTAGAAATCAGATGCATTTGAATGATATATTGGCTACCATTTTACCCTGGGTCCCGAACTCTTAATTGACTTCTGTTTTGCAAGTGAAATGGAGGAATACAACATAAAATGGTATATATGGATTTTGAGCACAAAGTTTGGTGAAAGAAGCACACTGAATAAAGTTAGACCAAGTAGCATTAACATGTGATGCAGAGACATTTTATCCACAACAGTGGTCACAAAATTCTGGAGCTAACAGCAACCAACAACAAAAGAATTACTATACAAGGGCTTATTAAATACTTGCTAGACACATAAAAAAACAATTTCAGAGCCCACATGATTTTATAAAGCTTAATGTTGAGCCATGTCAGCCTGCTCTTTAACCTCTGGCCAGAATGTTCCTATCACTTGCCAGCGCTGTGTCTTTTCCGTCCTTTCAACAGGCAACAAGCCTGCAAGGATGTGGAGGGTTTCCCCTTGCCATGGTCCAGGTCAGGACAGCTCACACGGTTCCTTCACCAAGCACAGGCGATGTTTACGTTCGAATGAGGGGTGCTCTTTCATCTGCTGTTCCCTGAGACACAGAAGAGAGAAGAAAGGAAGTTAGGTGTTTCATGTCAGAAACTTCTCCCCAGTGTGAGAAGTTTGGGTGAGGAGTGGGGATATGGAAGGAGGAGAGACCTATAAGAAGGTGGCTCATCCCACTCACCTCCCTTCTTGGGCTGCTTCTTGTTAAGATTCAGCCCCAACCTTTTCAGGAGGTTCTCTGACTACTCCCACTCTCAATACCAGAACAGTGTGCTTCTCTGTGTTGATCTGGATTATAAAACTTATCAGACTCTATTGAATTTGCATTCTTACTGGTTTGAAACCTAATAGGGAATAGTGTCTCAGAGACAGTAGTGCTCAATAATTGCTTGCTTGTTGAATATATGAGGAAGGTTAATTGGAGGAGCAGTAATTAACATTTCCATGAGGTTTCATTTGTGCCTAAGACAATTTCAGTGACTGCACAAAGTCAGACTGGAAGATCCACACATAGAAATGGCAAAATAGTTTGCCTCACAGCTAATTCAGGCTGAAGTGACTGGCATGGGATAAGAGAAATAATGGAAGAGTATGGAAGTCAGGGAAATCCAGCTAATTTTACTCAGATGGTTTCACCTATTTATTTTCTACTTCACATTTGCCTTGGACACTTAGTTGAGGAAACTGGAGGAAAAAAAAAGCCTGTGTTGCAATAAAAAAAGGAAGCTGCAGAAAATTTAAGCAGGGCTTCTACAGAAAAGGCTTATGGGAGGTTTTCAGATTCTACAGAAAAGGCTTATGGGAGGTTTTCAGGCTGCTGGTCACTTGGAGAGACCAACCCAACCCTTTATCCTAGCCTGCCAGGAAAGTAACTATGCCCACATTCCACTGTATTTGTTAATACAGTGGAACCTAAAGCATAGGTATCTTTGGATATATCAGGGATTCTTTCTAAGCAGGGTCCTGGCTGCCTTGCTCTAAAATCTTGGAACTGTTTTATCATATGTAATAATAATTAAACCTTTACTGAGCTCTTACTATATGCTAACACTGGGCCAAGTCCTTTATGTCTACTATATCATCTAATCCTCATGAAAAACTCCTAAGGGAGGCTTTTATTATCCCATTTTACAGATGAAAAAAAACTGAAGCACAGTTTCCCGGGTCATATAGCTGTTAAGTGGCAGAACTGGGATTTGGACTTAGGCAGTCTGACACCAAAGATCAGATGCGTAACTTACATATTCTTCCTTTTCTTTCAGGTTATTGTTTTCAAAGACATAAAGTTAACTCTCAGGGTATACATCCAAAAAGATTCTATTCCCCAAATACTAGATGGTATATTCTATCCCTCCACCTTCTTTGACACACTTCCTTTGCTTCCCATTTGATCCAACAGTAAAATAACCATGAAATCACTATGCACAGTATAAAATCCCAGAATTCATCCTAATAGGCCAGCTGACAGCCCTTCAATGAAGTACAGCTGAATTCCTCAAGTAAAGTTATCAAATAAGGAAGAAGTTCCTTCAGCCAGTTCTCACCTCATCCATGGATCCCTGTCCTTTGCACGCAAGCCAGGTAAAGACCAAACCAAAGAACACACCCAGTGCCATGATGATGTAGGGTATGTTGGTGATAATCAAAGTAGTGTTGATCACAGACTTCAGTCGACTCGCAGTCTCTTTATCAATGAGAACACTCTGGAGAGGCAAGAAAATAGTATTTCCTTGATACTATTTAAACATCCAGTGTGTAACCTTTTTTGCTGTATCTTTCCTTAAAATCATTTAATACAAATTGGGAACGTCCTCCTGTTAGCAAGCCAAATATACTGAAAATCCATTTATAAGTCAGATTAATCAGAAGGGGCATTTGTTCATTAATATCTTGTCTCTGAAGACATTTTTTTACTCTTAAAATAGATTGGAAAAAGGAGGTAAAATGTGTTCAGAAATATTGAGACAGTATCATCTTTTGTTTTATATCAGGTAATACCAATTCATCCTTAAAAATCCAGCTCAGTATCACTTCCTTCCAAAAGTTTTTGCTGGCCACCTCAGACCTAGTCAAAGGCCTCTTCCCTGAGTTTCCATCTCACTCTACCTTCATCATTGTCCTTACTCATTGTCCTTGCACTCTACATTTTAACTCTGTTTGTCTCACAATGACTGTGAGGTCCCTAAAGGCAAGACCTAACCTCAGTCACCTCCACACTGGGTATAGAACCCAGCACACAGTAGGTGTTTGATTAATCCTGGCTGATTAAATGAATAAATAAATGAAACACTGCAAAAATGGTATATGGAAAATATAATTTCTTTCTTGGTTACATACATAGTAATCAGGACCACAGCCCTCTATAGAAAGTGCTCAGTGAAGTTGTGGGCTAACCAGAATTCCAGAGACTGTTGATAAGTAGAAAATGTGCTAGAATAACACTTAGTGTATGCAGAGCAGAGGAATTACCACCTAGTGCAATGAGCGTGGTATCTGAAGAGCTCAATTCCATAGAAATTATGAGCAACAATTCTGGCCTAGTTTAGGCTTACTTTGCATTGGAGGCCTGGCATGGTTGCACACGCCTGGAATCCCAGCACTTTGGGAGGACAAGACAGGTGGATTGCTTGAGCTCAAGAGTTTGAGACCAGCCTGAGCAATGTGGTGAAAACACCTCTCTACAAAAAAGACAAAAATTAATGGGCTGGACATGGTCGCTCATACCTGTAATCCCAGCACTTTGGGAGGCCGAGGCGGGCAGATCACCTGAGGTTGGGAGTTCGAGACCAGCCAGGTCAACATGGTGAAACCCCATCTCGCTAAAAATACAAAAATCAGCCAGGTATGGTGGCAGGCGCCTGTAGTCCCAGCTACTGGAGAGGCTGAGGCATGAGAATCACTTGAACCTGGGAGGCAGATGTTGCTGTGTGCCAAGATTGGGCCACTGCACTCGAGCCTGGGTGACAGAGCAAGATTCCATCTCAGAAAAAAAAATTAGCCAGGCATGGTAGCACACAGCTATCATTCCAGCTACTTGGAAGGCAGAGGTGGGAGGACCACCTGAGCCCAGGAAGTTGAGGCTGCAGTGAGCCGAAATTGTACCACTATAAAGGGTGACAGAGTGAGACCCTGTATCAAAAAATAAAAAAATAAAAAGAAAGGATTTTTTTTTCACTGAACTGAGTCAATGGGCTGGGTTCTACGACAGTTTTTTTCAATAGAGCACCATTTCTGTGTAGGCCTGATAAACAAGGGGACCATTACCACATGTGACAAGCAGAGTAGAACCAAGTAAAAGTGATCCCCAGAACAGTATGAGAACCATTGGTTGTATTAGGTGGCTGGTAGACCAATGTGTCTCAGACATGAATATGGATGTGGGTCCTTGGGCATCCTGTTAAAATGCAGGCTCTGATTCAGTAGACTGGTTATTTCTGGTAATTGGCTAAGGCTCCCAGGGTTCCCACCTCGGTAAAAAGGTGGTGCGGCAATAGTCTCCAAGGTCACTTTCAGGTCTAATCTTTTATTTTTCTAGAGAAGAGAATAATCAAGCTCTTCCTAGGAGGCAGCAAAAATACAAGGTTCCACTCCACACACCTGGACTTTTAGTCTTTCACAAAAAAGCAAGGCAAAAGTTGGGAGTGGAGGGACTTCAAATATGCCACTACTGAACAGAAGTTGGCAGGAAAGGGCCCTTCTGCATTTTCAAAAAGATCTACCTTCGTACCCCTGCCCGCAAACAGGAACAGGGATGATCCAGGAGCAATTGCAAAGCGGTCCTATAAATTGATAAACACTGCCTGAATTTTTCCTATAAAACAATAAAAACCTCATCTTAGAACTGTAATCACGAACCTTTAAAAGTTTGTAAATGTGAATACCAATATAATGCTAAATAAAATTGTATCTATAGTATGATTTCAACTATGCGATATCAAGACCAGAAAAATATCAGGAGTTGACATCTGAAGATCACATCTGAAGATGTCAACTGCACCTGCCTCTGAGAAAGAGGGACTCATCAATAATTTACTTTATAAATCAATTTTTTAAAAAAATTTTTAAGAGTTCTATAAAGAGCACATGTTTTATAAAATGTAAAACATTAGATTACCTTTTAAAGTTGTTATTGGAAGACTGTACAACACATTGAGTAAAATAAAATAAATTAAAAACAGTATTATCAGGCTGACACAGATTTTGTGAATAGTGATTTTAGTTTTTCTTTTTCTTGTTAGTCTCTGTTATTCAATATTCTACAAATAGCAAGTATTTTTAGGAAACAGAAAAATATTAAAAACTAGAAGTCTGCCAATCAAGAATTTATTGAAGAAAAAAACCTGCATTTTTTTTTTCCTCAACCGGGTGGAAGCAGGAGAAACTGAGGAGATATAACTACAGTAAACGTGATATGTGATTCAGAAAAGAATTCATCACAGGTGTGTTAAGCCAGCATGGCTGCAAAGAAGGAGGAGACAAAGGTCTAGCAGGCATCTATCTGAGTGTGAACTCTTATGCTTCAACATGTCTGCCAATGGCTCATTTACCTCTGTTTTTGTTTCTTACATGAGCAACTACCCAGAAGGGAGTTTTGCCCAAATAGTGTTCTTGAGAAGGAGAATTTCTTTCATCATTTCTCCAAATCAACTCTCAGACACAGGCAGATTCATGTGAACATTTAAGTGAAATTTTCTGAGGAATAACAGGTTTTAAAAATCTTTTGCCCTTCTGTCATATCTTAACTTATGCATAACTACAACAGTAGACATCATAACGGATGTTTTCTGAGTCTGAAAACACCCATGGCTCCCTCCATCTCAGGACTTACCTCATTGAGGTACATCACCGGGAAAACCATGGTTCTAATGTCTCCCGTTTCACTACAAAGACAAAGGATGAGATTTCAGAGACATCCTCATCACGATGGTACACTTTCCTGGACACATGTGTCAATATGAAGATTCCAGTATATTTATTTCTTAAATTACCCAGAATTTACTGATTTCTTACAGAGTGTTCTGTAACTAGGCCACTGAAGTACTGTCTTTGCAACAACAGCCAACTGAGCACACACCATGTGCAAGCTCTGTGCTGGGTGTTTTAGGGATATTGTCTCACTCAATTCCTACAGTAGTCAGGTTTACAGACAAGAAAATTATGACTCAGAAAGGCTACATAATTTGCCTAAGATCACCACAGGTAAGTGGTGGAGCCAGAAATGTAATTCTACTTGGATTCTAAGGTTCCAGCTCTTAACTACTAAATTATACTGCCTAAGAAATACATATACAGATGACAAAATGCATTTTGGTAAACCACATCTACTTCTTAGAAAGTGCCATGACACCTGGTATTAAATCTGGCAAATTCAGTGGGGGAGACAAGCCAAGTTTGATAGAGAAATAGATAAATATATTATGCATAGTTTTGCATCCTGTTTATTTCATTCAACATTATCATAATTTTCTCATATCTAAAAAATTTTCATTGAAAAGTCTGAGCAGGAGATTATACTTTGGAATCCAAATTAAGTTGCATGGGGAGGTGAGGCTAGACTCAAGAGGCTTTAACTATACAAATGAGAGCTATGGCTGGCCCCAAGTGGGAGCAGCAGGAAGAGAGAGAGAGGAAGAGGAAGAGGAAGAGACTGTCTCAAGTCTCTGAGTGATATAGTTTGGATACTCATTCCCCAAATCTCAGGGTGAAATGCAATCCCCAGTGTTGCAGGTGGGGCTTGGTGGGCAGTGATTTGATCATGGGGGTCGATTTCTCATGAATGGTTTAGCACCATTCCCTTGATGCTGTCCTGTGATAGTGCGTTCTCATGAGATCTGGTATTTTAAAGTGTGTGGAACCTCCTCTCTTTTCTCTCTTGCTCCTGCTCACCCCATGTGATGTGCCTGCTCCTGCTTCACCTTTTGTCAAGAGTAAAAACTCCCTGAGGCAACCCTAGAAACTGAGCAGATGCCAGCACCATGCTTCCTGTACAGCCTACAGAACTGTGAGACAGTTTAATCTCTTTATAAATTAACTAGTCTCAGATATTTCTTTATAGCAATACAAGAACAGCCTAATACACCAAGATAGTTAAGGTGAGTGAGGGAAAGGCTTAGTGGAGTGAATAAAAGTTGACTAGATAGTAAGGCTGTGTGGTCTCTAGCAAGTTACCTAAATGCTCTGCTTCTGTTTCCTCATCTGTAAAATGCAGATAATACAAGGTTATACGTGAATCTATATAAGGTGCTGAGAACAATACCTGATCCATGGGAAGCACTCTCTAAGTGTGTGATTAAATAAAACAAGTAAATTCCAAGACCAAGGCACCCAGGACAATGCTGATCATGCCCCATCCCTGAAGGGCAGGGGCGAGCAGACTCAGATGAAGTAGGCTGTACTACTCCTGACATCAACCCAATCAGAAGGGCAATGGAGAAAAACTGCTGTTCCTTCACAGAAAGAAGCAGAACTTACATAAAGTCATCTGATTTTTTGACATAAATGTTGATTTGGAACCTCTTGGCTGCTTTTAGGATTATTCCAGTCAACTGCAAAGCAGAGAAGTGAAAAGAAAACATTAGGATTTCTTAAACTGCAAACAATTTTTTCAATAGAGCACCATTTCTGTGTAGGCCTGATAAACAAGGCGATCATTACCATATGTGACAAACAGAGCAGAACCAAGTAAAAGTGATCCCCAGAACAGTATGAGAACCATTGGCTGTATTAGGTGGCTGGTAGACCAATGTGTCTCAGACATGAATATGGATGTGGGTCCTTGGGCATCCTGTTAAAATGCAGGCTCTGATTCTGTAGACTGGTTATTTCTAACAAGCTCCAAGGATACTGCCGCTCTGAATAGCACAGCCCTAGAAGGACTCCAACAGGAAGGAGACCCAAAAGATAGCCTGTCAGGTTTGGATTTCCAGGCAGTTGTCCATTTGAGCTAAGAAGAGGGTGGTGGTCACTGCCAGAAAGTGGCATCCAAGTATAGGGCCCACCTAGCACCGCCGTGGGGCACAGCTGCAGCATTTGTCTTCCTTATGGCAGCTCCATCTCTGCACTAAGGTTATGAGACTGCACTCATCCCTTGGTGACAAGCACTGCTAACAGTCTGGCTGATCCAAGGGGACTGATCAATTGATGGTTAAGAGAGAAATGGGAGAAAACCACACACGATCTTACTCACCAGAGCATGAGATCACTGGTTCCTCAGATATAAATGCAATGTATGTAGCAAAGAGTGTAAAGTGCCCATAAAATACTGTGCTAAAAGAATGTTCTTGTTTTTTCTTACTAGTCCATAATGTTCAAATTCCAAAAATGAAGATACGGTTAGCATGGTTTTTGTTTTTCTCCTTTATGAATACAGGATTAAATGTGTATTTTATATATATACACACATATATGTATGTATTTCTCCTCTATGTATATCTTGATACCTTTACAATTAGTAATATAATAAACTCTCAAATAACTTGTAGAAAGAAGTTTGCCAAAAGTGACTGAGGTTAATATATGTATTCATATTTCAACCAAAATATTCCTGGCAGTGAGGAAGCAAAGGGACATCTTTAACCTTACTGATCTGTGTCCCAAAGGGAGAAATAAATATATGTTGAGGTCCAAGGCTAGCAACAGAAAATTGACCGGGTTACATGGGTCCAATCTCAGTAGTTTCCGGTAACTGAGTTTTCACTGTTGCTTTTTGTTAAAGGCAGCTTTGCTCGTATTTCTGCTATTTCATCCACAGAATTCAGCCTTCTAATTACAGGGCTATGGAAGCACATGAAAGTAAGGACGTTTTTAAAGAGTGCTCAGGACTACACTGGCGAACACTGTGTAGACAGAATAAAACATATGCTCTTTCACGAGGAGGAAGTATGTACTCACAGGATTGATATCCACAAATGTCTCATGGTCTTCCTTATTTGGGTGCATGCCTTCTATGGCAGAAACAAACCTCTCATCTGCTTGGTAAAAGTGTGGGAAAGACATAATGATGGGTGCACCTGCATTTGAAGGAAAATAGAAATGAATGATGCTGTTCTTAAAATCTAAGATGCATATAAAAGTTCCTGGCCACAGCCTGGATCCTAAAGTAAAACAAAAAAGCTACATATAAGTTAACTTGGGAAGGCTAAAACATCATTCTGTACCTCCTGCTTCAGGATTTATACTTCATTTTCTGACATCTCATTTACCCCAATATTTTTTATTCCACATTATATAAAGCTAAATTATTTATTCTTCAACAAACATTTACTAAACTTAAAGAATAAGTGCTCCATATACATTACTTTAATTAATGCTCCCAACAGCCCAAGGAAGTTAGAACAATTAGCCTCTCTTTGCATTTGAAGAAAATGAGGTTCACAGAAGTTACAATATTTACCCAGGGACAGCTAGCCATCAGGTTATGAAGGCAGAATACTAAGTGACTGAGAAGTATTGCACCTCAAAGCATTAGTTTCAACTACAATTCTCTATCAGTGAGTGGACTGGTTTTTTGTCTTTTTTTTTTTAATTAAAAAACAAATTGTCATGGTTTTATTTTGTTTTTTTACCAAAGATAGGCACGATCTCGGCTCACTGCAACCTCTGCCTCCCAGGTTCAAGTGATTCTCCTGCCTCAGCCTCCCAAGTAGCTGGAACTACTGACACAAGCCACCATACCCGGGTCATTTTTTTGTATCTTTAGTAGAGACAGGGTTTCACCATTTTGGTCAGGCTGGTCTTGAACTCCTGACCTCAAGTGATCCGCCTGCCTTCACTTCCCAAAGTGCTGAGATTACAGGCTTGAGCCACCACGCCTGGCCATATATAATTTTTTTTTTTAATTTTTTTTAAAGGGAAGGGAGGCCGGCCCACTGGCCGGCCGGGTAAGAGGGGCAGTCCATATATAAATTTTTTAAGAGTCAGCCTGGTTGTGCTATACACCCTGCCTCTAACCAGATCACAAAGATTCTGGGTTTTTTTCCTTTCTTGTTCATTTTAAGAGCCAAATAAGTGCTCGTGTAAATTTAATGTGTTTTATATATATAGGACCAAATAGGGAAACAAGGCACCAAGGGAAACCTCTTCTAGATCTGCCTATTGAAAAGAAGAGAGGGACTCAATAATTGCTGCCAGATTTATATTTTTGGAGAAAGGAGCTTATTGGCAAGTTATTTAAATTTGCTTACGCATCCACCAGTCCATGGCTCAAGGAACACATCACACATCTCTGACATGCACATGCATTTTGCTGTTTACTGCTTAATAGTTCCACAAAGCCATGACTTCCTTCTTGTGACCTATAATGACCTTGAAAATGTATGTTTTAAATCTCTTGAGGGCTTAATAAGGGCTGCTGTCTTGAGTGTTTTACACACTTTATCTCTAACTCTCACACAACCTCAAGAAGTTATAACCACCTCTATTTTATTAAGAAGTCTGGAACACTCCTTAATAAACTTTGGCCAATTTGCTAACAAATAGAATAGGACTCAAACCCAGATCTACCTCACTCCAGAACAGTCACTCATCCCACTATCCAAAATGTTTCACTGGAGAATTCAAAACACTGGAGGTTAATCCTGGAGGGTTTCACTTCAGTCCAAATTTGGCAATACATAAGAGGGAAGCAGAAAAGGATTGTTGCAAGAAGTTTAAATGCGCAAAGTAGAATATTTCTGTTGATTCTGGCATCAGCTTCTTAGGGAAACAGAATTTAATAAAAACTGCAAGAAAAGGTCAGGTGCAGTGGCTCATGCTTGTAATCTCAGCACTTTGGGAGGCCGAGGCAGGCGGATCACCTGAGATCGGGAGTTCGAGACCAGCCTGACCAACATGGAGAAAAATACAAAAATTAGCCAGGCATGGTGGCACATGCCTCTAATCCCAGCTACTCAGGAGGCTGAGGCAGGAGAATTGTTTGAACCCAGGAGGCATAGGTTGCGGTGAGCCGAGATTGCACCAAGCCAAGATCGTGCCATTGCACTCCAGCCTGGGCAACAAGAGTGAAACTCCATCTCAAGAAAAAAAAAGAAAAAATATATCTACATTTTCTTGTAGAGACAGGTTCTTGCTATGTTGCCCAGGCTGATCTTGAACCCCTGGCCTCAACTAATCTTCCCACCTTAGCCTCTCAAAGTGCTAAGAATACAGGCATGAGCCACCATGCCCAGCCTTAGCATTGTTTTGAGCATGACATCAGTTAATGTTTTGCATGCATTAACTACATGTAAATATGTAAAGCACTTAGGACAGTGACTGGCATACATCAGGTGCTTAGTAAACATAAGCTATGATTACTATAAAGACTTCTAAACCATTGCCCAGAAAAAAGCACAACACGGCATTCTAGAAATAAAAAGCATCACAGAAAAGCCAATAATTTTTTTTACCATTCAATAGCCACATTATGAAACATCTATTGGGCTGACAACATATTCTTTTTTGTTTGTTTTGTTTTTTAGAGACAGGGGTCTCACTATGTTGCTCAGGCTGGACGTGAGAACTCCTGGGCTCAAATGGTCATCCCACCTCAGCATCCTTAGTAGCTGGGACTATAGGTGTGCGTCACTGTGTCCAGCTACATATTCTTTGTTGGACTCCAATCCTTCTGCATTCTTGACACCCATATCAGTCCCCTCTGAGTTCTTACCATTCTTGCAGATGCTGACATTCAGAACTCCTGAGCCCAGGCAGTTTCCCTCAGGTATACAGAAGCCGGCATTGTCTGAGGTATTGGCTAATATTTCTGCAGGAACTCTATACCGAAAGGCAGGCAGTCCCTGTACACTCTCATAGTCACTGAAAGTAATATACACTGACCTGTTCGGAAGTAAGAATAAAAAGTGAATGTGGACTCCAGTCAGTGTAACTTGCAGATCTGCCCCAGATCTGCAAGTTAGCAACAGTTCTCAGGTACAAATGGCCAGAAGCTCATACATCAAGTAGAAAAGAATGGAAGGCACTCTGTCAACTCAATGTGTAATAAAGCAGAAGATGAATTGTGGTGAAAGGTGTTTAAGAGGTAGCCATGGTGGTGATATCCAAACAAGAAAAAACAATATGTGGTAGAAAACTAAGATGATAACATTTAGAATGGAGACTCACATAAACAAGAAAGAAGAGGCCTCTAGATTGGCATGGACACATGCCAGTGTGGACAGGCCACCGGCAAAGCCAGGGAAGCCAGAGCACGGCAGGGCCAAAGCTAAGGCAGAACAGGCAGCAACGGCCGTGGCCTGGTAGGGTCTTAGGCACTTGAAAAGTGTCACACTGGACAGTTATTTTATTAGAATACACACTTTGATACTCATTTCCCACCCCCCAAAATTAGTTTCCACATTTTGCCCAGTCATTTATTTCAATGGAATTCAACGTAATTCAGCCTTTCATGCTTATTGGTTTCAAACGTGTTCACATGTAACATGACCACCGCTTACACTGCACAGTGCCTGACTGACAGAGCACTTTGATGTACACAGTCAACAATGATTCTTCAGCCCTTCCTTTGAAGGCTGGCAGGAATAGTTTTTGGGCCTAACTTTTTCATCTCTAAACCAGAGGTGTTGATACATTTCTTGCAGGCTTGTGAATAATATAGGTGGTTTCACTGCATGAACCACCCCTACAGCATTTTGTAATGAAATATTTTAGACACCAGAAAGAGAAAAAATACTATAACAAATACCTTTGTATCTGCCACTTAGACAAATAAAAAATATATTATGGATATAACTGAACCTGTCTACATAACGCTCTTGATTCCATTCCTTCTCTGCCTTCCCTGGGGAAACCACTCTCCTGAAATATGGACAATTGTATCTTTTATTTGACTTCTATGTAGAGACTACCTATTGACAGGAAGAAGCCCAGGTTAATTCATGCTTGACAGAGCATATCATAGTAACTAAGAGCCAACACTTAATACTGGTTACTGTGTGACAGGCCCTGGGCTAAGTATTTTACTAATAGTAACTCATTTGTCTTCAAAACAATGTCTAAAATAGTTAACGATTTCTAACTTTGTCTTACAAGTGAGGAAAGTGAGGTACAGAGTGGTTAAATAATTTTCCCAAGGTCACACAGCTGTAAGTGGTAGAGTCAAGATTCAAACCAACAGTCAGGAGTCTGTACTGTGAACCCGTACACTATACTGCCTCGATGTGCCATCAGCATTTATCACTGATTAAGCATAAACATCCATGCAAAATAAGTTTGTCTGCACATATTCTTCACGCTTTTGGTGGTCTTGCAGTGCAAGACCTTATTTCTTAAAAACTACTTATCTTTAAAGCTTTTACCTGCAAAAATCAGATGGGAAGACATAAAGGACCTCATCTTTGGTTATTAGTGGGTGAAAAGAATCTCCATCTGTTCCGTTAATCATATTGCACTTGTCTGTTACCCACCAGTCAAGCGACCTATAATTGATAAGCACAAGAAAGAGTAAAGATGATCACGTTTGAGTTTAGATTTTCTTAAATGGTCAGGACTTTGCAAGATTTAACTGGAGCTGTCTACTCACAGTATCTTATCTATACACAGACACAACAGTGTTAATTAGATCGAGGGGGAGAAAAAGTAGGTCCCTGACCCCAAATCAATTTTCATAGAGGCAATGGCCAAATATCTCAAAACATGTGGTGGTTTGAAAAGTATTTGTGCTGTAGCTATTACACATCACTCAATGACTACTACGCAAGAGTAGGACTTTTCACTGGCCTGTAATTCATGCCTGGCCATGATAAATCTACAAATCACTAAATATTTAATTTGTAAAATATTTTACCACCATCTTGATTTATAGAATAATAATTACAAGACTATTTACATATTTTTACATTTTTCATCCAAGAAAGGCTAAACACATTTTTTAAACAATGTAGCAGTAGATATATAGTTTAAATGAAAACTGAAAAAATAATTCCACTGATAAATCATTAGACTTACGTTTTCCCATTCCATTCCACAATTTTTGTAAAGTTAAGGTAATTGTCTTCTCCAGTTAGAAAAACATAGTCTCCATCATTAGTACCATTTTTCTGAAAATAATTTAATATAATCATTTAAAGTAACTGTGATAATTTTATGACAACTTGGCTAGGCTATGGTACCCAGCTGCTTGGTGAAACACTAGCCCAGATGTTGTGGTGAAGGTATTTTGCAGATGTGATTAATATTTACAGTCAGTTAACTTTAAGGGAGATTACCCTCAACAATGAGTGGTTGGGCCCCATCCAATCTGTTCAAAGCCTTATGAGCAGAAACAGAGGTTTCCTAGAGAAGGAATTCTCAAGACTGCAACATCGAAATTCTGCCTAAATTTCCAGTTTACAGCCCATCCTACAGATTTCAAACTTAAGACCACATCATCAACTTTTACCTGAGTTTCCAGCTCCTGGCCTGCCCTATGGATTTCAGACTTACCAGCTTTCACAATCACATAAGCCAATTCCATAATATATATTTCTTTCTCTCCCTCTTTCTGATCTCTATTGATACACATCCTGTTGATTCTGTTTCTCTGGCAACCCTAACTGATACAGTATCTAACAAATTTAATGTTCATCAAACTGTCCTACTAGGGCCGAACTGCTACACAAGACTGAACCAGGGCTAGAAAATAGTGACTATTTTGCTAAATACTATATAAACTATATTATTATTTTCTGGCTTTAAATAGTAGGAGCTCAATTTTTAAATGGGCAAAGGATTTGAAGAGACATTTCCCAAAAGAAAACACACTAATGGCCAGAAATCACATAAAAACATGTTCAACATCATTAGTTATTAGGGAAATGCAAATCAAAACCACGATGAGATACCACTTCATACCCACTAGCTTGGCAATTTAATAAAAAGAAAAATAGTAAGTGTCGGTGAGGATGTGGAGAAATTAGAACCTTTATACATTGCCAGTAGGAATATAAAAATGTTGCAGTCACTGCGGAAAACAGTTTGTCAGTTCCTAAAAAGGTGACACAGAATTCACAGGACTCCAAAATTTCACACCTATGTGTATTTTCAAGACAATTCCACTTCAAGGTATATCCCAATGTTCATACAAAAACCTGTATGAATAAACATTCATAACAACACTTCTAATAATAGCCAAGAGGGAACACAACCCAAATGTCCATCAACTGATAAACAGATAAGCAAAATGTGGTATATCTATACAATGCAATATTCCTCCATTATAAAAAGGAATGGAACACTGATGCATGCTACAACATGGATGAACCCCAACAACATTACACTAAATTTAAAAGCCAGATACAGAAGGGCACATATCATATGATTCCATTTATATGAGATGTCCAGAATATGCAAATTCACAGAGCCAGAAAGTAGATTAATGGTTCCCAGGGCCTGGGAGAGTAAGACAGGGAGAGGAATGACTGCTAAGAGGTATGCAGTTTCTTTTCAGGATAATGAAAATGTTCTGGGATTAGTAGTAATAGTTGCACAACCTTGTGACTATACTAAAGACTACTGAATTGTACATTTAAAAATGGTAAATTTTATAGTAAGTGAATTACTTCTAAATACATTTAAAAGCCCAAAGTCCAGGACCAGGACCAATTATACCAGAACAGCTACACTGAAAGAAGGTGGTAGTAATATAGTCCTATTTTCAATTAAGTTTTCTTCAGTTGTGTATTCTCTCCAAGTTAAACTTCTTAAGGGCACATACAGACACTGTACATTCCTAAAATTCTTTATTTGGACAAGTAGCTATGATTTCTCAGAAATAGCACAGGTAGTAGTTCCTCTATAACAATAGGAGTGAACAATTGTTGAGTATAATATTCCTGGCTCTGGTCTAAAATTTTTGCATGAATCATCTCGTGAAATCCTCACAACCACATCAGATACTGTGGATATCAGACTAGTGAATTCGATGATGTAAAAACAAAAAAACAAGTTACATAATGCAAATTATCTGAGAAATAGTGAGATATTAGCAACAAGATCTACTTGGCTGATGGACTGAAGTCCCTGGGACCAAAAGGGCCTAGAGTGAACCTTTGCATAATATCTCTCAGTAGGAGGCTCTCCTGAAATCATTTCTAGAAGCGACGTTTAGTCAGGGCTTGACAGGAAATCTGTGCTTCCTCTGGTCCTGTGAAGCTGTGTTCCCCTGAGACAGGGACCCTCTACGGAACTCCTATGTGGACCACTTCTCCAGAGTGATGCATTCAGAGTTGGTGAGACCCTACTTTTAGGACTCCTGTCTCTCAAGCAAATAATTTTTTAAAACTTGCTTACAATTTTGTTTTAACAATTTCCAAGTTTTGTATAACCTTGAAGGCCCAGGGACACAATTATTGCTGTTTGCCATAAAAAACAAAATGCTACAGGACCACATGAAGAGGGTAAGACTCCTGAACAAGCAGAGCCAGAAAACAGCTAGAAATGTAAAGCTGAGAAGACTCATCACAACCCCAGAGCACACCCCTAATCTAATACTCTTCCTGGGGTTATTTTGTCTTTTACCAATTTCCCAACTATCCATTGCACTCAAGGTTTTTGTTTTGTTTTGTTTTTGTTTGTTTTTCACGTGGAGTCCAGCTCTGCAGTGCAGAGTGTGATCTCTGCAACCTCTGCCTCCCAGTTTCAAGCAACTCTTCTGCCTCAGTCTCCTGAGTAGCTGAGGTTACAGGTGTGCACCACCACACCTGGCTAATTTTTCTATTTTTAGTAGAGACAAGGTTTTGCCATGTTGGCCAGGCTGGTCTCAAAGTCCTGACCTCAAGTGATCCACCCACCTCAGCCTCCCAAAGTGCTGGGATTACAGGTGTGAGCCACTGCACCCAGCCTCAAGTTTTTTTAATTTCCAAAAACACTCCATTTTTTTTTTTTTTAACATACTCTACAAGGTACCTTAACTCTAGGCAATTTCTAAAAGAAACTTAAACTTAATCTGGCTTGGGGTGCCCCAACCCACTGTCAGCTGAAAAAAGAGGTTATGAAAAGGAAAATTGACTTACCTCATAGAACAGGCCAAAATAGGGAGAGACGTCGGGCCTGAAAACATGGATAAGGGACAAGATCTCATCTTTGTAGCCCCAGAGCAATTCGTCAACTGTGTGAGTCACAAACAGCTTCTGCTGATAGGCTTTCAACATGGCCTCGATGATCTCCCTGAGGAAGTGGACCTGGGACCACTCTATGACGGTCTGTGGAGCAGAAATAAATTAAGACAGGAGCATCCCCTCCAAAGCACCCCACCCACTCTCTCCTACTACCCCTCAGCAAAGGGGGTTGGAAATGTACATGTAAAGGTTGAGATTAAATAGCTGAAAACTTAGCCAGTGAGCTCCTTTCTGGCTGCATATGCAAGACAAAGCCTCTTCTTTGTCGTTTTTCGGTACCACATTTTGTTAAGTATAGTACTTACAGAGACCGTACAGACACCACAAAAGGGAAAAGCTCTTGTCAACATGTCAGCATCTTCGGCCACAAGGTGGTGCTACCTTCCTCCTGAGCAGGGCCAAAGGCTCGTTATAAACCCTACCTACACCCCTGGGACTAGGCGGCAGGGACCTAATACTCTCTAGGTCCTGGGTCCATCATCAGTGTCCAGCTGATGAGCGGTCACCTGGGAGTTAGGGTGGGAGAGTCGGAAGGGGTTGGTGTAGGTGAATCAAAATGTTTACTGGGCCACGCACAGTGGTTCACGCCTGGAGTGACTGGACGACACGAGAGGATCACTTGAGCCCAGGAGGTAGAAGCTGCAGTAAGCTGTGATCGCGCCACTGCACTCCAACCTGGGTGACAGAGCAAGACCCTGTCTCAAATTAATAACAAAAGAATTAAATTTAAAAAAATAGTCTCATGGGTATCAGTATAGAATTGATGTAGAATAGGTGTATTATTAGGTAGAATTACCATTATAAACAGAGCCCATTGAAATCACAGTAGGCTGTAACCAACAGCCCAGTCTATTGATTTCTGGTGTCAATTTATGTATTTTGAGAATATAAAATCCAACATAAAAATCTGAAGTAAGAAATGGTATACAAGTTTCATTGCTCAAATTTCTGAAAACATTCAAAAAAAATTTTTTTAATTATTAGCTACCAAAAAATCCTAGGGGCATATTTATTTGCACAATTGCTAATCCTGAACACACAGGAAGAAACTGTGAAAACAAATCCTAAAATCTGAATTCTGTCATCATTTGAAAAGATCTTATTTGATAGATGTTAGAATAAAGGCTAAGATGTACTTTAAAGAAGAAAAAAATTTATTTTTCTTTTTGTGTGTGTATATTTCAACATAACTTAAGGCTCCTAAATGTAAAATCATAAAGAGCATTAACTTAGCTTTTTCCTTTCTTCCAAGATCCAAATTAATGATATTAAAATGCCAACTTACCAATACAGGAATATTTAACGTTCTAATTAAGTCAACTTTAGGGTCTCCAACAGATTGGTCTCGTTCAAAAACATAGGCCTTGTTGCTAACAGCAGATATTGTTGTTCCATTATCTCCAAACTGAATATTTGCTTTGTTTCTGAGTTCCCTAAAAGAAAGAAAAGGGTTTTATTTAAAAACAGGCACCACTTTAATAAGCAAGACTTTTCCTTTCTTTCAGCATCAATGTTGTATTTTCAGTGTAACATTCCCAATATAACATTATATAGAGACTGCAGCTACTAAGCTTTAAAAAGCTGGAGATTGAAGCTATAATGTGAGAAGGGAACGAGGCCTAGGATAGAGTCTTCTCAAAAAAACTTGGTTTTCATTCTTTTCCTCCATGATTAGGGAGGTACAACAGTCGAGGGGCACCTTGAACAGGGAATCAAAGCCAATGAACTCTCTCCTGGGTTATGGTTTGGTCCTAAAGTATTTTCAAAATGTTCAGCTCATAGATTTGGTTTGAATTTCAATTTGTTTACCAATCTTTTTGTTTCTAAATTGAATTACATTGAAATCTCATTTTCACAAATGATGGCCAACGCTTAGTAAATTACAGGAGTTCACTCCAGTTTCTTTTTTTGAGACAGGGTCTCGCTCTGCTGCCCAGGGTGGAGTGCGGTGGCATGATTACAGCTCACTGCAGCCTCAACCTCCTGGGCTCAAACAATCCTCCCAACTCAGCCTCCCACATAGAACTACAGGAGCATGCCACCACACCCAGCTAACTATTTTATTTTTTTGTAGAGATGAGGTCTCACTATGTTGCCCAGGCTGGTCTTGAATTCCTGGACTCAAGTGATCCTCCTGCTTTGGCCTCCCCAAATGCTAGGATTACAGGCATCAGCCACCATGCCTGGTCTCTGTTTCTGATATACAGCATAGTTAGGTTCACGTTAGTGCCACCAAATGAGGCATTAGAAAGTTCTTAGGAAGTGCCTGGTGCCAGGGCTGGGCCTATAGTCAGTGTGAGTGATTAAGATGTGCTGAAACAAGTAGTAATCAAGATTTTTTAATGCGCTATTTCTTAAAACCAAGATTTATGCCAAAAGTTTATGATGAACAAAATTGTAAATAAAAACAAGATCTGATCTTTTGTTCATCAAATGCTTCACACTGGCCCCAGCCCTGCCTGGTACACAGTAGATGTTCAATAAATTCCACTGTCTGTTTTTTCCTTCCCTTTGCTTACCTGTGCTTCTTCCTAAACCAGCTAGGGTTATTATGTCTGACATGGTAGCCACCATGTCACCATGTGACTAGTAAGCACTTGAACTGTGGCTAACTGGAATTGAGATTTGTTGTAAATGTCAAATACATACAGAATTTCAAAAACTGCCAAGAAAACAAAAAGAATGGCAAATATCTTTTAACATTTTTTAATATTGATTACATATTGAAATGATGCTATTTTAGATATAATGGGCAAAATTAAAACATATTAACATTAATTTTACCTGTTTCCTTCTACTTTTTAAAAAATGTGGCTACTAGAAAATCTGAAATTGCATATGTGGTTCACATAGTATTCCTATTGGACAGAGCTAATTTAAGAGCACAGGTTAGGAAGGCACTGGCCAGCTGGGCTACACACACCTCCCCTGAGGCATTTTTCCCAACCGAGGCAGCACAGGGGGATTTTTCTCACCCACCTGTGGATGTCTGTACATGTCTTTAGCATTCAATTATAAACTTCTAAGTGACATCATTTAGATTGTGAAAGAATTATTAGGTAGCCTCAGGTAGACTGTAAGCAAGCTGAAGGCTGAAACTTGTACATAAAAATGCTCCTCAGTGATGATGGAGTTATGTCCCAATAAACCCATCATTAGTTGAAAAGATGGTAGGTTGAAAGTTTGTTTTTGATTCAATGGGATATTATCTGGATGTAACTCTATTGTCATTGGAGGAGCATACCAAATACGTATCATTTTCACACCATCATGAAGTCAAAAAATCATTTAAGTTGAACCACCATAAGTCAAGGACTGTCTGTATATTAATATCTCTTTATACCTCTTAAATCCCTTCTAGATTTTAAAATAAAAATAGATGAGAAAATAAACAAAGGCATTCATATAGATGCATAAAAGTAGATGAGTCTTTGTATATTTTCCAGTGGAAAAACCATGTTTTTCTCTACTCTCATACTGTAACAATTTACTGTGACTTCTGGTCACCAAGAAGTGTGTGGCGTTTTCTCTCCAGCAATAATAATTCTGCAGTGTCCTCCAACTCAATTCAATTCTGATACTTTCTACTTGGAGACAGCATCAGATTCCACAGGTTGAGACTGCCTTCCACTTCCTATGCCAATCAAAAGCCCCAGGCTGTTTAACCTGTGCTAATGGCTATACATTGGGGTTCCCACACCCCACTGCCCCACCCCATTCCCTGCTTGGGCTCAATTAATTTGCTAGAGCAGCTTAGAGTACTAAGGAAAACACATTTTATTGCAAAGGATATTACAAAGTATATAGATGAAGAGGTACATTGGGCAAGTTATGGGGGAAGGAGCTCAGAACCTCCACACCCTCCACAGGCTCCCTAGTCTCCAGGAACCTCCCTGTGTTCAGCGCTCTGGAAACTTGCCAAATTTAGTCTTTTTTTTTTTTTTTTTCTTAATGAAAGCTACATTACATAGGCATGACTGATTAAATCACCGGCCATTTGTGATCAACCCAACTTTCAGCCCTTCTCCCCTCCTGGGAGGTTGGGGGGTAGGGCTGAAAGTCCCAACCCTCTAATTCTGTTCTTGTCTTTCAGGACCAGCTCCTATCCAGAACCTATAGAGGCTGCCAGTCATCAGTCAACTCACTAGCATACAAAAAGACACTTATCACTTAGGAGATTCCAAGCATTTTAGGAGCTGTAGGCCAGGACATAAAGGAAGACTAAATATATATTTCATCATGTCACACTTCTATACCACTAAGCACCAACCTATGCCCACTAATCCTAAGAATACCTAACACTTGCATAGCTCTTCAAAGAGTTTAACCCACATTATTTCATTTTATTTTATTTAATCCTTACAAGTCCGTAGTACAGATGGAGCATGTAGTACTGTCCCACTTCACAGATAGGGACACAGAGCACAGATAGGCAGAAGAGTCAGAACTTGATCCCAAGTCTTCTCATTAGCACAGGGTGCTCCTCCCTCTGTATGAGACACCCTCTCCTAACAAGTACCTGAGAAACGCTAGTAGGATAAACTAGCTTAGCCTCTAACAAATGCCTCCAACCAAAGCCAAATCTAAATGATAAATTACACACCCTTCCAGTTTACAAAGAATATACTTTAAAATCTGATAAGACACTTCAGTGTTAAAACACTTAAACAGCTTGAAGTTTGGTGTTTGCAGTGGACTTTTCGATTGCTAGACAACCATTCCCCTTTCTTCTGGTAGTAGCCCTGACTTCCTTTCCTCTCTTGTACTGTACAGCTGTGCAAGACCATCAGTAAAGGGTGCTATGGGTCTTGAGCTCAACCAGTTCCTTTCCTCTGGCTTTGGAATCCTGAGCATAGTGCCTCAAGACAGAAAACACAGTCAAAGAGCCAGGCGTGGTGATGTGCACCTGTTGTGTCAGCTATTTGGAAGGCTAAGGTGGGAGGATGGCTTGAGCCCAGGAGTCTGATGTTACCGTGAGCTATGATGGTGCCACTGCACTCCAGCCTGGGAAACAGAGCAAGGACTTGTCTGTAACCGCCCCCCCCCAAAAAAAAATTAAATATAGAAACAAGAAAACTCAGTAAAAGACAGGATTCCTCCCAGTGGCAGACACATGACGTGACAGTCGATACACTCGCGTGACTTGGATCTTTAAAGCAGCTGCCCTGCATCCTGCCTTTGTCTTCCAAGGTGCTTTCCTTGATTCTGTTAACCTACCTTATGGCCTTCAAATAGATTCCCCTTTTACTTAAATTAGCCAGCGGTAGTTTCTTTTGCTTATAACCAAAGACGCTTCACTTAGAAATCATAACTCAGTCTTTTTATAGTTAAGAATATGTAGATTCAGGACCAATTTGAAGTGTCAGGGCCAGGTTTAGAATCCTGGTGACCTCACCTCTCATCCAGGGTATTCCTTGATTTTACACAGAGGCTAATTCACAGTAATTTATTAGAATATGGAAGAAGAGAGGAAATTTCAAAGCCAAACTTTTGTGTAAGCCAAGGCTGGCGCCTGCAGAGAGGGGCATATTGATCAGTTACTGTTCTGCAAGACCAAAGAAGACCAAAGGAACTTTCAGAAATACAAACAACAGTTTGAAAAAACAAACAACAATAAAAAACAAAGCAAATTTTCAGCCTAGGCAGTTAATCAAGGAACCATACTTAAAAGTGCCCAGCATGGTCCCTGGTATTTAGTAGATGCTAATGAATCTTAGACTATAGTATAACATTTGTGAATTACTATGATGGTCTTTGTCATTAAGAAAAGTTCAGTGGCTGGGCGTGGTGGCTCACGCATGTAATCCCAGCACTTTGGGAGGCCGAGGCAGGTGGATCACAAAGTTAAGAGATCCAGACTATCCTGGTCAACATGGTGAAACCCTGTCTCTAATAAAACACAAAAATTAGCTGGGCATGGTGGCGTGTGCCTGTAGTCTGAGCTACTTGGGAGGTTGAGGCAGGGGAATCGCTTGAACCCAGGAGGCAGAGGTTGCAGTGAGCCGAGATCATGCCACTGCCCTCCAGCCTGGTGCCTGGCAACAGAGTGAGACTGTCTCAAAAAAAAAAAAGGAAGAAAGAAAGGTTCAGTTATGCTCCATGAACTGTTTAATCAGGCAGGAAAATGCATGGTTGGTTTCAGAAACAGTTTTAGAAACAATAGAGTGAGATAAGGAATGGAAATCAAAAGGAATAATTTTATTTAGGTGGAAAATTAACATCTGTACATCTAATTCCTCAGAGGTGCTTGATAGATTGGATGCATATAATACTATCATAGAGTCGTTATCTTTCAGTTATATTGGTTCCTTTATTCACCTAATCCTCTGTTGAGAATTATTATTAAGAAGGGATTGAGCACTGGATACAAATGAGATTGAGATCTGGCTGGCAGGGTTTACATTACTCACTGCTTCTGTGCCTCAGTTTCCTCATCTGTAAAATGGAAGTAATAATGTACTCACCTTGTAGGGTTGTTGTAAGAATGAAACTCACATAAGTCCAGTTAGAACACTACCTGGCACACACCAGCTGCTTAGGAGGCATTAGCTACATGTGCAATGGCTTGTGCTAAGCTCCTGAGATAATATGACGTTAAGTCTTGGTTCTTGTTCTCCAAGAATCCACAGTACAGCATGGGAGACTCAGAGGCCAATAAATGTGATGTGGGCATACAGAGGAGGAAGGGATGGCAACTGGAAGGGGACTCCTGCAGGAGACGCTTTTGCTTGATTCTGGAAAGAGGGGCGTTCCAACAGAGGCAGAGGGAGGGTGAGGGCGAGCAGCACAGCATGAAAGCACTTCCCACGTGGGGGGTGAGAAAGCTGTGGTCCTGGAGCAGGAGGACACGCTTTAAAAGACCATCACAGATTCAGGCAAGACTGGGGTGAAGAACACATCAAAGTGACTTTGAGTACACTTCCTGCTCAGCTGACTGAAGGAGACAACCTCTAGATATAAAGCAGGATACTGAGAAGTAGCGAGAACAGAGTTGGGAGAAGACTCACCCACTTGTTGACAGTGTGCAAGGAAGTGTCACTCCTTAAGATGGAAACATCTCCCTGGTCTCCCTGTCCCCAGGCAGTGACACGTAGGCTTGTGAAGGCAATTTACTGAATGTACCATGTGCATTTAAAACTCACACATACCTGGTCACAACCTTTTGTGCATGATAAGATGGTGTGAGAGATCTTTTTCTATTTTTCTTACTTCTGAGCAGTTTTTTTTTTTTTTCAAAATCTGTTTCTATTTTGGCAAAACAAAGACAGTTTTAGCTACCAATTTAAAACACTATTAGAGAAAAGTGAGTCAAGTTTAGAAAAAAGGATAAAGCATTCTCCTATAATAATGGAAACAATGATCATGGTGTTCTTAAATTTTTTATTGTCTCTTTATGTTAAGAAAATATTTATACAACTTGGCTCTGAGACAGTTAAGGAACTAAAGAGTTGACAGGACAGAATTAGACAGTTTAAACAAAATTCCTGCCTTTGCTAAGTTTCAGGGAAGATACTTAGATCCTAAAGAAATTGAATGTGGAAAAACAGAACTATAAGAAAATAGACTTGAATATCAAACCATGCTTTTTTTTTTTTTTGAGACAGACTCTTACTCTGTTACTCAGGCTGCAGTGCAATGGCTTGGTCTTGGCTCACTGCAACCTCCGCCTCCCGGGTTCAAGCGATTCTCCTGCCTCAGCCTTCCAAGTAGCTGGGATTACAGGTGCCCGCCACCATGCCGGGCTAATTTTTGTATTTTTAGTAGAGATGGGGTTTCACCATGTTGGCCAGGCTGGTCTTGAACTCCTGATCTTGAGATCTGCCCACCTTACTTCCCAAAGTGCTGGGATTACAGGTGTGAGCCACCGTGCCCTGCCCAGGAGTAGGACTTTTAAAGCTCAGAAATGATAGAAAAATTTAAAAAGAGTACACTTGACTACATATACATTTTTAAAATTAACAAGGCAAACAATGGAAAAAACAGTTGCCCCAAATGAAACATAAATAGTTCAGAGTGGCATGAACACTCCAGAACCCAGACAAGCAAATAGGCAAAGGACAAGAATTAAAAAACATGAGGAGAACATTCAACGCATGTGGTAATCAGAGGAGAAAATGAAAACCGATCTCCATGTTCAGGAAAGGAACAGTTAAGTGTAGTAATACATTCACTCTAATAAATATTATCATCATTAAAATTCATTTGTATAAAGACCAAAATATAACATTGAAAAAGCCTATGCTATAACAGGTGAATAAAAAGCAGTATATTTTGTTTACATACATGCATATCATATGTACATAGTATGATAACCATCTAAAACTCATCCACGGAAAAATGGTCAAGAAGAAAGCCACTAAAATGTTAGTTAGCATTGGTTATTTTTGAGATAGTAAAGCCAATATGTTCAAAACTTGTAACTTTACTGCATTTTCAAGTATATCTTTAGTCATTAATATACAAGACACATACATATGTGTAATTTTTATAATATATAGTTTACACTCAAAGATAATGCTGTATATAATATTGTATATATTGATTATATTTGAAAATACAGTATTACTTGATGCCAATGAATAATAAAAGAACTTAAGATATAGCCCCCATATCTTTTTAAATAATACAAGCCTAAAAAAAGAAATGAATAATCCAAACAGCAAAACTAAGAAACCCAAAAATAAGATATTTTCTGGGATATTGTAAATTTAGCAGATACTTCTTAGAGATATGAAAATTAATTGGAAGTACCCTTAGACAAATTGTTTTCTATTTTAATTCTTGAAATGTTAAATGGTAGGCAAAATAGAAAAAGATATCTGACAAGACAAAAAATAAACCTCAAAAAAGCTGCAGAAGCCATGGAATACCATGACTTTGATAAAAATTTTATACAAATATGTCCCTAAGCAAAAGGATTGTAAGGCCAGGAAGCCTTGAATTCACCGGCCCATTAAGGGCTGCTCAATTCACAGCTTTACAAAAATGTAAATCATACACTCCATTCCTTCAATCAGACTGACTGGTTGTTATCAACATTTGGAATGGCCATCATCTTTCTCCAAAAACATTACTATTCTGAACTCCCCAATAAGTGAAAGGTTTGGGAAATGTGCCACTGTAAATCCTGTGTCAGATGAGTTAGGCCCTCCACAGCCTTGCTTGGACCTTCCCCATTTCAGAGGTTTCCTGCCACCACACCAGTCCATACTAACTGGTGAGAGGGCTCCATACCCTCCCCTTCCTTTGCCCCAGGCCCCCTGGCATACAACTGATGGAGTCAGCTGACTCAGTTGGGAGAAAACACTGGAGCAGGAGCTACTGGAATGTTCTGTCTTATCCAGCCTAAACAATAGCATCATAAAGCCACAGGTGACAGAAATCAGACCCAGTGAATGACTGCAAAAAACAAACGTAGAGACTAGCAGACCCCATAGGGGTTTGGACAGTTCCCTAAAAAGCCATGTTTTTCTACAAATCCCAGATCTCATGACCCACTCAGCCCTGTTAGGAGCTCTTAGCAGCCTGCATTGCACATGTGCATATTCCTAACAAAGCCATTCATTTTCAGGGCCTAATTCCCCTTTCTTGAACCTATACTTGGGTTTCCTGAATGAAGTCCTATGGTTCCGGCTGAGCTATTAGGTGGGTGTAAAAGTAACTGCGGTTTTTGTCATTACTTTTAAATATTTTTTAATAATTTTGTCCTATAGTGTTAAACAGTTTTTCCACATGTGTCCTATGAATTTAAACCATGGTTGAAGATGTTTTATTCACATATTCCACAAATATTCATTAAACAGTAAACAGAGATAAAAGGTCTTGGTCACTGCACCCTATAGAGCTTCCAGTACATTGGGAAGAAAGATATCTAAGCCAATTATTAAAATGCACTTAATCACTGTCATAATGGATACACATATTTATTAGTCGGTTCTCATGCTGCTGAGAACCGACTAATAAATACGTGCATCCATTATGAGAACCAAGGACATACTTGAGACTGGGTCATTTATAAAGGAAAGAGGTTTAATTGATTCACAGTTCAGCATGGCTGGGGAGGCCTCAGGAACCTTACAATCATGGCAGAAGGGGACAAAAACACATCCTTTTTCACATGGCAGCAGCAAGGAGAAGTGTCCAGCAGAAGGCTTTTTTTTTTTTTTAGACAGAGTCTTGCTCTGTCTCCCAGGCTGGCATTCAGTGGTGCAATCTCGGCTCACTGCAACCTCCTCCTCAGGGGTTCAAGTGATTCTCCTGCCTCAGCCTCCTGAGTAGCTGGCATTACAGGTGTGTGCCATCATACCCAGCTAGTTTTTTTGGTATTTTTAGTAGAGACGGAGTTTCACCATGTTGGCTAGGCTGGTCTTGAGCGCCTGACCTCAAGTGACCCGCCCGCCTTGACCTCCCAGAGTGCTGGGATTATAGGCTTGAGCCACAGTGCCCAGCCATAAGGGGTTTTTAAAAAGCCCCTTATAAAACCATCAGATCTCATGAGAACTCACTCACTATCAAGAGAACAGCATGAGGGTAATTATCCCCATGATTAAATTACCCCACTGGGTCCCTCCCAGGACATGTGGGGATTATGGGAACTACAATTCAAGATGAGATTTGGCTGATGGGGACACAGCCAAACCATGTCAACATACCACTTTATAACTGGTATAAAGTGGTATACTGATACTTACTTTTTTTTTTTTTTTTTTAGATGGGGGTCTCACTCTCTCACCCAAGCTGGAGTGCAGTGGTGTAATCTCGGCTCATTGCAACCTCCTGGGCTCAAGTGATCCTCCCACCTCAGCCTCACAAGTAGCTGGGGCAACAGGCACCTGCCACCAGGTCTGGCTAATTTTTTGAATTTTTGTTAAAAACAGGGTTTTGCCATGTTGCCCAGGCTGGTCTTGAACTCCTGAGCTCAGGTGATCTGCCACCTCATTTCCCTAAAGTGCTGGGATTACAGGCATCAGCCACTGTGCCCAGTCTACTTGACATTTTAAATAAGATGTAACAGGGAGAGAGTATCCCAAGTCAGGCAAGTCTCAGAAGGAGGTAGCATTTGCACCAAGTAAGATGTGAAGGTCAAGAGAGGTAGCAGTGACAAATTCATTCCTGACTGAAGCAACAACATGAATACTGGCAAGGTAGTGTGTTTGGGGAGCTTATAAATCATGGGAGTGGCTGAGCGTGGTAGCTCATGTCTGTAATCCCAGCACTTTGGGAGGCTGGGGCGGGTGGATCATTTGAGGTCAGGAGTTTGAGACCAGCCTGGTCAACATGGTGAAACCTTGTCTATACTAAAAATACAAAAAATTATCTGGGCATGGTGGCACACACCTGTAATCCCAGCTACTAGGGAGGCTGAGGCAGGAGAATCACTTGAACCTGGGAGGCAGAGGTTGCAGTGAGCCAAGATGGCACCACTAAACTCCAACCTGGGAGACAGAATGAGGCCGTCTCAAAAAACAAAAAAGAATTCATGGGAGTATGGTTGGAATGATGCTGTCTAATACGGTAGCCACTAGTCACATGTGCTACAAGTGTAAAATGCACACAGGATTTCAAAGACTGTATAAAAAAAGATTGTAAACTATCTCATTAATAATTCTAAATATTGGTAACATGCTGGAATGCTACTATTTTGGAAATCATTGGGCTAAATACATTATTAAAATTAATTTTGCTTGTTCCATTTTACTTTTTAAAATGTTAGTATTAGAAAGTGTTAAATTACTATGTGGCTCATGTTAAATTCCTACTGGAAAGCTCTGGCTAGAGTATAAAATTCTAGGTTGAAAATGCCAAAAAATAAAGAGGTTAGCCATACAGAAGGAGCCAGATCTCTGAGGCCCTGAACATCACACAGGGAGAGTCACTAGGATGCCAAGCAGGAAAGAAGAAACTATCAGATGTATTCTTTGAAAATAACTGGCAGTAGAGTAGAAGAGATGAGAACTGGGATTAAAACCAGAGGCAGCAAAGCTCACGGAGGCAAAGACGAGACTGAGTGACCCTCTCACCTTTCAACCTCCTGAATCCGCTCAGGGTTTCTTAACCTTCTGTGTGTCACAGGCCCCTTTGGCAGTTTTACCCCTATGGCAAAACCTCTAGACTCCTTCTCAGATCAACAGAATTTTATTTTATTTTATTTTATTTTATTTTATTTATTTTATTTTATTTTATTTATTTTATTTTTTGAGATAGAGTCTCACTCTGTTGCCCAGGCTAGAGTGCAGTGGTGTGAACTTGGCTCACTCCGCCTCCTGGGTTCAAGTGATTCTCCTGCCTCAGTCTCCTGTGTAGCTGGGATTACAGGTGTGTACCACCACACCTGGTTAATTTTTGTATTTTTTGTAGAAATGAGGTTTCACCATATTGGCCTGGCTGGTCTCGAACTCCTGATCTCAAGTGATCAGCCTGCCTTGGCCTCCCAAAGTGCTGGGATTATAGGCGTGAGCCACGGTAAAAGGCCAGATCAACAGTTTTAAATATAGAAAACAAAATACCCAGGATTACAGAGAAACCAATTGTATTGAAACACTGTTATCATTTTTAAAATCTGTTATACGGCAATATGTGTGTTTTATTTTTTCCTTTTTTGAAACAGGGTGTCACTATCACCCAGGCTGGAGCGCAGTGGTGTGATCAGAGCTCACTGCAGCCTCAATCTCCCAATCTCAAGCAGTCCTTCCAGCCTTCTAAATAGCTAGGACTACAAGTGTGTGCCACCATGTCTGACTAATTTTTTGTATTTTTTTTTTTTTTTTTGAGACTGAGTCTTGCTGTCACCAGTCTGAAGTGCAGTGGACAATATCAGCTCACTGCCACCTCTGCCTCCCGGATTCAAGTGATTCCCCGCCTCAGCCTCCCAAGTAGCTGGGGCTACAGGGGCATGCCACCATGCCTGGCTAATTTTTTGAATTTTAGTAAAGACAGAGTTTCACTGTGTTGGCCAGGATAGTCTTGATCTCCTGACCTCATGATCCACCTGCCTCTGCCTCTCAAAGTGCTGGGATTACAGGTGTGAGCCACCATGCCTGGCCATGTGTGTTTTACTGATACTTTAAATCAGATATAGCAGCAGTTCTGATAATTATTGTAATAATACAGGTATTGCTAACACTACTGTAGTTTGTTGTATACATCTACTCTCGAAGGAAATGCTAAATGTCAGTGAGAGGCTAAAGAAAAGAAAATATAACTTTTTCCCACCTAAGTCATAGACCACCCTGAAATTTATCCAGTAACCCCCTAAGGGATCCATGGTTCCCAGGTCAGAACCCTTGTAAAATGTTCCTAGACTTTCCTCAATAATAAGTTAGTTATGAAGGGAACATGAAGGGTAACAGTCAGATACTGTTTCACTTCTAGAATTCATTCCCATGACCATATCTAAAAGAACACACCTAAAGCAACAGACACAATGACCCAACAGACATTCTGGTGGAAGAGTATCAAGTTTTCTGCAGGTTATGATCAGAATTCATGCCTTTCTCTCAGGAAATGAGGATAATGACCACAATAAAGCAGCCAAGCAACCCAGAAAGAAATTTGTTTGTTAGGGTCTTGAATTCTCAGGTGAGGTTCATTCCCGCAGGAGGCAGAGTCTCTATCACATCTTAAGGAATGTCATTTAAAAACAATAACAACAACAACAACAAATAGGACCCTTAGATCCTGATCCTGGTTGAACTTCTAATTGTCCTCAGCAGGAGAGCTTGAAATACAACCTTCTACATTGTTTCCTTAGGCATAAAACACATACAAAATCGCGTTTTAAAATGAGGACCCAAGTATTTTCTTACATTTCTTCAGATGGCAACAGGGTTCATCTTTATAATTCTATATATTGATTTGTACAGACTAAAACAATTAATCCACGAAGACCAATGATATAGTTTTGATGTCCCCTCCAAATCTCATGTTGAAAAATGATCCCCAGTGTTGGAGGTGGGGCCTGCCCTGCCCTGCCCTGCCCCCTCCTTCCCCCACCTCCCCTCCCCTCCCCTTTCTTTCTTTCTTGACAGGGCCTCACTCTGTCACCCAGGCTGGAGTGCAATGGTGTGATATCAGTTCACTGCAACTTCTGCCTCGTAGGTTTAAGAAATTCTCCTGTCTTTAGCCTCCTGACCAGCTGGGATTATAGGCAGGCACCACCATGCCAGGTTAATCTTAGTATTTTTAGTAGAGGTGGGGTTTTGCCATGTTAGCCAGGCTGGTCTCGAACTCAAGACCTTAAGTGTTCCAAGAGTTCCATCCCCCTCAGCCTCCCAAAATGCTGGAATTATAGGCATGAGCCACCGTGCCCAGCCAGGGATTTCTTTATAGCAATGTAATAACAGCCTAATTTAGAAAACTGGTACTGAGGGTCAAGCACTGCTATAAAGATAGCTGAAAATGTGGAAGCAGCTGTGGAACCAGGTAATAGGCAGAGAATAGAAGAGTTTGGAGGGCTCAGAAGAAAATAAGATGAGGGAAAGTTTGGAATGCCTTACAGACTGATTAAATGATTGTGAACAAATTGCTGACAATGACATGGGCAGTGACGTTCAGTCTGAAAATGTCTTAGATAGAAATGAGGAACTTACTGGGAAGGGAGCAAAGGGCACATGTGTCATGCCTTAACAAAGATCTGGGCTGCACTGTGTTCACACCCCAGGGATCTGTGGAAGTTTGAACTTGAGAGTGACAATTTAGGATATATCTGGCAGAAAAAATGTCTAGGCAGCAAAGCACTCAAGATGTAGCCTGGCTGCTTCTAACAGCCTACACTCTGATGTGGGAGTAAATAAATGACTTAAAGTTGGACCTTATATTTAAAGGGGAAGCAGAATATAAAGGTTTGGAAATTTGCAACCTGACCATGTGACAGAGAAAGGAAAAGTATTTCCACAGCCTGGGCAATATAGGGAAACTCTGTCTCTACGAAAAAAGTTAAAAATTAGCCAGGCGTGGTGGCACTTGCCTGAGTAGTCCTAGCTACTTGGGAGGCTGAGGCAGGAAAATCCCTTGAGCCCAGGAAGTCAAGGCTGCAGTGAGCTGTGATCATGCCACTGCACTCTAGCCTGGCAACAGAGTGAGACCCTGTCTCAAACACAAAACAAACAAAAGATTTTTATGGGGAGATAAATTCAAGTAGACTGTAGAGCAACCATTTCTAGAAAGAGTTGCATAACTAAAAAGGAGCCAAGTGCTGATAGTCAAGACAATCGGGAAAAGGCCTTGAAAGCATTCCAGAGATCTCTGAGGCAGCCCCTCCCATCACAGGCCCTGAGATCTAGGAGGACTAAGTGGTTTCAGGGACCAGGCCAGGGGCACCACTGCCCTGTGCTGTTTCCCACATCCCAGCTGCTCCAGCTCCAGCTGTGGCTCAAAGGGGCTCAGGCACAGCTTGGGCAACTCCTCTGGAAGGTGCAAGCCATAAGCTTTGGCAGCTTCCATCTGGTGTTAAGCCTCCAGGAACACAGAGTGCAAGAGTGAAGGAGGCTTCGCAACCTCTGCCTAGACTTCAGAGGATGTATGAGAAAAACCTGGTGTCCAGGCAGAAGCCTGCTGCAAGGGCAGAGCCGTCAAGAGAACCTCTACTAGGGCAGTGAGGAGGGGAAATGTGGAGCTGAAGGCTTCACACTGAGGCACTGCCTAGTGGAGTTGTGGGAAGAAGGCCACCATCCTCCAGACCCAAGAATGGTAGAGCCACCAACAGCTTGCAATCTCAGCATAAAAAAACTACAGGGGCGGAGCTTCCTAAGGCCTTGGGAGCCCACTTTTTGCACCAGCATGCTCTGGATGTGAGACACAGAGTGAAAGGAGATTATTTTGGAGTTCTATTATTTAATAACTGCCCTGTTGGGTTTCAGACTTCCTTGAGGCCTGTAGCCCCTTTCTTATGGCCAATTTCTCCCTTTTCATATGGGAATGTTTGCCCAATGCTGACACCCCCATTGTATCTTGGAAGGAAATAACTTGTTTTGATTCTATAGGCTTATAGGTGGAAGGAATTCATCTCTAGATGAGATTTGGGACTTAGAACTTTGAGTTAATGCTGGAATGAGTCAAGACTTTGGGGGACTATTGAGAAGGGATGATTATATTTTGACATGTGAGAAGGACATGTAATTTGGAGGCCAGGGGTGGAATGATATAGTTTGGATGTCCCCTCCAAATCTCACGATGAACTGTAATCGTCAGTGTTGGAGGTGGGGCCAGGTGGGAGGTGTTTGGGTCATAGAGGAGGATCCCTCATGATTTGGTGCTATCCTCACAATAGTGGGTGAGTTCTCACAAGATCTGGTTGTTGTAAAGTGTGGCACCTCCTCACCCCTTGCTCCCGCTCCTGCTTTCGCCATATAATGTGCCTGCTCCTGCTTTGCCTTCTGAAGGCTCCCTAGGCTTCCCCAGAAGCAGAGCAGAGCCAGTCTGCCATGTGTGTACAGCCTACAGAACTGAAAGCCAATTAAACCTCTTTTCTTTCTAAATTACCCAATCTCAGGTATTTTTTCTGTCTTTTTTTTTTTTTTGAGACAGAGTCTCGCTCTGTCTCCCAGGCTGGAGTGCTGTGGTGAGATCTCAGCTCACTACAACCTCTGCCTCCCAGGTTCAAATGATTCAGTCTCCCGAGTGTCTGGGACTACAGGTACGTGCCACCACGCCCAGCTAATTTTTTGTATTTTTAGTAGAGACGGGGTTTCACTGTGTTAGCCAGGATGGTCTCGATCTCCTGACCTCATGATCTGCTCAGCCTCCCAAAGTGCTGGGATTACAGGCGGGAGCCACTGGGCTTTAAAGTAATACAAAAATAGCTTAATCCAACTAATAGTAAGAGCGAACACTTAATTATCACTAATTATGTGCTAGGCACTAGTCTAAGCACTTTATAAATACTGATGCATTGACTCAATCTTCATAACAACCATGTGGAGGAGGTCCTATTTTTATCCCCATTTTATAGATAAGAAAACAAAAGCACAGAGAACTAGTAAATTGCAGAGGCAGGACTCAAAATGGGTCATCTGACTCGAGTCAGAGCATGAGCACCCAACGCAGAAACTACAATTTTTATCTCTGAATTCCCACCACTGAGAATAGTACTGATTCATGACACATGAAACAGTCAGCAATGATTTATTGAGCAATCGATTACAAAGAATTGCAAGGCATTTTTATCATTCAGCAGTTCTGAAGAAGAAAGATCTTATTGTCTGCTTCCTCTATTAATTTGTTTCTAGCATGGCAAGGAGAGACTTTATTGAAATGATTATTGTGCGGGGGAGGGAGGAGGTATTGTAATGGGGAAAGGGGAAGATTGTAACAGAAAATGCTCTGATTCAAGCATCTCCCTCCACTAATCATCTAAAAATGATTAAAGCAATTCCCCAGTGTTTGGAATTGGTGGTCACCAGCAAAGACTCTAACAGCCACGGCCAATTGCTTATAGCTTATACCCAGGATGGGTGGGAAAAAGGAGGGGGTAAGAAATAGAAAGATCTGTCCCAGACAACAGTGAATTCTGGAACTGATTTAAAAGTAGTTATGTGAGGAATGGAAATGGAGGGAGGCCATAAAAGTCACTTAAGAATATCAACGGGTAGCCGGGTGTGGTGGTGCTCATGCCTATAATCACAACACTTTGAGAGGCTGAGTCGGGAGGATCACTTCAGCCCAGGAGTTCGAGACCAGCCAGGGCAACATATCAAGACCTCATCTCTACAAAAAAAATTATCCAAGTATGGTGGTAAACACTTGTAATCCTAGCTACTCGGGAGCTGAGGCAGGAGGATCGCTTGAGCCCAGGAGTTGGAGGTGGCAGTGAGCTATGATTGCTCTACTGCACTCTAGCCTGGGCAACAAAGCCAGAACTTGTCTCTTAAAAGAAATAAAATTAAAAAAGAATATCAAGGGGCAACCTTAAAAGGGTCAGGGTGAGGAGTAACTCTTTATGGTTTCACAACCACAGTCTGCCAACTCAGGAGGAAGCCACTGCACTTAAAACACAACATGCGGAGACTTGGCCCAGTCCACAAAGCCATTCTCTGCTGAGGTGTCACACACACACATAAAAAACATCAGCAGCATTTCAGACAATGAAACTAGAACCTGTGCTCTCCACACAGCCCTGGAGCCCTGCTCTTGGGAAGAGCCAAGGACTCAAGCCACATTGGGGTCACTCTGCATTTCTTGCATGACAGGAGGCGGTCAAGACTCACCTGTAGGTATACGGCCCCACTTCTTCCACCCGAGGGGTCTCTCCTCTGAGGATCTCCTCTGGATTGGTGACGTTGAAGAAATAGAACTGAGTATACACAGGCAGAGGGGGCTTCTCCCAGGAGTCAAAGGCCTCGGTACCATTCCTTAACACAATATTCTAAGGAAGAAAACCAAAAGGAGATTTTCAAAAATGTAAGGCAGTAGTTGGTTTTGAACCCAAGAGGCAGAGGAAGGGACCCGACCTCTGAGATCATTATTTTAATCATTTCACAGGCATTCAATTGCAGTCTCCTGAGAATAGGGCCATATCTTACACCAATAGAGCCCACAGTTCTAAGTCATAGAAGGCCTTTGATAAATATTTGTAAAGGGGCCAGGCCTGGTAGCTCATGCCTGTAATCCCAGCACTTTGGGAGGCAGAGGTGGGTGGATCACTTGAGGTCAGGAGTTCGAGACCAGCTTAGCCAACATGGTGAATTCCTGTGTCTATTAAAAGAAATCAGCTGGGTGTGGTGGTCCATGCCTGTAATCCTGGCTACTCGGGAGGCTGAGGCAGCAGACTTGCTTGAACCCAGGAGGTGGAGGTTGCAGTGAACCAAGATCATGCCACTGCACTCCAGCCTGGGTGAGAGAGCAAGACTGTCTCAAAATAAATAAATAAATAAATATTTGTAAAGGAAAGGTACTAAAGACAATTCATGGGCGGAAGCACGAAGCATAGTGCGACCAAAACCTAGACCACAGATTGAGTGCCTAAAGGGCCTGCTGGTTTTGTTATTTTTGAAGCTTCCATGGATGGTAGAATCTTCTGTAGAAGTTAAGCTCTGCTGAAAAGCACCATACACTCCCGGTTTGCCCAGATGAGAGAAGAACAAGGGGAAGGGCCCAGGAAGGCCAGTTTTGGCCCTTCCCCTTCAAGTAGAACCACATCCATCCCTACTGCCTCCACCACCAGGAGCTTTAAATGTATTTTCTTATCAGACCCCCAAAAACCCTAAAATGTAATTGCCTATCCCTGTTTCAAAAACCAGGAGGCTGAGCCTCACTGAGGTTAGCTGCCAATGGAGACCGCACTCTGTGCACAATCCCTCCTTCACTTCCCTCCCCTGTTCTGTGTTATAGAATGAATAATGTCCCCAGGCTCTAAATTCCTATGCTGAAGTCCTAATCCCCAAGACTTCACAATGTGCCTGTATTTGGAGTCAGGGTCTTTACAGAGCTGATGAGGTTAAATGAGGTCATGATCTACTAGGACTGGTGTCCTTACTGGAGGAGGAAACTGAGACACAGACAAGCACAGAAGGAAGGCCACGTGAAAACACACAGGGCAGACAGCCCTCTACAAGCCAAAGAGACAGGCCTCAGAAGAAACCAACTCTGCCAACACCTCAATCTCAGACTTCCGACATCCATAACTATGAGACATATTTCTGTTGCCTAAGCCACCCAGTCTGTTGTATTTATTTGGGAAGCCCTAGCAAATTAATACACCACAGTTCCCCTAGAGGTGACTATTCTCCCTGCCTCACTGACTTCCGGCTAGGCCACGTGACTAGATTTGGCCAAGAGGATGTGGGTGGAATGGCAGGGCATCAATTTGGAGTGAAGGCCTTAAGATGCATGACAAGTTTCCATCTGCCATCTTGAAGTTGCCACCCTCGGCCAAGAGAATAGCAAGCCACAGGTAGCTGCTGATCCTTCAGCCTAGGTTCTAAAATGGAGACGTGCAGACTAGTCCTAAAGGTGACCAGAAGCCTGGAGTCTAGCCTTGTTCCACTGAGCCAGCTGAGCTCAAACTGCAGCCAGCCTGCACACCCACATATTACTGTTATAAGCAATGAGACTGGGGAGTCATTTGTTACTCACCATGGCAGCAGAGGCCTGATAAATACAATGCCTGAGGTTAACAGGCAGAAACCTAACACCTGGTATTCCCAATAGTCCTCCATCTGTTAATGGAGAAAAGCCTTGTATTTTTACAGTCAAAACGACTGAAGTACAAATTAAAATAAAAGCACAGACTGCAAATAAATAAACCAAAATGTGAGTTTTCAGTGTTAAGAATTTGTACCAGTTATAATTCAGGTCTGGATTAGGAGAAGTCTTACATTCACTGTTGCTTTTGTTTGGATTTTTACAACAGCAATAAATTACATAAGCAGGAAAAAAAATTTTTTTTCCCTTATCTTTTTTTTTTTTTAAGTGAATCTAAGAAACTCAGATTCTGTAAGATGTTATGGATAGACCCTAAGGCGGGGAGAAGGAGTGGATGCAAACAGAACCCACTTCATCTTGGCTTTCCTCCATTCTTGCAAAACAAAGGCGAGCCTGACGCTGCCTCAGCTGTGGTCAGCTCTGTGGCAGAGGCCCAGGAGCAGCCGCCCCCACTCTCGGCTCTACCACACTTCACTTCCTATTACTGTCAGGACACTTGAGTGAGCACTCTGTATTCCTGCCTAATTTTTCCTGACAGGCATCGTAATGTGTGCAATTTGCAGTTGAGAAAGGACTTGAGATCTCATTTATTTGTTCACGTGAAGAAAATCACATTAGAATTAGGAACCCTGAGATAATCAGCAAACTTAAATGAACAGATGGCTAACCTCCCGGGTTTATCTTGCTGGGCTTGCATCCAGCTCTTAAGCAACCGTAAATCCAACGACAAGTGGAAGAGTTTCCAGAAAGAGGCGGTTTCCAGAAGGAAGGGTAAACCTGGCTGTTCTGACATGTGTAAACAGTCTGACCTGATCTTGTTCCTCCGACTTTCAGGACAGAAATAAACATTTAGTATATTTGACTTCTTAATGAAACAAAGCAAATGAAAAACTAACAAGAACAATAAAAACAGTCCTTGACAACAGCATACCAGAGTCACAACCAATCCAGCTGTGTTACAGGCGGGGCTTCTCCTCTGTCTGCCTCCACTCCCCTGCCCCTTCTCTGGCCACTTCTTAGCTGAGTCAACGGCACCCAGACAAATTATCACAGCCCCTTGTACTCCGTTCAAATCTTGCCCTCAAGAATGGTGGCTTTTCCTGCTCCTTTCATGTGTCTCTTTTCTTCCACCTTACAAGCTGGATGTTTGTCAAGAAACCTCTGTCAATCCCAGAGTAGATCACGTGTTGGAGAGAGAGTGTGTGTGTGTGTGTGTGCGCACGCGTGCGCGCGCGCTCGCGTGCAAGTGCACTAAGTAGGGAGAGAGGGAATGAGAGAACAGAGGGAAGTTGTAAATACAGCTGTCAACATTTCTGAAACAGTTGTGTCTTTATTTTTGTTCTCTCACTTTCAGCTCAGAGAAGGACAGTTATCATTCAGTTACCATTACTACTACACCAGCTGCAATTTACTGTGAGTCTGCTAAAATCAGGTGCTGTACTAGGGGCTTTATAATGTGTATTACCTCTGAGTTTCACATTGATACTACAAAATAAAAAACCCCATTTTGCAGACAAAGAAATGGTGGCACTGGCTGTCTCAAGTCACAAAGCCAGTAAGTAAAATCAAATCTGACCAAGTCCAGGTCTGCAGGTTTGCAAAGCCCGTGCTCCACCATCCAGCAGCTGCCACCCCATGACACCCTGAGGGTAGAGTTGCCAGATTTAGCAAATGAAACCCGAGATACCCAGTTAAATTTGAATTTCAGATAAACAACAAATAATTTTATGATATAATTATGTCCCAAATATTGAATGGGCTATGTCAAAAATGCTTTTATTCATAGGAGATGCTTGCTGCAGGATTTAGGAACAAAGTATGTGTTATCTACAACTTACATTCAAATAATTCAAGAAAAAGTGCATCGGAGAGATAAAGTGAATATGACAGGATGTTAACAATTGATACATCGGACTGAACTGAAATATCACATGAGACAGACTTATGCTAAAATATTATTTGTTGTTTATCTGAAATTCAAATTTAATTGGGTGTCCTGTATTTTATTTGGCAACTCTAGCCCAGAGTGACAGCGATACTATGGAGAAGCCATAACTTCTGAACTCTCGGGACTCTGAACTCTCAGGGTTTCCTGGAGTGTCACCCCTGTCAAGTGGAGGAAAGGAAACCAGGCAGCTGCACGAGATCACAGTCAGCTCCTAGTCAGGAGCCCAAAGATGAGGAACCGAGAAAGGGAAAATTCAACTCCAGAGTTTCCAGGTGGCCGCGCAGCCCCAGTTATGTTAATGTGTCCAAAGAAAGCACCTCAACCTCCTGCCACAAGATGGTCCAGAGAGGGCTCTGTTTTGACTTAAATTTCTAATTTCTGCCCCTTCTCATTATCTTCAGAGCATTCAAGTGTGTACTCCCAGGAGCTTGCTCGGCAAAGGCAGGCCTGAGAAACCAACAAATAAAAACCTCAGCCTCAGGACCGCGGACTGTCTGGCACAGGAAGTCATTCATTCCACCAGATACAAGGAGCTAGTGTCCGGCTCAAAAGTGCCCTTTGCCAGTCTGAACAGAAAGCCATGGCTTGGGAACAACTGATCCTCCTCACCGAGGGTTCTGCTGTGATGGTGACAGCCACCAGACAAACCTTGTAATCAGCTGAGTCTTCCTAGTTACACTAAATGAAAAATCAGCATAAGGTCTTAAATCAGTTTTACAGTGTGACTCTGGATATTAAGACTGGCATTGTGGAGTCACAGTATAACTGTTGCTTATTGATTTTAACCAAGACAGGCATGATGGGTTTTTCCATGTACAATACTATGGCACTACCACTAAAACAAAATGCTGGAACATTATCAAGTTATACAGTAAATTCACAGTGTCAACACCTAAACTAATAATTTGGACTGAAAAACATACTTTTCAGTTAATCAGCCAATATGTACCTATTAAGAGCTTTCTATGTGCCCGGATTATGCCCTGCAAACTGGCATAGGCCCTGTTTGTAAGAAGAAATTTAGCTAAGGACACAAAACCAACACGCATGTAACAGGGAGTAAAAAATTATGTGCAAGACCCAGTAATTCAGCCTAGCAAACAGCTGACGCCTGAAATTATTTGGATCCTTCCAGTGGCATAGATCCGTGCTAAAATCTCCCCATCTGAACATCTCACAGGCTGCTCCAAGACAACATGACCAAAATGGACTCATGATTTTCTCCCCTAGTTGATCCCTAAGTCCTGCTGATTTCACCTCTCCTCTTCCCCATTTCTACCCCAAGGCTCACTTGATCATGGCGTGGACTGTGACAATACTGTATGTTCGCTCCTAAATGGTCTCCCTCTCTCCAGCCTTTTTCCTTTCAATTGCTTCATCCACCTTAGCCTTCAGAGAAGCCTGTCAAAAGTGCCTAATGGAATAGACACTCTACTACTGCTCACAGGATAAAGTCCTCAGTCCTTGACCTGTTGTGATCTGATGCAACCGTGTCACCTGTTACTATCCATCATTTCCTGGTAGGCACTTTATGCACCAGCAACACGCAACCATCTACTGTTTCCTCGCACCCACCACACAAGTTCTCAGGCAGTGCCTTGGCCTGAGTCACTCACTGCCCTTCATCCAGAAGTCTCTGCAGGGCCGGCAGCACCTGGTTCACCTCTACTTGGGCTTCAGGGCTCAATTCAGAAGTGCCATCTCTCAGAAGGCCCCTCTGGGCTGTGTGTTCTCATTACTTTCATGAAACTTCACAAGTTTTATAAAGAAAATGTGTTTTTTGGTCTTTAGTATCAGATTGGGTCTGATACTAAGGACTGTATCTTTTTCATGGATCCCCAGCACACAATATGGTTTCCGGCACAGAAGGGACACAATAAACAATTAATGAAGAAACAGATGATGCCGTAGCGTATAGCACAATGCTGTGCCAGGCATTCCTCTTCTGCTGTTCACCTCGTTCTTCCTGGTAAAGTCTTCAATGTGGCAAAATGCTACATATTCTAAATAACACGTGAGAGAAAGGTGATCTGAATTTCAGTACCGCAGAATCAAGAAGAGACAGTAACTTTCTTAGGTGCAAATATTATTCTCCAAGGAGATATTCTGGCCTCTTTTCATAAATGGTTAAGACTAGTTTGGAATTAGCAGGTTCGTTTTTATGCATAATTAATATGCCAAAGGCACATAAGTATTAGTTCTAAGTCTGTTAGATCTGTCTTTAGCAATTTTGGTTCTAATGAATTTTTTTTTATAAAATCCTTTTTCATAGCAAGCATAGCATAGGATTTTCACAACCTTAAAATTGATGAAACTCTTTCATTCGTTCCATAAATATTAACTTAGCAATTGTGCCAGCCACAGTTCTAGGTATTGAGGATATAATGGTAGAACAAGAATTCCTACCTTCCATTTTATTGGTGAATTCTGAAAACTCCTTGAGGTAACAAGGAACAAAATAGACTTGTAAGCAATAAAATATCACATTTATCTAAGGGGAAAATATCTAGAAATCATGATAAATTATCAATCTATAGAAATTTCTATATTCATATTAAAAGAGATGTTTAAAGGAGATAATATTACTACAAATGTGCAGAAAAAGTCATGTGTTGCCTCCAATTTCTGTTCACAAATGAGGCTATTGATTTTTTTTTTTAATTAATTAATTTTTTTGAGACAGAGTCTCACTCCATTGCCCAGGCTGAAGTGCAATAGCATGATCTGGGCTCACAGCAACCTCCGCCTCCCAGGTTCAAGTGATTCTCCTGCCTCAGCCTCTCAAGTAACTGGGATTATAGGTGCGCACCATCACACTTGGCTAATTTTGTATTTTTAGTAGAGATAGGACTTCACCACGTTGGTCAGGCTAATCTCAAACTCCTGATCTCAGGTGATCTACCTGCCTCAGCCTCCCAAAGTGCTGGGATTACAGGTGTGAGCCACTGAGCCAGGCCTATTGTTACTTTAAATCAGGTAAATGTTACTCCATCCACTCCCTACCAAGTCTATCGTATTTGTTACAGAAAATTTGGACAATGAAGAAAGTAAAAGGAAGAAAATTTAATTCCCCTGTAATCCACATCATGTTATTAAATAGTTTTTGAAACTGTTGTTTTAACGTCTGTATACTAATCCACTGTATTAGTTTATTTTATAAAATATACCAAATCAGTTTATTTAAACATTCTTTTTTTTCTTTTGAGATGGAGTCTTACTCTGTTGTCCTGGCTGGAGAGCAGTGGCACAATCTCGGCTTACTGCAACCTCTGCCTCCCAGGTTCATGCAATTCTCCTGCTTCAGCCTCCTAAGTAGCTAGGAATACAGGTGCTGGCCACCACACCTGGATAATTTTTGTATTTTTTGTAGAGATGGGGGGGTGCAGAAGGTGGGTGGTTCACCATGTTGACCAGGCTGGTCTCAAACTCCTGACCTCAGGTGATCCACCCCCCTCAGCCTCCCAAAGTGCTGGGATTACAGGTGTGAGCCACTGCACCCAGCCTAATCGTTCTTTTACTATAGGACATTTGTGGTGTTTTCATGCTGAAGTAAATGTTCTTGAATATATTTGTCCAAATCAATGAATAATATATGTTTTTTTTTTGAGACAGAGTCTTGCTCTTGTCGCCCAGGCTGGAGTGCAGTGGTGCAATCTTGGCTCACTGCAACTTCTGCCTCCTGGGTTCAAGTGACTATCATGCCTCAGCCACTGGAGTAGTTGGGATTACAAGTTCATACCACCACACCCGGCTACCTTTTGTATTTTTAAAAGATACGGGGTTTCACCATGTTGGCCAGGCTGGTCTCTAACTCCTGGCCTTCAGTGATCCACCTACCTTGGCCTCCCAAAGTGCTGGGATTACAGGCGTGAGGCACCGCACACCCAGACAAAATCAGTGAATAATTTATTCAAATAGACTCCTAGAGTGGGATTATTAGGTCTAGGGACAAAAAGTTTTCATGAACTCAAGAGCCTTTGAATATCAACACATTGCTCCAAAAGCAGTGTCTGAGCAACCATTTCAGCATATCCAGCCCAATATTGGTGTTCAAGGTTTTCAGAAATTTTTTCTTCTTTAGTAGTGGCAAAATAGCATCTTCTTGTTTGAACTTGCATTTCTTGAATTACTGGAGAAGCATAATAGTTTTTACCATGCATGAAGGGAGACTGTTTTAAAACAAAAGTAAAAGAATTTTCAACCAGCATAAGCTTCCATTTGGGTTCACAGAAGGCTGGGCAGAGGCAGAACTGAGAACAGCCTCTCTGAGCTATGTGTAGTGGACATAGAGTCGCTGGCCAGGCTGACACCTGACCTGTAGATGAAGGATCAGATGCAGCCCGGATTAGCTTAAAAGCTGAACACTGACATGATTTAATACAGCCACAACCCAAGTCAGCCTGACAGCAGTCTTTCAGGAAGGTAACACCATGAGAATCGTTAAACCAGCTGTCCTGATGTAAGCCACTTCCAAGTGATAAAAATAAGCACTCAGGGAATGCATTAGGCTTTCACGGGAATCCATAATACTTTTAAGGAAAGTTTCGAAACTCAAGAGCACTACTGGTTGTTCCTTAAGGTCAGTAAAGTGCTATTTAATAATTAAACACAACTTAAGCATCCATGTTGCCATCTGCACAGTCTAAATTCACCCAGAGGTAATGCAGACCAACTTGGAGAGCTTGGCCTAATTGTGTATGGATGGTGTATTGGCCTAATTGTGTACTGGACTCCAGATTAATAAAACTCTTCAAATGGCAAAACACCAATTGATTTGCTTTGCTTTTTAAAATTGCTCCCCGAAATGAAGCAAACCCAACCCAGATTCTTGCAGTAATTTATTTCCACTGTTTATACTTATTCTCTATTGAGCTAAACGAAATAAACTGCCATTAACATTCTACTCTTATTCCTGACCTTATTTTAACTCAGTAAAAATGTATTGGCATTCATTTATTTATGTCACTGTTGCTTAATTCATTTTGATTTAATTGTAACTGTCATAATTTTAACTAATGAGTTCTGATAGTTCAGATTCAAATGCTAGCTCATGGGTGAGCTGTTACTTTGTTTATAAATTACATATGGTGGAATGGCAATCCCAAAAAACCTCCTGCTACAAAATACCCACTAACTTATTTTTGAAAGTTTCTAGGTGATTATAAATGTGCAGCCAAGTTTGAGAATGGATGACTTAAAGGGGAAAAAAACCAGCTACCGGATAGAAGCTTAAACATAGAACCAGGTGGAAATTGGGAAGAGGGGAAACATATATGGGAGTGGTGAGAAAGAGGATTTTAAGATGTGAATAAATAAGAAATAAAGCCATGGAAACAAGGCCCACATTCTGTGTGTAACTTGTACAGCCAATCTCATTATTTTGCAACCTGTTGGTTGTGATTATATCTCTCAAAATTGAAATAAGTAATATTTTCATCACCTACCTATTTCTATGTCTCCTCTTCCATTACTGTTGATTATCAGAAGTACAGTGTTAAGAGAAAATACCCTTAAAAGGGGAATTGTGGGGGCTGGGAGGACTGGTGAGATGTTAGTCAAAGACACAAAATTTCAGTTTGATATGAATAAATTCAAGAGATCTATGGTACATCATGGTGATTACAGTGAATAATATATTGGGCTAGGCACAGTGGCCCATGCCTACAATCCCAGCACTTTAGGAGGCAAAGGTGGGAAGATTGCTTAAGCTCAGGAAATTGAGACCAGCCTGGGCAACATAACAAGACCCCATCTCTACAAAAAAAATTTTTTTAATTAGCCTGGCATGGTGGTGCACATCTGTAGTTCCAGCTACTTTAGAGGTTGAAGCAGAAGGATGGCTTGAACCCAGGAGGTCAAGGCTGCAGTGAGCCATGGTTGCGCCACTGTTTTCCAGCCTGGGTGACAGAGAGAGGCCCTATCTCAAAAAAATAAATAAATAAAACCAAACCAAAACAAAACAAAAACCCAAAACACTGTATATTTGAAAAATGCTGAGATTAGATTTTAAGTGTTCAAAACAAAGATAAGCAGTTGAGGTAACATGTATGTTAAATTGCTTGATTTAGCCATTTCACTATGTATATCTGTGTATATCTATAACCCTCTCAAAACATCATGTTGCATACCCTAAATAGGTTCAATTCTGACTTGTCAATCAAAAAAAGGAATATAAAAAATGGGACTTGCAGTGAGTGATTACATTAGTTTAACAAAGGCATTCTGCCTCACACTCCTTCTGGAAAGTGTGTAAAATTCAGAAGCTGAAGGGGCCAGAAGGCTAGGACAAATGAGTGATACAGATCGTGGGTTGGTACATTTGCTTACATGTCAAACCCCAACAACAATATTCATTTCTACAAAGAAACACACCCTCTCCCATTTCTGTTAAACACATGATCCTCTCAAGCTAGCCTTCATTTTCCTTCTTTTGTTAAGGAGTGTCAGATATAGAGAGATATTCCTCTACTCTAAGAAAGATAACAGCAATGCACAGCAACAGACACCTTCACTGGGCCTTGGGAGCCAATAAGGGTGCAAAGGACAGTAGATGCTGTGGTCTGAATGTTTATGTCCCCTCAAAACTCCTGTGTTGATATCCTCACCCCCAAGGTGGTAAGATTAGGAGGCAGGGCCTTTGGAGGTGATTAGGTCATGAGCATAGAGCCCTCTCAAATGGGATTAGTTCTCTTATAAAAGGGACCCCAAAGAGCTTACTCACCACGTGAAGTTAGAGTGAGAAGACCATAATCTATGAGGCAGTGAGCCCTCACCAGACACCAAATCTGCCGGGGCCTTGATCTTGGACTTCCCAGCCTCCAGAACTGTAAGAAATACATTTCTATTGTATGTAAGCCACCAAGTCTATGCTATTGTGTGACAGCAGCCTGAATGGACTAAGACAGCAGGAAACAGGGAAGGTAGGTCTCTTCTAAGGGTCAGCCTCTTTTCTGGCCAGACAGCTGTCACACAGAACTTGGTATGGCCAGCACCAAAGAGCATCCACATGTTTCAAGAGAAGCTGGAAATCTGGACCAATGGGTGGAGTTTCCAGATTTTCAAGGTATACACCATTCACGAGACAAACGTGATCACTGGCCTATAGAGTGCAACAAAATGTGAGACTAAACAACAAAATGCAACAAAATCATTTCCAAAGACATAGTTTTCTCTATTCATCCAAGTAATACTTACTGACCCTCTGTTTGATATAAGACATTGCATTTGCCAGTAAGAAAAGACACAAAACTAAATATGACAGGACCTCTACCTTCAAGGAGAGCTTTCATACTAGATTAAAATACCAAACTACGTCATATGGGTTGAAAATCCCTGCAGGGCTGAGGCTAGAAGGGAATTATTGAGTAATTCAATTACAGAGATATGAATGCTCTTGTCTACTCTGATCAGCACTCAGTAAAAGACAGGAGATTGTGGAATCGGAATTATTGATGGCCCAAACTACTGTTTTTAATGCTGGACTCATGGGAAAGCTAAAAGGACACAGTAAATGAAAGACACACTAAGCAAAATCCTGGTTGTTTGAAAACATTAACAATACAGCTTCCAAACTGGCCTTACAGGAATATAAAACTGATACTATGTATTTTTTTAAATATTCTAAAAATCAGAATAATTAATTAAATGAAAACTAGATCAACAGTTCTCAAAGTATGATCTCAGGACCCCTCAGGGAGCCCTAAGACCTTCTCAGGAAGGCCCATAAGGTCAAAACTATTTTTATGTAAATACTAAGGTATCATTTGCCTTTTTTATTCTATTCTTTCTGAGTGTAGAGTGGAGTTTTCCAGAGGCCACATGATGTGTAATGATGTCACATTTGGACTTGTGTATTCTTCTGTTTTAAAAATTTCTCAAATATACATATCACTTTCAATTTCTAATATTGTAAATATCAATAGGTATAACCCACGGAAACATAAGTTATTTGGGGTCCTCAGTAATTTTTAAGAGTATGAAGGGGCCCAGGAGTTTGAATTGGATTAGAACATCTGTAAGGGTAGAGACTGCATCTTGTTCAGTGTTATACCCACAGCTTTTAGCACACTGCCTTGCAAATGGTACACACCACCTTGCAAATGGTACACACCCAGTAAATACTTGCCAAATAAAAGAATGACTGCGACAGCATGTACCTAAAGGTGCTTTTAGATATAGAAAGCAAATACCTAAAGTGGTCTTCAGTTTCCCTTGGTTGTTTTTTCCAGTCATCAACTTGAATTAGAAATGGTCCCTTCCTTAGTGTATCATGTATAGCTAGCACATATCTTGATGATATGGCCAGGAATGTCTAGTTGCTTGGCGAACATCCTGTGTTTTCATTAATGAGCTTATAATTCTACCTCCCAATTCTTCCTGCGAAACAAGCAAATGTCTGGCAGAACAGATGGCCCCTTTGCTGTGGCCTGACAGAATGAAGTCTTGTATTTTATTAACAATAAAGCAAAGAAGTTTTCACAGGCAGGAACCTTCCCCTCCTCACCAAACAATATTTCCTTTAATGTAAACTTGCAGACTAATAGTAATTATTAGTAGTAATATCCTCAATTAGAATTATCATCTTAAGGAATGAAGACATGCGCTAAAATAATCACTATACAAGTATAAACAACTTTTTAAAAAATACCTGTTCCTAAAATTGCAGATTATTATCCCACAGCAACCTGCCTCCAGTAATGGGTTTTATCATAAGCACGTTAACCTGGGTTCTGTTCCTAATGAGTCTGATTCAGCAGGTCTGGGGTGGGGTCTGGTATTTTCTAAATTTTCACAAGTGATTTTGATGCATCTCCTAGAGTCTAGGGATTATGCTGACAACTGGTGGTCTACTGTATTATCTTAATCATTAATAAGGAATGCACTCATAGTCAACATGAATTAGTAAGATACTGAAAGAAACAATATAATTTTGATATCACAAGATCGTGTTTCTAAAAGCCAGGAAATAATCTGGATAATTTTAGGAGTTAGAGAATCTTGCAAGGAGATTAATGACGCTGCCTCTGTTTACAGCACTGTGGTTTCTTCTTGTGCTGAGCCAATCACATTGCTCCATTACAAACTTGGAAAAGAGAAACTAGGAGGTGAAGCATGTCCATGAGAGATCAGCAGCTGGAAAGTCACCCCGAGGCGGGGCTGAGCAAGCCTGGATGAGTACAGAGCCAGGCTGAGTAAACAGAGGAAGCCTGTTGGTGGAGAAAGCAGAGGAGAGACAGAGTGTGCCTGGTTCCTGCTGACGTTCCACTTTCAATTGTCCTCTCAGGAGGCCTTACTGTGCCGTGGTTCTTGCCCTTTGATTTCTATGAGCTTTCCAGATTTACAAAAAGAAAAAAATAACAATCCCATTTTGCTTGAGCTAGCTTGAGTAGGCCTCAACTCCTTAGGGAGCCAAGAATCGGGATACATTATTGTCTGTAAGAACAATGTGGCATGTGGTGGCAGGGGGTGACCACAGAATTTATTGTCCAAAGCGGAAATCTTCTGGAGGAAAGGGGGTGTTCATGATTACACCAGAACAACAGGTACAAAGAAACCAGGTAGGACTATCCCGGGCAAATGGGATGTACGGTCATCCTTGAGATGGGAAAAGTGGGCTCAGGATCAGGAGACCAGCTGGCGCGCCTAGCTCTACCCCTCCCTCTCCATTTGTCTTTAAATAAGTCACTTCCATTCCCTGAGCCTCGATTTTCTTGACAGTAAGATAAGAGATTTAAGATATCTTTACTGTTTTTTTCTGATCAAGAAAAATTTTAGACTAAGTTAAGTCTTCTTTGAATAGAGGCAACTCGGGAAATGAAGTAGATATGCAAGAAGGAGCCCTTTCAAATTATATATAGCTGAATGCCTTTATGTATACATTGATGAAGATGTTTTACTGATTTGACTTTAAAAAAGAAGATCCCATATAGTTACCAATCAAAGCAGTCTGGTTATCATTGATTATATTTTACTTCTCAAGGCATCAGTAGAACAGCTCCAAAGTTGCTATGGCTCCCAAAAGAAACCAACTGGTACTGATTTGCCTAAGCCTCAGGTCCAGACGAAGGGGAAGTATATTTGTCTTGTTCATTGCATCTCTGAGGCCTAATGCTACAGTCCTGCCTTGACCTGTGAGGAGGAAGTAAAAGGTATAAACAGTATCCAGCATCCCACTGGTTCCTTTGCCAGCCCATCCCTTGTTAGCCAGTTCTGACTGTGGCCAGTTCTGCTTCCCTGTTACTGGGAGATAGTCAAATTGCCAGCACGTCTGCAGAGATCAGGGGTGCAAATTTAATATTCTGAACTGCATAGCTGCTCTTAAAGGTCACTGTGCCTGTGTCATAGGTGCTCTTAAAGGTCACTGTGCCTGGGATCTTGGAAGTTTGGAGCTAGAAGGAACCATAGCTTGTGTAAATCCAATTCCAATTCACAGATGACAAATAATAGCTAAAGACATAACAAATGCTGGGCGCAGTGGCTCATGCGTGTAATCCCAGCAGTTTGGGAGGCCGAGGTGGGCGGATCTCAAGGTCAAGAGATCAAGACCATCCTGGTCAACACGATGAAACCCTGCCTCTACTAAAAATACAAAAATTAGCTGAGCATGGTGTCGCACGCCTGTAGTCCCAGCTACTCGGGAGGCTGAGGCAAAAGAATCGCTTGAACCCAGGAGGCAGAGGTTACAGTGAGCCAAGATCATGCCACTCCGCTCCAGCCTTGCATCTCAAAAAACAAACAAAAAAAAAAAACCTAACAAATGTTAACGTTCAGGCATTTGTGAGGCACTATGCTGGGTGCTTTATAGCAATCATATTATTTCATTCTTATGACAACTTTATGACATAGGTATTCTTATCCTTATTATGCATATTTTCAAAATGAGGATCCTGAGGCTTTGAGGGATTAAATAACTTGCTATTGTGCTTGTTCAGCTTAGCCCAAGAAATCCTAAGGGACAGAAAGAAAAAGTTTGACTCAGTTCTGCTGATTCTGAGGACACCTTTCTATTAAAATGATCACAGGTGAGTCAAGAGGCATTTAACATGTATCTCAGGCACTGCACTGGGTATCAAGGCGGTTCACTGGGCTACCAGATGAAATGTAACATAAACTCCTGCCCTTCCAGGCCTAAGAGAGGAAAAGGAACTGTTGGGTCTCTGTGAAGCTCTCTCTTCATGAAGCCCCAAATGCCTGCAAGGAAATGCCTTATTAATGCTCATAATACCCCTAGGAAGAGGGTGTGGGAAAAAGAGAAGAGAGGTACTATAATGCCTCTCTTGAAAATGAGAAAACTGAAGCAGAAACAATTACAGGCCTTGCCTGATATAAGACAGTCACCATTGAGGCCAAGAATGAAACAAAATTGTCTTGGTTCTTTCTACTATATTCACTGGCCAAAATAAAAAGTCTGTCTACAGTTACCTGTTGTCACTGCAGGTTTCAAGGACAATTATCATTTGAGGCAACTTTTTTGACGGGAATTATCTTACTAAGCTTCCCACACCTACTCATTTGAATTTCATCCCTTTTCCCTCTCCCCTTTTTGATGTAGACAAGTCAGGGCATGGACAATCTTCACATGAAAAAGCAAAGAACTAGAAATATCACAGTAGATTATATTTCAACTAGATTAGAATCAAGTTATGAAGGAATTCTCCCATAGTGGCAATAAAGATGACTGCCATATATCGATCACCTATTCTGTGCCCAATACTCTAAGTGTTTTATACTTAGTCCTACAATAATACACATGCAGAGACAAATCCCGTTTTTGTGGGTCCTGAAGCTTATACAATTTGAAGGGCCCTTCTTAAGAAAAAGGAAAATTTGGGATATGGAATTAGGTACAGGGCTCTGGAAGAGCCTGTGAAAGTGAGGGACCCAAAGCTTTACTTTGTGAGTTTCACAGTAAACGCACTGCTGTGCCCAAGTTAGCTAACATCTCATATCTCCACTTTTACAAGCAATGAAATTGAGAACCAGGTAAGTAACTTGAGCTAAGTCATAAAGCTTATAATAGTAACGACAGGATTTGAACATATGGAATCTGACTCCAAATCCCATGTATTTTCTTTGTGTGGCTTCTAATAAATATAAAATTGCTATCATTTATTAGGCACTAACTATATCCCAGAAAGATCACTCTTTAAGGTTATAAGAATTATTTGAGAAAGTAGATGTGATCATTATCCTTATTATCCCCATTTGCAGACGGGAAAAACATGAATCAAGTAAGATTAAACAGCCCATGGTCATCCACCTGGTATAAGGTGGAAGCTAGGCTTCATGCCCAGGAGTGTAAGGTCCTCACTCTTTCCCACTAACCTATGCTACCTACCACCCTACACGTAATCCAGGAAAAAGCAAAATAGCAATGTGTGACTTACCTCTAATGACAACAGTACTTCCACATCTGCCCACTGAAACTAGCCCTGTCCTTTAGTTTCACACAATACACTGCGCAGTCCTCCTTAGCTGGGATTGAGCAGCTCTGAAAGTCCACTTCCCTATACTGTTATTACTTATCAAAATGAGTCCATTCCTCATGGAAAAAAACACTTGGACATATCAACACAAACTCAGGCCCCAGCCAAGTCGTCTTACAGCCACCCCCTCACCCAGAGAAATGGAGACCCACAGAGAATCTAAGGGCTGGCTATAATGGGAACCACTGGAAGATCACTCATTCTATAGGCCTCCCTTGAAAACGCCTTTCAAAGTCATACAAGAAAACTCACATATTGACTATAATTGGATTGCTTAACTCTAGTCACCCAAAGCAAGAGTTGACATTCTCAAACACATCTCACCATGGATTTGGACATGGACAGGAGTGGAGAAAGGATTTGGTTTCTTGTTTCCTTGAACATGAGTGCTCAGAGGAAACTGACCTTCAAGATGCTCAGTCAGTGGGCCCTTGGCAATGTGAACTTTAAACATTACATTATGCTTTGCCATGGTGCTTTTTGAAAAATTGCCTTTAACTGCCAGATTTCAGGTGTTCAGTTAATTACTTTTGGAAACTCAGTTAAAGGAATATATCCATTGCCACCTGGAATAAAATAGCTTTTACTAACTGGAGAGTGCTGTGATTCAAACTGGACTAGGCTGGGCTTCTTTATCTGGCCACAGCAAATGCAGAACAGTGGGAGAAATTAAGCATGCAGTTATGAATGCTAACAAGAAAGGCTGCTGTCCCAGTGACTTTTTTTTTCTTTTTTAAGGAAAAAATGATCCCAGGAACTCTCTCTTGTTCCTCTTTTGATACAGCTTGGTGGGTGTGGGGGAAAGGGCAGATGAAATGAGCAGTGAAATCAAAAGATGGAGAAGTCTTCTTAAAGGACTGGCTCTCCAGCCCAATCATCTAGGGGAAGAGGCAAGCTCAGATTCTTGCAGGGATCTAAATGCATCTGTGCCTGAAAATTACGGCCGTTTGAGAAGAAGAATCCATGGTGAGACAAAGCAACACAGATTGTTGGTACAAGATACAAAGCCACTGAGTCGGCGTTCAGCACAGACTGATGGATGAAATGTCACCCAGTCTTAAGGACTGGCTCAGCTACCAATTGCCCTGGCCAGCCCAGGGAGGCAAGAACACAATAGACCGCCCACCCACTTCTCATCCCCGAGGCGCACACCACTTCAAAGGCCAGAGCAAGCAGACAGCATAACCTTCGTCTTCTGCGGTGTCTTTCATTTAGTTCTGTTTCTTCATGAAGTGGGAGGGAAACAAGTTTGGGCCCACCTGAGATTGGGATGTAGACCGAAGGAGTCGGGAGAGTTGCAAACGTCAGAACACAACCGAAAGCCTTTTTAAAAGTCAGGATCCATAGCCTTACTTATTACTGCAGAATGAACAGAGTCGGCTCCATCCTTCCCCATCCTCCTTTAACCCTCGCCTACCAAGCCCTGGAAGACAGGGAAGCGCGAAGGGCCGTAGTGCAGACGCTCTGCCCCGTGCAAGGCGCAGCAGCAGCGGTGGGAGGCTGCGCTGGTGGACCCACAACACACACACAGCCCGCCCCGCCTCACCTTCTCGATACTCTGGTCCACGGCCTTCTGGAAGACCCGGGCCACCAGCAGCGTGACGCTGGTCACCAGCAGGAGCAGGGACAACGTCCCTGCCGTGTAGAAGCAGCATCGGCCCATTCTGCGCGCCGCTCACCGGCCGGGCCGGGCCTCACCCGCCAGGGATCCAACTACAAGGAGGGAGGAGCCGCCACCAGAGCCGCCACCAAAGCCGACGCAGAGGCGTCCGAAGACCCGGGACCCTTCAGCGCCCGCGCCCTCGCTCTGGGCTCCGCGGCCCGGCGAGCGCGGCCCCCGGTGCACTGGGCGGGCGGGGCCGCGGAGAGACGGGCCCGGCCTCGGTTTCGGTTCCCCCGCCCGGCAGCCCGCGGCGCCAGCCTAGCGCAGCTCGGGAGAGTGCAGCGAGCGCGCAGGGCCGTGACGTTCGCGGGCTCGGCTCGCCGCAACCCGGGTAGGCGACTGCCGGCGACTGCGCGGGGAGGCGGGCGGGGGCGGAGGCCGCAGTCATGCGCCCTGCGGCGGCGGCAACGATTCGGCCCGCGCCCTCCCCGGCTGGTCCCCGGTGGCCCTGAGTGTCTGCGGCGCCTGAGCCAGACCCGGCCTGGCTGCTCCCAGCGCCTCCACTGCAGGCCAGACACTCACCCCACCGGAATCACCGAACCCGGTTCACACACTCATTCGCTCATCCGCACATAGATCTGAGGGCCTGCCATGGGCCAAGTGTTGCGGATTCAGGGTGGTTGGGCCATTCCCCTGCTCCAAGTTAGCGGGGACACTGTTACCGCAATTATAAGGCAACGTAATAAGTGCTTCTACCAGGTGCCTGCTGAGATCACGCCAGCAAGCCCGTTCTGCCTGGATGACCTAGGACCCCCACATTGAACTGCGGTCTGCGGCATGCGTAAGAGTTTGTCACGTAAGGGGCCTGAGCAAGAAAGGAAGATGAGCGAAAAAGGGAGGAGGAGGCATTTCACGGAGAAGGACGTGCTGAGCAAAACCATTGGGGGTGAAAGAGCCAAACCTGTAGGAAGCAAGAAGGAAGTTCCATCTGACGGTAGGCTCAGGTGTTCAGGGTGTGGAGTCGGAGGTGTGGAGGCCCCAAGGGGTCAGACTTTGAAGGGCTTTGGTATCCTGTTGAAAGGTGGAAGTTGGCAAGCTTAAAGCAGGCTGGTGTTCTTGTCTGCTTTGCTCACTATCTGTCCTAGACACCTAGGACCAAGGCCTGCACACAGCAAGGACTCAAGAAGTGTTAGTTAAATGAGTGTTTCTTCTATGCCAGCGCTCAACTAGGTGTTTTGCACTGTTCTACTAATTTAATATCTTGGCAGTCCTATGAATAGGAGGTTGTGTTTGTCCCAGTCATCCAGAAACAGTGGCAGATGGGAGTACCATGCATGAGAGTTTTGAGGGAAACAGACAAGGAGCTGGACCTGGGATTCAGGTGTGAAAGAGGTAGGCAAGGAAGGAAGGCTGGGTGGAAGGAAGCACTTGATATTATACACACTTCATGTCTAAAAGTTTAGCAAGGCCACGGGGGTGCAGAATCCTTTAGCCAAATAGGCCTGTCCCAGAGGTCTGTCATCTCCCAAAGAGAGGCCTGCCTTAGTATCCCTACTATCCCTGCTGTGCTCAGTCCTGGTCTGGGAGCAGCCTTAGGAAGCTGGCCTCTGCAGCAACCTGGGGATAAATATCAGAGGATGGATTTCAGCAGAGCTCAGCAGTTGAGGCAGAGCCATTGGTTAGTTATGCTGTCTACACTGCAAGATCCAAGAAGTACGTTTCCTTGGAAACTATATTGTATCATCCTCATTTTACACTCAAGAACACCGGGGCTCTGAGTTAAGTAACCTAACAAGCTCAACCTGTTGCTGAGTAGTGGATCCTGCCCGAACCATGATGCAGGGCTGGCTGGTGGCCTCCAAAACCCTCACTTTTTCTACGCTGTGCATTGCTGCCTCCCAATCTGACACTAATGAGAATCTGGGGACAGCAAATCAGTTAGAAGGTTTTGTTGAGGACTTGGTGAGACAGTGTGATGGTTTTAAAATGGTGGCAAATTATTTGTCACTCCTTTTGTTGAGAGATAGGGTCTATACTTTCTCACCCAGAATTTGGGCTGGTTTTAGCAATTTGTTAAACCAATAGAATACAGTGGAAATGACCGTATCCTGGAACTTCTGAAGCTAGATCATAAATGCCTTGCAACTTCTGCCTGGGCCTCTGGAAATCCTTGCTCTTGGAGCCTCAAGTCACCCCTAAATTCAGCTACCCAGAGACTACTGCAGAGAATATGGGAAAGACCGTGGGGAGATGCCCTGAGTCTGTAGGAAGAGAAATGTCCCAGCAGTCCCCAGCTGTTCCTAGCCTTTGAGTTCCAGGCCCTAGACATTGTAGAGCAGATATGAGTGGTCCTTGCTGAACACTGCTCAAAATGCAAAATAAAGGATTGTTGTTAAGCCAGTCAGTGTTGGTGTGGTATGTTACTCAGTAGATAACTGGAGCAGATGGTGAGGGCAGGACTGCGGCTGGGACATTTTGCAGCTACCAAAGCTCTTCAAGCAGCAGCCCCAGAGGACCAGTCCTGTGTGCAAATAGAACCTAGTGGGGTCCTGAATGATTCAGCTGTCCCCAGCCTGGTGGCTGGGTGGTCTCCAGGCCTCAGGTGTCCACAGTCAACAGCCTTTCTCTACCCCTAATCCTGCCTCTTCTCTGCTGTAAGTTCCAGTTAGCTACGTGAACTCTGCCCTGTGCCCCAGTTTGCTTAAGCAGTCACGCCAGCCCACTAACCCTCACATGTCTCCTACCTAGGCATCGGCTGAAGTCCTCCTGCAATCTATATGTCTTTTCCTTCCCTAACTAGAAAAAACTAGTCGGTAACTTGCCTGCCTGGGCACACTGGCACTCGGAAGTTCATGCTTGCTTTGAACTTCCACCCCATACTCTCTGACTGCTAAAATCAGATTTTCTGTTTGCTGGCTCCATTCTGGAGGGCAAACCCCTTCCACTCCTGGATCACCAATTCCAGGGTACTTTTCCTTCTCACTGTTCATTGAGGTCCCTTCTTGCCTCTTGTCTGGGCCACCAGGACAGAAGCAGACTGTGGGGATGGAGGGATGGAGGCGATTTGATAACATATCTCAGTGTGGGAGAGTTTCTAAACAAGGGCTTCCAGCTCAAGTTGCCCTCAGTTACCTTCTCTCTGAGGATCTCACTCTGTTGTTTCCACTATGTCAGGCAATTAGTAAGCCGCTTCCCCTTTAAAACTCTGGGCAAGCTGAACGAAAACCTCTTTCTTGGTTCCTCTTAGCACAGCTGACCAGACTGGCATTTTTTAAATGTGTAAACATAAGACAGAACCTAATTATAAAAAATATAAACAGCTTTTAAGAAAATAATGTATGTTCCCAAAATAGCAGTCTGTGATCCCACAGTAATCTCTGTCTTATCACAAAGGCTGGCACAACTTTTTAGCAGCTGGCCTGGCTGTCTTTCTGTTCAGTTCCATCTTCTCTACCCACAGCTACGTTCAGAGGCTTTTGACATGAAGCCCCAAAATCCAGATGTAAGTTTCTTAATGCCCTTTGGGGCTTCCTCCTCATTTCTGATCTATAAGACACGTCTACACCACTAATTGGCATCGTTAATTTATTGCCATAGTGTCATCTTACACCACAGGCAGGGCACGGTGGCTCATGCCTGTAATCCCAGCATTTTGGGAAGCTAAGGCAGGAGAGTCACTTGAGCCCCGTTTGAGATCAGCCTGGACAATGTAGCAAGACTTCGTCTCTACAAAAATAAAATTAAAAAAATTAGCAGGCATGGTTGCATCTGCTTATGATCCCAGCTACTTGAGAGACTGAGGTGGGAAGATCACTTGAGTCCAGAAGGTCAAGGCTGCAGTGGGCAGTGATTGTGCCACTGCAATCCAACCTGGGCGACAGAGCGAGACCCTATCTCATAAATAAAATAAAATAATATTTTATAACCCTGTGTGGTAGAATCTGCCTATTTTTGTAGGTTCATGTTGCTCCTCATGTCAAAGGTGGAGTCCGTTTCCTCCCTCGTGACCTGTTTTGACCAGTAGAATATGGCCGAACCCATCTGTGCCAGTGCTAGGCTTAGATCTGGCAGCTTCTTCATTTGCCTTCTTGGGACCCAACTGTCAGGTCAGAAGCTCAGATTAGACTGCTGAAAGGTAAGAGACCGTGTGGAGAGGGACACTGGAGAATGAGAGGCCACAGGGATGTCACAGCTCCAACCAAGTTTCCAGATGAATACAACCTACGCCCCACAGAACAGAGATAATGAGCTGTCCCTGTTGAGTCCTGTCCAAATCGCAGAACTGTGAGCAAATGAATAGCTGTATATCAAGCTACTAAGTTTTGGGGTGGTTTGTTATGCCATGATAAATAACAGAAACACCATTTTTTATCATTTATTAATCATTTTAATATTCCAGGAGCCTAAATATGAATGAAAATGGCCCTCGCCCTTGCCTTCTTTGGGATAGGTCAGACTCCAAGATGTTTCTAAAAGTCTTGGCTTTCTTCTTATTACTTGAAGGTGATCTATAAAATGTACAATCACACCCTACTGATTTGACGTATGTTATTCCTAAATGTTTGTGGAGCATCCTGAATCCTGAGCCATACAGAATCCATAAGAAAAAGATTACTCTCTCCTCCCTCCTCCCCTACCTATCATTCCAAAGTTCTTACATTACAGAACTGCTTTATGCAGATAGGCTTACAGATCCCCAGAGGAGAGCTCATATGCCATTTATGTGATATCACATGCACCAATGCCAGGGCACAGGGAATCTCTGTGAAGTTATCCATGGCCCTGTCTGCTGTCTCCTTCAATCAAGAAACCCTCATGGCTACCTCATTACCATTTTTGCACCCCTAACTAGGGGAATCTTTTCTAGTTTGTTTTGGTTTGGTTTGGCTTTTATTTTGATTTGGGTTATAAGAAAATGAGAATTCCCCTCTTCAAATTCTTATTTTTCTTTCTATTCCCCTAAGAATGCAGATTTTTTGAAACACAGAAGTAGGGGAGACACCCTATTTGCCTTTTTCTCTTCCCTTTCCTGAAAACACAAGCGTAGTGTTGTCTAACTAATAGAATGTGTGGGTGAAGGGCGAGGAGTCAGGAGAGCAAAGAGGAGGAAAAAATAGTGAGCAAAAAGGGTGAATATGTCAGCAATATTATCTGCTACTTGTACCTATGCCAAGTACTATGCTAGAAGTGGGTTTGCATTACTTCATTTACTCCTCACAGTGCCCTATGATGTAGACATTCCAGTTCTATTTTAAGGATAAGGAAACTGAGGCACAGAGAGGTTGACAAAGTAGTCCAATGTTACATGGCCAGTAGGAAGCAAAGGTAATACTAAACCCAAGTCGGTCAGATGCTTTAGTCAGGCTCTTAACCCCTTAGCCACTGCTTGGGACTTCTGGCCTCATGTTTACTGACAGTAAAAGGAAAGCAGTGAAAATTACAAAAACAAAACAAAACAAAACTATGGCATTGGAATATTCATGGTGACCTGGGCATCCAGGAGGGGTAGAGGTTGGAATTAGTGGCTGTGAGAGAGAATGCCTCTGCCTGAACCTGATGTTGAACTAGAATGGAGAGCCAGGAAGGAGTTGCCAGTCCGGTGGCCAAAAATATACTTTCCAATGTATCCAATGTATATTCCAACATGAAATGTATTCTAATCTGTTCTCACTTGAGGTACTTTGATGGTACTTTCTAGAAGCAAATGAAGCTTGGGTTGTGTTTCAACTCAGTGTGGCAAAGCCAGCATATTATGAAATATCAAGGCTGTCTGATTTCCTGCCCATTGTGAAATCAGGGCTAAATAAACAGCACTCGAGGTCACAGTTTTCTTTAATGATGGGGAAAAGCTGTATAAAAGAGAAAACCAGGTTTACTCAGCATCTCTTTCTGAGGGGAAGAAAGGGGGGATGGAGGGTGAAGAGGGGACTGCCTGAGGGTAGAGGCAGACCTTGTCAGCCTGCAGCGGTGGGCGGAAGATATTTGGCCAGAGATGGGGTGCGGTGGTGGATTGGGGGATGGCAGGCTTAGATATTAGACTATGGAAAGGGTAAAAATCAGCCCCGCCCCTCACCACTAACCTGTCTCCTCATGATTCCTAACCACTGCACTCGCCACATATCCTGAGCCTCTGAAATGATTACCCAGAACTCTCCTATATTCATCTAACCTCAGAGAAGACTGCTAGTCTGTTAATTTTACAACGGTTGTAAGCATTTCCAGTTCTTTCATAAATAACAAATACTGTTTATAATTAGTGTCAATGAAAAACGTTTCAGAACATTAATGAGTAGTGATTGCTTCAGCTGAATTGCAAGCTATCTTAAGCAGCACTGTCTTCTCCATTTTGGATTAAACCAGAGGAGAGAGAGATGCAAATCACAGTTCTCCAAAAAGTTAAACAGAATTATCATATGAGCTAGCAACCCTCTTCCTATGTATATAACCGCCAAAATTGAATACACGTACTCAAACAAATACTTCTAAACCAGTGTTTATAGCCTCATTAGTCACAATAGTCAAAAGGTGGAACTGACCCAAATGCCATCAGGGGATAATAGATACACAAAATACGTTATATACATACAGTGAGACATTCTATTCAGCTATAAAAAGGAAAGAAATAGGCTGGGTGCGGTGGCTCATATCTGTAATCCCAGTATTTTGGGAGGCCGAGGCAGGAGGATTGCTTGAGGCCAGGAGTTCAAGACTAGCCTGGGCATCATAGCAAGACCCTATCTCTACAAAATAAAATGAAAATTAGCTGGATATGGTGGCATACACCTATGGTCCCAACTTACTTATGAGTTGAGATAGGAGGATTCCTCAAGTCCAGGAGTGCAAGGCTGCAGTGAGCTATGATTGCGACACTGTACTCCAGCCTACGACAGAGCAAGATCCTGTGTCTTAAAAAAAGAATGATACGCCGGGCGCGGTGGCTCAAACCTGTAATCCCAGCACTTTGGGAGGCCGAGGCGGGTGGATCACGAGGTCAAGAGATCGAGACCATCCTGGTCAACATGGTGAAACCCCGTCTCTACTAAAAATACAAAAAATTAGCCGAGCATGGTGGTGCGTGCCTGTAATCCCAGCTACTCGGGAGGCTGAGGCAGGAGAATTGCCTGAACCCGGGAGACGGAGGTTGTGCTAAGCCGAGATCGCGCCATAGCACTCCAGCCTGGGTAACAAGAGCCAAACTCCGTCTCAAAAAAAAAAAAAAAAAAAAAAAAAAGAATGATACATGCTACTACCATGCAGACTTAATTTATTTTCTTTCTCATCTGCCATTTCTGATGTGAGTAATGGTCCCTCTTGGAATATGATATTTTTAAAAATAAGTGATGGGAAAAGAATTCTAGGAAGTTCTGGCATTTTTTTTTTTTTTTTTGAGACGTAGCTTCACTCTTGTTGCTCAGGCTGGAGTGCAATGGTGTGATCTCCGCTCACTGCAACCTCTACCTCCTGAGTTAAAGCAATTCTCCTGCCTCAGCCTCCCGAGTAGCTTGATACTACAGGCATGCACCACCATGCCCAGCTAATTTTTGTATTTTTAGTAGAGGCAGGGTTTCACCACGTTGACCAGGATAGTCTTGATCTCTTGACGTTGTAATCCTCCTGCCTCAGCCTTGCAAAGTGCTGGGATTACAGGCATGAGCCACAGCGCCCGGCCAGTTCTGGCAATTTCTTTACCGAGGGAGAAATAAAAGGGATAACCAGTCATATATGCATTTTCTGTTACATAAGAAGAAAGATTGTGCAAGAATGGCTCCAGGTGCTCACCTAGGGTCAGCTGGAACCCCAGGAGCTCCCTCATTCTCTTGGCAGAGACAGTATACATACTCAGTTTCCCCCGGGGCTGGCAGCTTCCCCATGGGAAACTGCACAACTCAGAGGCCCGAAGGTCCCTAGTTGATTCCTAATCAACTCCTATAAAGAGTCAGCTCCCGCCGGGCGCAGTGGCTCAAGCCTGTAATCCCAGCACTTTGGGAGGCCGAGGCGGGTGGATCACGAGGTCAAGAGATCGAGACCATCCTGGTCAACATGGTGAAACCCCGTCTCTACTAAAAATACAAAAAAAAAATTAGCTGGGCATGGTGGCGCGTGCCTGTAGTCCCAGCTGCTCAGGAGGCTGAGGCAGGAGAATTGCCTGAACCCAGGAGGCGGAGGTTGCGGTGAGCCGAGATCGCGCCATTGCACTCCAGCCTGGGCAAC
>NW_022437061.1:3807563-3953677 GCF_009761245.1 Sapajus apella
GTAGCTGGGATTTCAGGTGCCTGCCACCACCTCTGGCTAATTTTTTGTATTTTTAGAAGAGACAGGGTTTCATCATGTTGGCCAGGCTGGTCTTAAACTCCTGACCTCAGGTGATCCACCTGCCTCATGCACCCAAAGTGCTGGAATTACAGGCATAAGCCACTGCACCTGACCTATTCCCCATTATTTTAAGTGAAGTATTTCAAGAACAGAAAACCAAATAACGCGTGTTCTCACTTATTAGCTAAAGAGCTAAGTATCAAATACTCACAGACACAAAGATGGGAACAACTGACACTGGGGACTACTTGAAGGGGGAGGTGAGTGGGAGTGTGGGTACCTATTGGGTATCATGCCCACTACCTGGGTGACAGAATCCTTCATACTCCAAACCTCAGTGACGCGCAATTTACCCATATAACAAACTTGCACATGTACCACCTGAACCTAAAATAAAAATCAAAGGAAAAAAATGCCTATTCCTTAATATATGCCACACGATGTTGTGGAATTCATCCCAAACTCTGTAACAATAGGTGACTACCACGAAGGGATCCACCTGGTGCACTAATATCTCTGTATGAAACAAGAAAAGGAAACTGCGCATTTAAGAATGAGGCCTATACAGAATTTCAGGGAGCCTGGGCAGGCCCGATCCTTTATCTGAAGAAAAATCTTGATATTCGGTGGTACAAAATGCTACTTTTAAATTCAGTCTCCAGTCCTTCCAGTGTCCAATTCATGAACATCAGGGCATCTTCTTTCCTATCCTTTTTTTTTTTTTTTTTTTTTTTTTGAGACTGAATCTCACTCTGTCACCCAGGCTGGAGTGCAGTGGCATGGTCTCAGCTCACTGCAAACTTCACCTCCCAGGTTCAAGCGATTCTCGTACCTCAGCCTCCCAAGTCGCTAGGACTAGGCATGAGCTACCATGCCCAACTATTTTTTGTATTTTTTGGTAGAAATGGGGTTTCACCATGTTGGCCAGGCTGGTCTCAAACTCCTGACCTTAGGTGATCAGTCCACTGTGGCCTCCCAAAGTGCTGGGATTATAGACGTGAGCCACTGTGCCTGGCCTTTTTCCTATCTTCTCTTTAGTCTTTTTCTCTCTGCTGCCTCCACCAGCCCTGTCCTATAGGAGCCTCTCAAGTTCTGGATAATTATGAGAGGAGACTTTAGGTCCTTCACATTGTTTGAGACTCAACAGCAAAACCCATCCTTTTCTTGTCACTGCTGAAGTTCTCTCAAACTCTGTTTGCTCTGCCTTAGCAAAACGTATATATTACTTGCCATATGCCAAGGTCTGTTATAAGGACTTCATATCTAGTAATTTTTCAAAGGTGTGGGTAGGGGAAGAAGACCCTGCTTGTGTATATTTCTACCATGGAGGACTTGTAAGCCCCAGCTGAGCACCTAATTTAAGTGTTGGTCAGGAAAGAGTTCTAAGCTGGAGCTCAGAAGAAAGGCAGGTGGGAAGAGGCCCAATAAAGCCTCATGCATGGGAAAGGACCATGTAGGCATAAGAATTATCTGGCAGGATCAGATTTTGACAGGTGCATGCATCAGACTAATGATAATTTCACACCCCTTCAAGGCCATATTTTTGTTAAATATCAAAGGTAAGGATTTTGAGGAGCTGGTGACAGATGTCAGCCTCTTGCCAATCCAGCTCTGGGGACATGTTCGTACACCTGTTTAGTGAAACAGTCCTCCAAATGTTAATTAAAACTACACTCCTTGGAAGTACTTTATTTTAACCCCAGTTCATTTCTGCAGGTGGCTTTACCAAGCGCTCCCTCCAAACACATAAAGTGCTTGGCCTGTGAAAGGCTTTGGGAGACAGAATTGTCTCCTTCTTGGTAGATTTCCAGGGAGTTTTGGGTAATCTGCATCCTGGGGAATGGCACGGTAGCCTGCCCCTTGTTGAATCCTACTTAGCCGGAAGTCTAACTTTGAGAATTCATCAAAAATTGGCTGGATACTTAGAAGATAGCAGAATCCTGTACAATCCAGAATCAGAATCAGAATGTGATGTGCATCACAATATTATCACAGCTGTCTTTATTATCACCACTCTCTTCCTCTAATCCCTTGCTACTCAAAATGTGATCCTAAGACACTGAGTTGGAACCACCTAGGAGCCTGTTAGAAATAGACTCTCAGGCCGTGGTCTGGGCCAATTGAACAAAATTTGCATTTGAACAAGAACAACCTATGATCCATGAATCAAGTGTGAGATGCATAGCAGGTTAACCCACAGTCCCTCAAGGCCCAGTCACAACCGTATTTTTCCATAGCCCTTCTTCAGGGGACCTCAGAACTCATATTTGCATTCTCCACTCTCACCCACCCTGCCCCCCTAAAAGGAGAGTGTCCCTGGCCTGCTTTCCACCCTCAGGGTTTCCCTGGACTACTGATGATCAGTACATCTTGGGACATTCAGGCTTCATCTTTGGACTGCTGGCCCTCCCCCAAAGGATAAGTGACACAGTCATCCCCTGTCTTCCTAGGTTCTGATGTTGGGGGAATGTAATTAAAATAAAATATCCTACCAACCCAGGAGACCTTCTCACAAACACAGAGGAGAAAGACAATTTATTTTTGAATAGATGTTAAACTAAATTGACATGCATCACAGGCAATCCACTACAGAGACTGCAGATTGCAAAGTCGGGAAGAACTCAGATTTTCTGTGCTTGCCTCGGCAGCGCATATACTAAAGTTGGAATGATAAAGAGAAGATTAGCATGGCCCTTAACAAGGATGGCACGCAAATTCGTCAAGTGTTCCATGTTTTTCATCCCATGCTCATGGTTAAGAAGAATCAATATTATGAAAATGGCCATACTGCCCAAAGTAATTTATAGATTCAATGCTATCCCCATCAAACTACCATTGACCTTCTTCACAGAACTGGAAAAAACCACCTTAAACTTCATATGGAACCAAAAAAGAGCCCGCATAGCCAAGACAATTCTAAGAAAAAAGAACAAAGATGGAGGCATCATGCTACCTGACTTCAAACTATACTACATGGCTACAGTAATCAAAACAGCATGGTACTGTTACCAAAACAGAGATATAGACAAATGGAACAGAACAGAGGCCTCAGAAGTAATGCCACACAGCTACAACCATCTGATAATTTGACAAACCTGACAAAAATAAGCAATGGGGAAAGGATTCCCTGTTTAATAAATGGTGTGAGGAAAACTGGCTAGCCATGTGCAGAAAGCTGAAACTGTACCCCTTCCTTACACCTTATACAAAAATTAACTCTAGATGGATTAAAGATTTAAACATAAGACCTAACACCATAAAAACCCTATAATAAAACCATGGCAATACCATTCAGGACATAGGCATAGGCAAGGATTTCATGACTAAAACACCAAAAGAGATGGCAACAAAAGCCAAAATAGACAAATGGGATCTAATTAAACTTAAAACCTTCTGCACAGCAAAAGAAAAAATCATTAGAGTGAACTGGCAAAATAGAATGGGAAAAAATTTTTGCAAGCTACCCATCTGACAAAGGGCTAATATCCAGAATCCACAAAGAACTAAAACAAACAAACAAGAAAAAAACAACCCCATCAAAAAGTGTGTGAAAGATATGAACAGACGCTTTTCAAAAGAAGACATTTATATGGCCAAAAAACATAGGAAAAAATGCTCATCATCTCTGGTCATTAGAGAAATGCAAATCAAAACCACATCGAGATACCATCTCACACCAGTTAGAATGGTGATCATTAAAATATCTGGAGACAACAAATGCTGGAGAGGATGTGAAGAAATAGGAATGCTTTTACACTGTTGGTGGGAGTGTAAACTAGTTCAATCATTTTGGAAGACAGTGTGGCGATTCCTCAAGGATCTAGAAATAGAAATACCATTTGACCCAGCAATCCCATTACTGAGTATATACTCAAAGGATTATAAATCAATCTATTATAAAGACATATGTACACATATGTTCATTGCAGCACTGTTTACAATAGCAAAGACATGGAACCAACTCAAATGCCCATCAAAGATAGACTGGATAAAGAAAATGTGGCACATATACATGATACTTTTAAAAATACTATGCAGCCATAAAAAAGGATGAATTCATGTCCTTTGCAGGGACATGGATGAATCTGGAAACCATCATTCTCAGGAAACTGACACAAGAACAGAAAACCAAACACTGCATGTTTCCACTCATAAGTGGGTGTTGAACAATGAGAACACATGGACACATCACACACTCAGGTCTGTTGGAGAGTGGGGGGCTAGGGGAGGGATGGCAAAGGCTGGGGAGATTGAGGAGGGATAACATTAGGAGAAATACCTAATGTGGGTGACAAGGGGATGGAGGCAGCAAACCACTATAGCATGTGTATATCTCTGTAACAATCCGGCAAGATCTGCACATATATCCCAGAAATTAAAGCAAAATTAAAAAAAGAAAAAGAAAAAGAAATCTTACCCTTTCTATATCTAGGCAGATACAGTCCATTACATACATGTTTTCATGTATGAGGACTTGACAACACTATTGTCACACATAGTTCATCCTAAATTCACTGGGTAATTGGGCTGGCCATCTGTGTTAATTTCCTTTATCTAAAGGAAAAATAAAACTTCTCATATCTTTATGACAGGAGGTAGTTTTGCAGCTTACAGCCAGGCAGCTGCCATGTTAGGCTCCTGCCCTCCCACAGAAATGGGGAGAGGCGGGCTGTCTTTCTTGATGATTACACTTCAAATGGTTCATTCCCACATCCTTAAGAGAAACATTCCTGTTTTGTAAAGGTGGCAAGAGACTTTTTAAAGCTTTTAAGATGATTTATATACATCTTAAAAGGGCAGAGAAAGAATTTACAGTTATAACTTTTTAAAATTTCTTTTTTATTTTATTGAGTCAGGATCTCTCTCTGTCACTCAAGCAGAATACAGTGGCATGATCTTGGTTCACTGCAACCTCTGCCTCCCAGACTCAGGCAATTCTCCTGGGCCAGCCTTCCAAGTAACTGGGACTACAGATGCATACTACTATGCCCAGCTAATTTTTGTATTTTATTTTATTTATTTTTTATTTCTATAGTTTTTGGGGGAACAGGTGGTGTTTGGTTGCATGGAAGAGTTCTTTAGTGGAGATTTCTGAGATTTCGGTGCACACATCACCCGAGCAGTGTACACCATGCCCAATGTGTAGTCTTATATCCCTCAACCACCTCCCACCCTTCCCCCCAAATCCCCAAAGTCCATCATATCATTATTATGCCTTTGCATCCTCATAGCTTAGCTCCCACTCGTGAGAACATACAGTGTTTGATTTTCCATTCCTGAGTTACTTCGTTTAGAATAATGGTGTTCAACGCCACCCAGGTTGTTGCAAAATATTAAAATGTGCTCTGAATGAAGAGATCCCTGCAAACAGGCTTTGTGTGAGCAACATGGCTGTTTATTCACCCAGATGCAGGCAGGCTGAGTCCAAAAAGAAAGTCAGCAGAGGGCAGAGAGATAGGAGTTTGTTTTATAGGTTTGGTGTAGGCAGTGGAAAGTTACAGAGGTTACAGTTCAGGGTGGTTTTTTGCAAGCTGGGAGGGGGTCCCAGAGTCTGGAGTCACAAGGTTGGCCAAGGTTCGTTACAAAGTCCAGTTGCCTTATCAGTTGAGGCAGGAATAAGGAAAATAGAAGAAGGTCTCAAAGTTAATTAGGCACCAAAGGGGTTAATCATTCTTCCCCTTTCTGTGGTCTTCCAGTAACTTCAGACTTTCTAGTTCCAGGAACTCATCTGGAGTGTATGTGCAGGTCACAGAGGTTACCATGCCATCCATGGTGCAGTCAGTTGGCTTAAAAGACCATACACAAATGCTATTATTTTGTTCCTTTTTATGGTTGAGTAGTATTCCATGGTGTGTGTGTGTGTGTGTGTGTGTCTTACATTTTTTTTTGTCAGATGGAGTTTCACTCTTGTTGCCCAGGCTGGAGTGCCATGGTGCGATCTCGGCTCACTGCAACCTCTGTCTCCTGAGTTCAAGTAATTCTCCTGCCTCAGCCTCCTGAGTAGCTGGGATTATAGGCATGTACCACCACATCCAGCTAATTTTGTATTTTTTTTTTAATTTTAGTTGGTCAGGCTAGTCTTGAACTCCTGACCTCAGGTGATCCACCCGCCTCAGCCTCCCAAAAGACTGGGATTACAGGCCACATTTTCTTTATTCATTCATTGGTTGATAGGCATTTGAGCTAGTTCCGTATTTTTTCAATTGCGTATTGTGCTGTTATAAAGACTTGTGCAAGTGTCTTTTTCATATAATGACTTCTTTTCCTCTGGTAGATAAGAATCTTTAGCGTTTTCTAGGTATATGATCATATATCATCAGCAAACAGTGACAGTTTGACTTACTCTTTACCGATTTGGATGCCATTCTTCCCTTGTCTGTCTGCTCTGGCTAAGACTTCTAGTACAGTGTTGAATAGCGGTGATGAAAGTGGGCATCCTTGTCTTGTTTCAGTTCTGAGGGGGAATGCTTTCAACTTTTCCCCATTCAGTATAATGTTGGCTGTGGGTTTGCCATAGATGGTTTTTATTACCTTGAGGTGTGCCCCTTCTATGCCAAGTTTGCCCAGAGTTTTAATCATAAAGCGTTGCTGGATTTTCTCAAATGCTTTTCCTGCATCTATTGAGATAATCAAATGATTTTTGTTTTTAATTCTGTTTATGTGATGTATCACATTTATTGACTTGCTTAAGTTAAACCACCCCTGTATCCCTAGTATGAAACTCACTTGATCATGCCATATTATCTTTTTGATGTGCTGTTGGATTCAGTTAGCTAGTATTTTGTTGCAGATTTTTGTATCTATGTTTGTCAGGGATATTGGTCTGTAATGTTTTTTGTTGTGTTTTCCTGGTTTTGTTTTTAGGATAATACTGGCTTCACAGAATGATTTAGGGAGGATTTCCTCCTTCTCTATCATTGGAATAGTTTCAATAAGATTGGTACCAATTTGCCTTTGAATGTCTGACATAATTCAGCTGTGAATCCATCTGGTCCTGGACTTCTTTTTGTTGGCAATTTTTTTTTTTTTTTTTTTTTTTTGGGACAGAGTTTCGCTCTCGTTACCCAGGCTGGAGTGCAATGGCACGATCTCGGCTCACCGCAACCTCCGCCTCCTGGGTTCAGGCAATTCTCCTGCCTTAGCCTCCTGAGTAGCTGGGATTACAGGCATGCACCACCATGCCCAGCTAATGTTTTGTATTTTTAGTAGAGACGGGGTTTCACCATGTTGACCAGGATGGTCTCGATCTCTTGACCTCGTGATCCACCCGCCTCGGCCTCCCAAAGTGCTGGGATTACAGGCTTGAGCCACCGCGCCCGGCTTGTTGGCAATTTTAAAATTACTGTTTCAATCTTGCTGCTTTCTATATTGGTCTGTTCAGAGTTTCTATTTCTTCCTGATTTAATCAGGAGAGTTGTATATTTCCAGGAATTTATTCATCTTCTCTAGATTTTCTAGTTTGTGTGAATAAAAGGTGTTCATAGTAGCCTTAAATGATCTTTTGTATTTCTGTGATATTGGTTGCAATAGCTTCCATTTCATTTCTAATTGAGCTTATTTGAATCTTCTCTCTTCTCTTCTTGGTTAACCTCATTAATGGTCAATTGATTTTCTTTACCATTTCAAATAGTCAGTTTTTTGTTTCATTTGTCTTTTGAATGTTTTTGTTTGTTCCAATTCATTTAATTCTGTCCTGATATTTCTTTTCTTCTGCTTTGGGTTTGGATTCTTCTTGTTTCTCTAATTCCTTGAGAGGTGGCCTTAGAGTGTTTATTTTGTGCAGTTTCAGACTGAACTTTCCTCTTAGCACTACTTTTGCTGTATTTCAGAGGGTTTGATAAGTTATGTCTGTTGGGTGCCAGCCCCAACCCTGTACGTGGGTGCCCTTAGTCCTGTTGGTGATGAGGGAGTGAGAAAAGAAATAAAAACAAAGACAAGAGTAGAGTTCCACCATATGGGTCCAGGGGAACCAATGCACAAGCAAGGGGACAGCATTGGCCCTGAGTTCTGGACTCCACACACTTTTATTAGGTGCATTATCTTGTTAATCTTGCGGGCTGCGGTGAGGGGAGGTGAGAAGGGTAAACTAAAAGCTATTGTGGGGTAAACTGATGGGGGGTAGGGCATGCATCTGCAGCATTCAATAGCAAATGTAGTTCTAAGAAATGCTAACTTAGGACACTGAATTTTACTACCCATGGTTATCAAGGTGCATGTGCATAGAGCACAGCAAGTAAGGCACCACCAAGTCTGACCACACACAATGCATCAAGGGGCTTTTACCTCCCAGGCATTGCAGACACAGAGCAATCAGAGTTACTCCATATTTTGAGAACTTAGACAGAATCTGTGGCATTCCAGTTACCTCTGCCCTGCAAGGCTTTCCTGTCTTTCAAGCTCCCATCTGCAAAGACCATCCCAAGTCTTGTGAGCAGAGGTTGCATTCCTTCCCAGAGTTCTTGCATAAGCCCTCTTTATGAGACCCTCATGCAGACCCTATGTTGGGAAGAGATCCTGGGACCAAAGCAGTCTTTCCTGCCTTGCAACCACATTGCAGCATTCCACAGTTTTAAAGCACTCTCAGATGATTGTTACCACAGGCATCCTGTTACCACTTTTTTTTTTTTTTTTTTTTTTTTTGAGACGGGGTTTCACTCTTGTTACCCAGGCTGGAGTGCAATGGCGCGATCTCAGCTCACCGCAACCTCCGCCTCCTGGGTTCAGGCAATTCTCCTGCCTCAGCCTCCTGAGTGGCTGGGATTACAGGCACGCACCACCATGCCCAGCTAATTTTTTTTTGGTATTTTTAGTAGAGACGGGGTTTCACCATGTTGACCAGGATGGTCTCGATCTCTTGACCTCGTGATCCACCTGCCTCGGCCTCCCAAAGTGCTGGGATTACAGGCTTGAGCCACCGCGTCCGGCCGTACCACTGATTTCTGTTTTTACAGGCCTTAAACAATTTTTATTTTACTGCACCATTGTTTGGAGTTTTCTTAATTCAATATTTGATCCATGGCACGAATCTCAGTGTATAAAAAGCAAAGCCAGCTTGTAATCATTTAACTAGAAATAAAACAGGTCTGCCCCTGGCCATCTTGGCCCACAGTGTCACTATTATCATTCAGCTCAAATAATTTTTTAATTTCCATTTTGATTTCATTGTTGTTCCAAAGATCATTTAGTAGTAGATTATTTAATATCCAAAAATCATTAAGGAGTAGATTATTTAATGTTTATGTGTTTGTATAGTTTTGAGGGTTCCTTTTGGAGCTTTCAGTTTTATTTCACTGTGGTTTGAGATGGTACTTGATATAATTTCGATTTTTAAAAATTTACTAAAAAAAATTTACTGAGACCTGTTTTGTGGCCTGTTATATGGTCTTTCTTGGAGAATGTTCCATGGATTGATGATAAGAATGTATATTCTGCAGTTGTTGGGTAGAATGTTCTGTAAATATCTGTTCTAAGATATAGTTTCAGTCCATTGTTTCTTTGTTGACTTTCTGTCTTGATGATCTGTCTAGTGCTGTCAGTGGAGTACTGAGTCCCTCATGATTATTGTGCTACCATCTACCTCATTTCTTAGATCTAGTAATAAATGTTTTATAAATTTGGGACCTCCAGTGTTAGGTGAATATTTATTTAGAATAGTAATATTTTCCTGTTGGACCGATCTTCTTATTATATAATGTGCCTCTTTGTCTTTTTCAATTGTTGTTGCTTTAAAGTCTATTTTGTCTGATATAAGAATAGCTATTCCTGCTTTCTTCTGTGTTTATTTGCCTGGAATATCTTTTTTCAGCCTGTTACATTAAGTTTATGTGAATTCTTATGCATTAGGTGAGTCTCTTGAAGACAGCCATACTTGGTTGCTTGATTTTTATCCATTCTGCCATTCTGTATCTTTTAAGTGGAGCATATAGGCCATTTACATTCAACTTTGGCATTGAGATGTGAGGTACTTTTTTATTCATTGTGTTATCTGGTGCCTGAATACCTTTTTTTTTCATTGTGTTGTTGTTTTATATGCCCTGAGATATTTATGTTTTAAGGAGGTTCTATTTTGGTCTATTTTGAGGTTTTATTTCAAGATTTAGAATTCCAGCTGGGCATGGTGGCTAATGCCTGTAATTCCAGCACTTGGGGAGGCCGAGGTGGGTGGATCACTTGAGGTCAACAGTTTGAGACCAGCCTGGCCAACATGGTGAAACCCCGTCTCTACCAAAATACAAAAATTAACTGGGTGTGGTGGTACATGCCTGTAATCCCAGCTACTTGGGAGGGTGACGCAGGAGAATTGCTTAAACCTGGAAGATGGAGGTTGCAGTGAGCTGAAATTGTGCCACTGCACTCCAGCCTGGGCAACAGAGCAAGACTCAGTTTAAAACAAAAAGAAAGATTTAGAATAATACTTTATCTCTTATTTATTTATGAAGTTTAATTTTGCTAGATAAGAAATTCTTGGCTGCCAATTATTTTGCTTGAGGAGGTTAAAGATAGGACCCCAATGCCTCTGGCTTGTAGGGTTTCTGTTGAGAAATCTGCTGTTAATCTGATAGTATATATATATATATATATATATATATATATATATGTTCTGTGATGCTTTTGCCTCATAGCTCTTAAGATTCTTTCCATCACCTTCATGTTAGATAACCTGATTACTATGTGGCCAGGTAATGATCTTTTTGCAATGTATTTCCTGGGTGTTCTTTGAGCTTCTTGTATTTGGATGTCTAGATCTCCAGCAAGGCCAGAAAGTCCATCAAATAAATTCTCCAAACTTTTAGGTTTGCCTTCTTCCACAGAAACACAAATTATTCTTAGGTTTCGCTGTTTAACATAATCCCTAATTTCATGGAAGCTTTATTCATTTTTAAAATTCTTTTTTCTTTGTCTTTGTTTGATTGAGTTAATTCAAAAGCCTGTCTTTAAGCTCTGAGGTTCTTTCTTCTACTTGTTCTAATCTATTGTTGACACTTTCCAGTGCACTTTGTATTTTTCTAAGTGTGTCTTTCATTTCCAGAAGTTCTGATATATTTTTTTCTCTATGATGTCTATTTCTCTGGAAAATTGTTCATCCATATCCTGCATTTTTTTTTTTTAATTTCTTTATGTTGGTTTTCACTTTTCTCTGATATCTCCTTGAGTAGCCTTAATAATCAACCTTCTGAATTCTTCACTTGACAATTCAGAGGTTTTTTTTCTTGGTTTGGATCCATTGCTAGGGAGCTAGTGTGGTCTTTTGTGGAGTGTTATAGATCCATATTACCAGAATTACTTTTCTGATTCCTTCTTATTTGGGTAGACTGTTTCAGTGGAAAAAGCTGGAACTCAAGGCCTCTGCCCAGATTCTTTTGTTCTACAGGGTGATCCCCTGATGTAGTATGCTCTCCCTTCCCCTAGGGATGTGGTTTTCTGTGAGCTGAACTGTATGATTATTATTACTCTTCTGCGTTCAGCCACCCAGTGGGGCTAACAGGCTCCAGGCTGGTGCTGAAAAGTGCCTGATTCCTGAGATGTGATCTGTCTTTGGGTTTCCCAGCTGTGCATACCAGCACCTGCTCTGGTTGAGGTGTCAGAGGAGTGAAGTAGACTCTTTGAGAGTCCTTGGTTGTAGATATGTTTACTGTGCTGGCTTTCTTGAATTCTGGTTATGTTAGTGGTGAAGTTTTTATGTGGACAGACCCAGGCCCTCTGGTTAGCCAGGATGTTGCAGGCAGTGGAACTAGGTGTTGTTTTCTCCTTTCTTGGAGCAAGGTTATTTCATGAGTTGCTATAATGTCCTGAGTTGGATGGCCTCCAGCCAGGAGGCAGCACTTTCAAGACGACACCAGCTATGATAGTAAAATGGCAATATAAGCTTGCCCTAAGTTGGTCAGGACAAGTATTTGGGTTTCTCAGGTGATGATCAGGGCCATGGAGTTCCCAAAAATTTATGTCTTTTGTGATCGGCTGTTGGGGTTGGTAGAGAAAAACCATGAAGCGGGGGCAAGGTTAGACGAATCTGAGCTCAGACTCTCCTTGGGCAGGGCTTGCCGTGTCCACAGTAGGGGATGCAGGGTAGTTCTTGGGCCAATGAGGTTATGTTCCAAAGGGGATTATGGCCACCTGTGTCACTAAGTAAGTGGGGGAAAGCCAGTAACAATAGGCCTAACCCAAGTCCTACAGAATTGATGAGGCTGATCTTGCTCCCTGTAAGCCCCACTAACAGTGCCAAATTAATCTCCAGGAAGCCTGTGTGAGAACTCAGACCTTGCCCCAGGCTATAAGCTTTCCTCCTGAGACAGCAAGCATGACTTTCCGGCCCCACCTGCCCCTCCCTGTCTGCCCGCACAATGGGCCTTGGCTCCTATGCTCCTTTCTGCAGCAGTTGCCATTCAACACTTGGATTCTGCTCAAGAGAGCTTGTGCCCAGTCAAAAAGTTTCAGTTGGAAACTTCCTGTCTCAATAGATACTTGGGGTATGTGAGGGACAGAGGGAAGAGCGTCCTCTTTCCCTCTTCTGTCCTTGCATCCCCAAGTCCTGGCAACCTTGGCAGTCACCGCTATGGGTGTTAAAATGACTTGTACTCATGAAGCAGGATGTGAAAATCATCCACTGTTGCCCACATATGCCCTATCTCCCTTGCTGTCAGTAGCCTTGAATTCCCTAGACCTCATTTATGCCATGGATACAATGTGGCCTTTGTCCACAAAACAGGAAGCTTGGGCTTGGCTTAATCAGTAGGAATCAGCCACACTCACCTGCTCTGTGCCTTTTAACCTCTGTTTTCATCTGCCTCTGGATCCCTTAGATCCAGTTTTCTTTCCCAGGGCTTTGGCCCAAATCTTGGAATTAGGTTTGGGACAAAAATGCGTCTCAGGGGAGTTGCATGGACTCCTTATCATAAGCTGAATGCTAAGGTGAAACTGTGGAACTGAGTCCTCTTCCAGTAGGGGCGAGGAAAGAATGCCTTACGACACACACAGATAACTAATAGCTATATTTATGTTTGCTAAGATTTGAGTGCCTCGTGCTTAGCTTTTGTTGGCTCCCTTGGTCTTACTTTCCCAAAAGGAAACATCCAAGTAATGGGCATCCTATTTATTCCAATCACCTGGGAGGTTTGCAGGATATTTGCTCAGAACTAGAATATTGATCCAGATTTTTACATTACCCATTTCTCTTGTTCTTTCTGAGCTGCAGATGGAGATTGCTGGTTGGTTCACAGAAACAAGCAGAATTAGTCTGAAAATGTAGGCGAAACTTAAAAACAACTAGTGAGTTTAGAATTTAATGACAAATATATGATAGGTTTTGAAACATGATTTCTCACTCACCAGTCCTCATTTTTGTTAAAACTAAAAATCATGATAGGACTGAGTTGTTTGCAAAATAGATTTTATAGTTTTTATACTTGGCTTGATTATTTGCAGAAAGTATAGCAAGAATAATTATTTCTACATAGGCCTTTTGGATTGGCGTTGATGGAAGTTTGTTCTACAAGGAATCTCAGATAAGACCTTTTAAAGCTGAGCCAAGCCATGGGTTTATCCTCAAATACCTGTGAGTTGAGTAATCCCCTCCTCTTAAGGTCCCAAGATAAAGTTGGAGTTCCTGGACCTGTTAGAAAGTGGCATTCTTTACTAACCACAGGTCAGGAACCCTGTGCAGGGACTGTGTAAACAAGGGTATGAGGCCAGTTTCCTCACTGGGCTTTTATCGGCTTTGCAAGTCAAGATTCACTCCTTAAAGGAAAGCGTACTCTTCTAGTCAAAGCCTTGGTAAAGTAACCAGTTTTTCCAATTTCGTCCTATTGCAAAAGAAAAACGGATTCTTATTGCACTGATGTAAACAACTATATTGCCATAAATTATGAATACGTACAGAGAGTTTTCAAATTCTAGAGGAACCAGGTAAAGAGAAACAAGCATGCTCTAAATTTTGGTTATAGGAGTATACCTTGCTTAATTATTAAAGGCTGTAGATAGCTCAAAATAAGTTTCCTTGACTCTGAAAAACAAAACGAGGATGAGCAATATTCCAAGCAAAAGTCAAAAAGATTTGCTTCAGTCTTCTGAGTTCAGTCCATTTAGTTAATTCTTGCTTTGCTTGATGTTTGTGAACAATTCAACTCTTCATGAGTCCCGCACATTTTCCTTTATTCCAATATCACAATCTCCAAAGTTACCAGAAGCCTGTATTTGAGAGCACCTGTTAAAGTTCTACAGCTTATTGTAAATTATCTCTTGAAAAGAATTAAAACAAGACAATTGTCTGTGAATAGCAAAATGTCCAGTGTAGTTACACTCAGAAGCACAATTAACAAAGAAATTTGTTTTTCTCTGTGGTTTACAGTAAGTTTCTCTGTGGTTTACATAAACCTTAATTATGATTGGTAGCATAGGCTTAGACATTAGAATTTTAGAAATCCCATACACTTTTGGAACATGTATTAATATTGACAAAAATATAACATAAAGAAGATTGAACATCATTTTGGCAATTTCATGTACCTAAACATGTCAAATAATCCTATTTACCTCTCTTTTCCGGATGTCTCAGGGGTCCTCTGTGCTATCTGAAAAGCCAGGTGTCAGGAAAGACAATTTTGAAACTTAAGTTTGATTTTTGTAAATCTATGAAATATGTTTAAAGCATTTGATATTATGAGAGTTCCATATTATGTAAACTATTTTGCCAAAATTATGACTCAGAAATTTTAAAGAAGCAAAAACCTTTTATAACCCTTTTGAATTTAGTTAATATGGTCGCATAGAGAACCTCTTCTGCAAGATTAATTTCCATAATTCTTCCACTACTTGTTTGAACCTTCAGCTTTTTCTATCTAACTCAATCCTTTAACCCTAGGCAAAAATTTACATTTCCATGCCTCCTTATAACCTTTTACTGCAAAAACACATTTTACTGTTCTTAACTTGCATGTAAATCTATTTCCAGTAGTCTCAACTACATGTTATAATGGTAATTCCTAGAATTTTTAACACCTGGTAAGTTGCTCTAATCATGTGCTAACTGCAGTCAAGTTTTGCCTTCTTAATTAAGGGCTGGTTAGTTGCATATGTCTCTAGGCCTTACCAACTGTGAAGCCCGCAAGTCAAATAGTTCTCAAAACCCAAAAAGCAGTTTGTAACCTTAAAAGGTTTAGCAAATCTTGCATCTGACCTGTATTATTTAGCCCACCTATTTATATTTTAATGACATCTCCTTTTTACCAATAATCTTTAAGGATGCTTTTATTTCTCAAAGATTAAAGTCACGTGAACTGAAAGGCACCACAGCTTTTATCTTCCCTTAAAAAATATTAGATCAGAGTGCTTGTCTTTCTTTAGGCCAATTAGAGCTCTTTTTACAGACAACACACACTCGCACACACACACCGTAATTAGAGCTCTTTTTACATCACACACACACACACACACACACACACACACACACACCCCCTGCACAGACAGGCTGGAGAAAACCCAGTCCCTGGGTGGGGTTCTTTAAGAGACAGGGCTAGACAAACATGCAGATATGGAACCAGAGAGAGCTCCTCCCCTAAGGCAGGATTCCTAAACAAAGCCTTATCAAGCAGTTAGAGCCAATGCCCCCGGGATGTAAAACAAGATGAAGGCTTGATTTCAGAACCAAAACTTTGCAGAGAATACAAACAGTGATGGTTGGGAGGCGAGGGCTGGTTTAGTAAAGTGTCTTCTAAAAAGGAAAAAAAACTTTAAAAGTTACTGCTGACGGGGTGGGGAAAAGAAAAGAAAAAAAGTTTTAAAAATGCCTGGGAAAGAACCTTTTATTCTTACGCAAGTGGTTCCTTCACCACGGAAGTTTAATTGCTGTGGGTCAGAGCTGGTCTTTCTGGCCCAGTGAGGAGACTCCAAGGGCATGTGGCAGAAAATGCCAACCAGCTGCCTGTGGCACCTTGGGCCATGTGTCCCAGCCTGGCACGGAGGGGAGGGTGGAGAGGAGCTGCTGCCCACTGGTCCATCTCGCAAAAGGAAAGAAAAGGCCATGAAAAGGCTGGGGGAGTGATGGGAGGTGGGGGCATGATTTCCCCTACTCTCAGAAGTCTGAGGATGAAAGGCTTAGGAGCCTTAATGAGAGGTTTTGAGTCCCCATTTCACCCACTGCTTCTCACGCCCCATGTTGGAAGCCAAAAATGTTGCAGGATGTTTCCTTAGTTAAGCTAAAGATGGCGTTCTTTTTCCCACCGCCACAAAAATTCAGTCTCACACATCATTTGAACGGCAAGTAAGATGGAGTTTTACTAGGTGAAAAGGAAGAAAAGGAGGAAACAGGTACTCTTGCTAGGCCAGGGTCCCTGTTAGAATGCTTCCCGCCTGGCCATTAGAATCCCAGGTTCCACACCGGAAGAGAGGGGCCAGACTCCTCCCTGCCGCGTGAACTTCCCGAGGCTCCACCCCAGTGCGCAGGTTAGTTGGTGTTTTTCCAGGGTCGCCCCTCCCACGTGGCTGTCTCACCAGCGCTTTGGGAGGCCAAGGTGAGAGGATCACTTCAAACCAGGAGTTCGAGACCTCACTGGGCAACATAGTAACAGCTTTATCTCCACAGAAGGAAAAAAGATGTTAGCCAGTTATAGAAAATCAAAGCAAATAGAAGTTCCTCTTTAAAGCTATCTTCTTAGCTTATTAAGGATGAATAATGGCTTCTTCAAAGGTTGATTTACTCTAAAGTCTTTTGTTAATAATCCTAAGTAGCTGTTAGTTATAATAAAGAAATAGATTTATTTCTTTTTTATACTGTAGCCCAGATATTTGCCCTGACATGTCTGGACAAGCCTGGGCAGGCCTCAGCCCATAGTTAATTCCCCTTCCTTATTTGGAGATGTTATTGCTTCTTTAAGTCTTTTGTAAATGGCTTCATCTTTTCCTTTGTTCTCTCTTGCCTTTACCCTTTCAGGAAAAGTTTCGACTTTTTAGCCAGTTGGTATAGTTTAGATTGTGAGTCCCTGCTCCAGCCAATGGAGACAGGGCACAGCAGTAGGGGCCAGTCCGTAAGGGATAAGTATGTCTGCCTTTCCCTTGTTCTTTGTACTCTCATGGCAAACTGCTGGCGAGTGTACCCTTTCTGCAGAAAGTAAAGTTGCCTTGCTGAGAGAAAATTTATATTCAAGTGATACTTCTTTTGCGGCACCAAAAATTTACATATAACGTTGGGCATGATGTATGTGCCTATAGTTCTAACTACTTGAGACACTGAGGTGGGAAGATAAATTGAGCCCAGGAGTTTGAAGCTGCAGTGAGCTAGGATTGTGCCACTGCATTCCAGCCTGGGCAATCGAGCAAGACCCTGTCTCTTAAAAAAAAAAAAAAAAGTTATTTACCTGATTTAAATAGTAAAATTAAATTAAGATAGGAGGGGCAGGGTGGGGACCAGCAGCCATCCTCCCTACTGAAAAATAAAAATAAATTAAGATAAATTTCATTTAGGGAAATAAATCCAAAAATATAATTCTAAGCTATCTGTCCTCGCTAAAATTAAGGTGAGAATTAGAAGGAGTTAGGAGGAGAAGCCTCTTATGGCAGGGATAGCAGTAGGCACACTCATATTTTACCTCTTTTAGAACTGTGGGAGGTAGGAATTATTATCCCCATTTTACATTTGAAAAAAAACTGGAAAAGTTTCAAAGAAATGAATTAACTTGCCCAAGATCATGAAGCTAGGAATTAAGCACAGACAGGGATACCCAGTTAGGGCCTCAAGAAAGATCAACCCATTAAGAGAAAAGAAAGTGATTTTCATTTTCATATGACTACGTTAAGACCATTTGCTGGTGTTTCACAAAGCAGACCTACAAATAACTGAAATTCATTGGCTAGTTCTAGATCAAGTTCCCGTTTCAGAAATCCTCTGCATTATAACACTAGTATTTACTGGGAGCTTAACTACATGCTAGGCACTTTATATGTGATAATCAACTTAATCCTCACACAATCTGATGAGGTAAGTGCTGTTATTATCCTCATTTTAGCAGACGAGGACACTAAGGCACAGAGAAGTTAGATAACTTTCCCAAGGTTGCACAGCCAGTAAACAGTAGAACTAAGACTCATTTCTTGCAGACTGGTGCCAATGTTATGCTCTTAGCTGTCATTTCTAACCTCTGGCACCAGAGCAATTTTTTATGACGTGTAAAATATTCAAACCAAAAGTGAAACAATTGGTTTGGATTTTTTACATGTCATAAGTGACTTGGCGTGATTAAAGAACATTTTTTTTTTTTTAGTAGTCCCCACCCAACAGAAACCTGTCAAGCTAGTCATTCAGGTTAAGTCACTTTATAGTTCTCACAAGAATGTTAAAGGAAAATAATGAAAACAAACAGATGTTAAATGATTCACTCCAGTATAAGCTGAATCATCTAAGTTCCTTTGCTTTTGTAGCAATCAAAATGTCTTTGGTCTTTGACCAAGTCTGAAACTTTTTCATATTATATTTATTTCATATAATGAGATAATCAAAGGTGATCTGTGAAAAGCACAGGATAGAAACGGCAGCAGTCTGGTAGAACCCACATCTAGATTATTGATGAAAAGAGTCAAACTTTGTAAAATATTTAAAGAGATTTATTCTCAGGCAAATATGAGTGACCGTGGTCTATAACCCAGCCCTCACTGAAGTGGTTGGGGTGCAGCTTAGAACATTTTAGGGAGACATTTACATTTTAGAGCGTCATGAGACTTCAATCAAACATTTAAGAAATACATTGGTTTGCTCCAGAAAGGTGAGACACTGACAGTGGTGGGGTAGGGGGCAGAGGTGTGGGGTGGGGTCAGGGGCTTCTAGGGTATAGATGGGTTTAAACAATTTCTGGTTGACAATTGGTTGAGTTTATCTAAAGACCTGGGATTAGTAGAAAGGAAATGTCTGGATTAAGACAAGTATTGTGGAGACTAAAGATCTTTTTGCAGAAGAAGCCTTCAGGTAATAGGCTTCAGAGAGACTAGGTTGTAAAATGTTTCTTATCAGATTGAAAGTCTGTGTTGATGTTAATGCTGGAAAGGTATAATGAGGTATGTCCAGCCCCACTTCCCATCATGGCCTGAACCAGTCTCTCACGTTTAATTTTAAAAGTGCCCTGGCTGAGAAAGTCCATTCAGATAGTTGGGGGGAGGGGGGTTAGAGTTTTACAAGGCAAAGCTCTAAGGTTTTTTGTTGACAAGGTAAACATTGGCTTGAGATAGTATGAAAAACAGTGAAGGTAAATATATGACTCAGGGTTAATTTTAGTCCTTTTGATGACTGTCTGTCCCAGTCATGCTCCATGTATGGTTATTATAATAGAGAGTAAAGTACAGTTATTCTGAGGACAAACCCAGAAGTTTGGACATTCTCTGTGGTAGTCCATTCTCACATTGCTATAAAGAAATACCTGAGACTGGGTCATTTCTAAAGAAAAGAGGTTTAGCTAGGCACAGTGGCTCATGCCTGTGATCCCAGCACTTTGGGAGGCTGAGGTGGGTGGATCATGAAGTCAAGAGATGGAGACAATCCTGGCCAACATGGTGAAACTCCATCTCTACCAAAAATACAAAAATTAGCTGGGTGTGGTGGCACGCGCCTGTAGTCCTAGCTACTCAGGAGGCTGAGGCAGGAGAATCGCTCAAAACCAGGAGGTGGAGGTTGCAGTGAGCTGAGATCGTGCCACTGCACTTTAGCCTGGTCACAGAGCAAGACTCCATCTCAAAAAAAAAAAAAAAAGAGAGAGAAGAGAAAAGAGGTTTCATGGCTCATGGTTCCACAGGCTGCACAGGAGGCATCTACTTGGCTTCTTGGGGGGCCTCAGGAAACTCATAATCATGACAGAAGTTGAAAGGGGAGCAGGCACATCACATGGCCAGAGCAGGAGTGAGAGAGGGGAAGGAAAGAGGTGCTACACACTTTTAAACAACCAGATCTCTTGAGAACTCACTCACTATCACAAGAACAGCACCAAGGGGCTAGTGCTAAACCATTCCTGAGAAACCCAACCCCACGATCCAATCACCTCCCATCAGGCCCAACCTCCAACATTGGGGATTACAATTCAACATGAGATTTGGGTGGGCACATTTATTCAAATGTAGGAAATAAGAATAAATAAAAGGTTCCTCTTCAAAGCTTTCCTCTTAGTTCATTATGAATAAATAATAGTTTCTTCAAAGGTTAATTTATTTTAAAGCTTTTGCTAATATTCTTAAAGTAGCCGTTAGTCATAATGAAGAAATAAGTGCACCCAGTGTTCTTAGTTCATCACTTTAGCCTAGATATTTGCCCTGACATGCCTAGACAAGCTCAGGCAAGTCTTAGATCATAGCTTATTCCCCTTCCTTATTTGGAAATGTTATTGCTTCTTTTAGCATTCTCAAGTTACTTCTTCTTTTTCTTTGTTCTCCTCTGCCTTTACATCTTTAGGAAAGTTTTAAGTTGTTAGCCAACCAGTTGCAGCCTAGACTGTGAAGTCCAGTTCCAGCCAATGGAATCAGGACACAGCAGTAGGGTGGATTCGTTAGATATAAATGGCCCTGCCTCCTTTGTTCAGGGTCCTCTTGTGGCAAGATGGCTAACGGGAGCACCCTTTCTGCAGAAAGTAAAGTTGCCTTGTTGAGAAAATTGAATTTATATTTGAGTGCTACTTCTTTTGTGGCACCAAAAATTCACATATAACACGAAACTATGTCAGACTCATCATTGGAATGTAGACTTCAAACCCCACAGAAACTGAACGTATATTCAATGAACATTTGTTTAGCTCCTTACAAGTTACTATGTGTTAAGGTCTGAATGTGTACCCCCCTCCTCAAATTCTTAGGTTGAGATCCTAACCCCCAAGATGATGGTATTGTGAAAGAAAAATATCTTGGGCCCCTTCAAGCTGGGAACTGCTCAGGTCAAATCTGCCTCTCACTCTATTCAAGATCATTCCTCTGCCTCACAAAGATAGATGCATATTCTGGCTGCCTCATTTGAACAGACTAATTAGAAACTCAAAAGAATGCAGCCCTTTGTCTCTCATCTAGGTATTGCCTGGAAACCCCTTAGGGGCGGTGGGTCCTTGTTTTGAGTTGTCCCGTCCTTTCTGGATGGAACTGATGTACCTCTTACATATATTGATTGATGTCTCATGTCTCCCTTAATGCATAAAACCAACCTGTGCCCAACCACCTTGGGCACACATTATCAGGGCTTCTTGAGGCTGTGTCATGGGCACATCCTCAACCTTGGTAAAATAAACTTTCTAAATTAACTCAGACTTGTCTTAGATTTTCTGAATTCACAGTATTTTCACAGTATTAGGAGGTGGTGGCTTTGAGGCGATTAGATCATGGAGGTGGAGCCCTCATGAATGAGATTAGCACCCTTATAAAAGGGGCTGAGAGTAACTCCTTCCCTTTCTACCATGTAAGGACAGTATTAGGAGGTGGTGGCTTTGAGGTGATTAGATCCTGGAGGTGGAGCCCTCATGAATGAGATTAGCACCCTTATAAAAGGGGATGAGAGTAACGGCTTCCCTTTCTATCATGTGAGGACACAGCAAGAAGGCACACCTGATGAGCCGAAAACTGGGCCTTCACCGGACACCAATATACCTTGATCTTGGGCCTTTCAGCCTCCAGAATAGTGAGAAGCTTCTGTTATTTATAAGACACCCGATTCATGATATTTTATTGTAGCTACCCAAATAAACTAAGCCACCCTGATAGAAGCTAGGAAAAATAGTAAATAATTTCTTGCCTTCTAATAGCTCAAGTTCAGTGGTAGAGTCAATCACCTCAAATGTTTTTAGTGATTAAAAAGATTAATGATAAATTGTAATGGTAAATAGCATTGAAAACATGAAAAAGGTTTCCTCTTTCCCCAACCACTGAATTTGCACTTTACCCTAAATCATTGTGCTTGCACTGAACACTGGATCAATCTGAACCAGATACCTAGGAAATGCTATGCACTGATTGACTTGAACTGTGTTACTGTCCATATCCTAACCAGTTCTTGGTGGAATGTAATTAAAGTGATTGGTTTCTACTAATCAAAGTCAATCAGAGCTATGTGCAGTCATTCTGCTAAAATCAACGACTACTGCACAAAGGGCAAAAGGTTGAATATTTACTGAAGAAGCATCTATACTGTTCACTAAAAATGCTGAATGCTTGATATTTAATTGAAAGCTGCCTATGAAGAGAGCTCTATTGTAGGTAAAAGCAGGGAGGAAAATATTCTTCGAATTAGGAGTTAGCAACTAATACCTCTGGGAAGATGTGAGATTAGAATTGGAACTGCAAAGATAGTAGTCAAGACCTGCTACTAAATAATTTTTAGGCAACACGAACAAAATGAAGATGGAAAGTATATGGAAGGGAAGAATAGAAAGTATAATAATATAATTAGAGAGAAGAAGGATTGGAAAATAAGGGAAGATAGGTGAGCAGACCAAACCTGGGAGGCTTTGAATAGTCTGCTTGAGGAGTCTGAATTTATTCTGTATCTAATGGGGAGCCAGATCCATAAGGAAGGCTATGGAATTATTAGGTCTCTTCCTGTCAAGACTCTAAATATTCCTCTGTAACAGGGTTGACCCAGGTTAGGCAGAATGTTCCCAGGTTATCTTGGGTTAGGCTGGTGTTTCCAAGTCTGGTTCAGTCTTCAGGAACTAAGAACAGGCTTTTCTCTACCTCCACTTCCCTGTTGAATTTTCATCTTGCTCAAAAACCTGTTTGTCCCTTTCTAAAAATAAGAGTGTGTAGTTTCCAAGATGAATGGACAACAACTGCTCTGTGGGCTGGCTGAGGGATCCTGCCAGGGCACTGGGGAGGTGGTTTCCTCATCGTACATTTATCTTTAGCCCAGCCAGTAGCAGTAGTCAGAATTCCCAGCTCAGCCCAGTGATCACCAAGAAGTAGGCAGCTAAAGTCAACTATGAGGCCAAGAAGGAGTGGATTTAAAGGGGATAATCAAATGAATCTATTGCACCTGCTTAGGTTCAGATGCCCAAGATAATCTAGGAGAGATGGGAAAGAGATAAGGAGGGTGCTTATGTAACATGGTAATTGTCCCAGAAACTGCATACCTCGACCATATCTCAGCTTTCCATTGAAACTGCTGTCTGTAACCCTAATGTGACAGGTAAGCAGTCCAAACCCACGCCGTCTTGGCCCCTGCGATGTGTTATAAATAACTAAGGTCTGTAATTTCCAACCTACCCAGATAATGTGTAAACTAATGCTTATCTTGACTTCTGTAAACCACTTAAGTAACAATTAGAATGTCCAAAGTCCCCTGGCCCTCGGAGTGTCCAAAGCCCCTCATCTGCACCCCCACGCAGGAGGTGGTTTATGGGCATAAAAAGTCTTAATACCCTCCTTTCAGGGCCATGGGTTAGAGAGACGCAAGTCCTCCATTTCCGCTGGCAATAAAGACCCTGTAATTTGGCCTAGTCTTTGTCTCAGTGGTGATTTCACACTCGATTGGTTACAACATTTAATCATGTTAGGTAGAGAGACAATATTTCTTAAAAACTTTATTTTTTTTTTTCCAATTTTCAATTGTGATAAAACATACATAACAAAATTTACTATCTTAATAATTTTTAAGTGTACAGTTCAGTGGCATAAAGTACATTCATATTGTTGTGCTACCATCACCACTATCCATCTCCAGAAGTCTTTCCATCTTGCAAAACTATATTCATTGAACAATAACTCCCATTCTCTCCTCTGCCCAGCCCTTGGAAACCACCATTTGATTACTCTAAGTACCTCATATAGTGGAATAATACATTATTTGTCTTTTTGTGACTGGCTTAATTTCACTTAACATAATATCCTCAAGGTTCATCTATGCTATACCATACATGAGAATTTCCTTCCTATTTAAGGCTGAATAATATGCCATTGTATGTGTATACCACATTTTGCTTATTCAGTCATCCACCAATAGTCATTTGGGGTGCTTCCACATTTTAACTACTGTGAATAATGCTGCTATAAACACAGGTATACAGACATCTCTTTGATACTGTTATCTCTTCTTTTGGATATATATTCAGAAATGAAAATGCTGGGTCATATGGTAATTCTACTTTTAATTTTTAAGGAACTACCATTTTACACTGGTGGTGCGCTTTTACATGCCCACGAACAGTGCAAAAGAGTTCAAATTTCTCCACATCCTTGCCAACAGTTATTATTTTGTTTCTTTGTTTTTAAAAATGGTAGCCATCCTAATAAGGGTGGGCTGGTATCTCATTGTTGTTTTGATCTATATTTCCCTAATTATTCATTATGTTGAGCAACATGTCATGTGCTTACTGGCAATTTGTATATCTTGGAATATACAAATGTCTATTCAAGTCCTTTGCCCATTTTTGAATCATGTTGTTTTTTGTTGTTATTGAGTTTCAGGAGTTTTTCTCTATATTTTGGATATAAAGAATCTCTTTTTAGATATATGATTTTCAAATATTTTCTCCCATTCTGTGGGTTGTCTTTTTTACTCTGTTAATACTATCTTTGGGTGCACAAAATTTTTAAATTCTAATACAATCCAATTTGTGTTTTTTGTTGTTGCCTGTGCTTGTGGTGTAATATACAAGAAATCATTGACCATTCTAATGTTGTGAAGGTTTGCCCTATGCTTTCTTCTATGATTTTTATAGTTTTAGTTCTTACATTTAGGTTATGGATCTATTCTGCATTAATTTTTGTAAATGATATTAGGTAAGGGTCCAATTTTATTCTTTTGTATGTGGATATTCAATTTTCCTAGCACCATTTGTCAAAAAGATCATCTTTTCCCCACTGGATAATCTTAGCACCCTTGTTAAAGATAATATAAGGATTTATTTCTAGACTGACTGTTCTAATCCTTGGTCTGTATCTCTGTCTTTGTGCCAGTACCACACTGTTTTGATTATTGTAACTTTGTGTTAAGTTTTGAAACAAAGAAGTGTGAATCCTTTAACTTTTTCCTTTATTTTAAGGATTGTTGTGGCTATCAGGATTCCTTAAGATTGCATATGAATTTTAGGATTTTTAAAAATATTTCTGCAAAAAAATGTCATTGGAGCTTTAATACATATTGCATTAAATTTGGATATGATTTTGGATGGTATTGACATTATAACAATATTAAATCTTCCAACTGATGAATATAGAATATCTTTTATTGATCTCTTCTTTCATTTCTTTCAGCAATGTTTTTTAAGTTTTCATTTTCTATGCCTTTTATCTCCTTGGTTAATTCCTAAGTATTTTATTCTTTTTAATGCTATCATAAAGGGAATTGTTTCTCAATCTCCTTTTCAGATTGTTCATTGCTAGAATATAGAAACACACTGATTTTAAAATGTTAATTTTCTTTTCTTTTTTTTTTGAGACAGTGTCTCACTCTGCCACCCAAGCTAAAGTGGAGTGGCATAATCATGGCTCACTGCAGCTTCGACCTCTTGGGCTCAAGTGATCCTTCTACTTCAGCCTCCTGAGTAGCTGGGACAACAGGCATGTGCCACCACACCTGGCTGATTTTTGTATCTTTCAAAGAGACAGGATTTCACCATGTTGCCCAGGCTGGTCTCAAACTCCTGAGCGCAAGCAATATGTGTGCTGTGGCCTCCTAAAGTGCTGGGATTACAAGCATGAGCCACTGCACCCAGCCTAAATGTCAATTTTATATCCTATAATTTTACTGAATTAATTCATTTGTTAGTTTGTAATAGTTTTTATGCATGTGGATGTGTGTAATCCATGGGAGTTTATGCATATAAGATTATGTTACTGCAATCAGAGATAATTTTACGTCTTCCTTTCTAATTTGCATAACTTTTATTTCATTTTCTTGCCTAATTTATCTGGCTAGGACTTCCAGTACTATGTTGACTAGAACAACAAAAATGAGCATCCTTGCTTTGTTCCTAATCTTAAAGGAAAAGCTTTCGATGTTTCACCATTGCGTATAATGTTATCTAGGGTTTTTTCAAATATCATATTTATTTTGTTGAGGTAGGTATATTCTATTCCTAGTTTGTAGAGTATTTTTATTATGAAATGTTGAATTTTATCAAATTATTTTTCTTTGTCAATTGAAATAATTATGTGGGTTTTTTTCTGCTTCATTGATGTTGCTTTGGAAAAACCCTCAAGCCATGTTTTTCCTCTGCTCTCACACTACCACAACAGTCATCAACATAAAACAAGACTTCTGTGACCAAAGAGGTGGGATTTTCTCCAATACACCAAGCAGCACACACCAGATGGGTGTTCTTCAATTCAGTTCTGATACTATCTGCCTGGAGATACCATCAGGTTCCACATGGTGGAGGTTCAGTCTCCAAGAATGCCCTGCCCTGCCCTTTCAGACACTGGTCACAGATCTAAGCCTCCAGAACTTGTGACCAACCAGCTGTAAGTTGGGGTTCCCATGACTCCTTCTTTGGGTTTGATTAATTTGCTGGAGTGGCTCACAGAACACAAGGAAACACTTATTTACATTTACCAGTTTATTATAGAGGATACAGTTGGAAATGCATAGGGAAAGGTATGGAAAGGGGAACAGAGCTACCATGGCCTCCCTGGGTATGACACCCTTTAGGAACCTCCACACTTCAGCTATCGGGAAGCTCCCCATTTGCAGTCCTCCTGGGTTTTTACAGAAGCTTTATGATGTTGGCATTTCTTCCTCTAGGGTATGGGGCAGGACCTTCTCTGGGAAGGGTGTTAAGACCCACAAGAAAGGTGGAACAAGCTTAGAACCCTACCTTGGGGCTGGCAAAAGGAAGGCAGGAAAAGGTCAGAGAGATTCCTTTTCCCAAGGCCTGCCCCTGAAGCCTAACACATCCAAAATCACAACAAAAGACTGTAATAAGGAATATGGAGGTTATGAGTCCGACACTCATATCTTATATAGTGAACAAAAACACTATATGAGTCCAGGTGTGGTGACTCATACCTGTAATCCTAGCACTTTGGGAGGCTGAGTTGGGTGAGTTCCTTGAGTCCAGAAGTTCAAGGTCAGCCTGGGCAACATGGTTAAGGCCTATCTCTACAAAAAACACAGAAATTAGCTAGGCATGTTGGCATATGTCTGTTGTCCTAGCTACTTGGGAGACTGGGGTGAAAGAATCACTTGAGCCTGGGAGGCAAAGGTTGCAGTGAGCTGAGACTGCTGTGCCACTGCACTCCAGCCTGGACAACAGAGCGAGACCTTGTCTCAAAAGTGAAACAAAACAAAACTACACACTCACACACACACACACGTGTGTGTGTGTGTGTGTGTATTTTATATATATATATATATATATGTATATATATATATATATAAAATACCACAGATGCTGGTCCTGGTGTATTATGCTATTAACGTGCTACTGAATATGGTTTGCTAGTATTTTGTTGAGGATTTTTCCATCAATATCATAAGGAATATTGTTCTGTAGTTTTCTTGTCTTGTAGTGTCTATTTCTGGCTTTGGTATCAGGGTAATGGCCTAATAGAATAGGTTAGGAAGTATTCCTTCCTCTTCAATTTTTTGGAAAAGTTTAAGAAGAATTGCTATTAGTTCTAGAATATTTAGTAGAATTCACCAAAAAAGCTATCAGGTTCAGAGATTTTCTTTGTCAGATCTCTAATTTCCTTATGAATTATAAGTCTGTTTAGATTTGCTGTCTCTTCCTGGTTTAGTCTTGGAAGGTTTTGAATTTCTAGAAATTTGACCATTTTATTTAGATTATCCAAATTATTGGCATGTAATTGTTCACAGTTCTTTCTTATAAACCTTTTTGTTTCTGTAGAATTGGTATTCACGTCTCCACTTTAATATCTGATTTTAGTAAGTTGAGTCTTCTTTCCTTTTTGTAGTCTATCCAGCTACAAGTTTGTCAATTTTGTTAATCTTTTCAAAGAACGAACATTTGATTTAATTTATGTTCTCTAGTATTTTTATATTCTCTATGTCATTTATCTCTGCTTTAATCTTTATTATTTCTTTCCTTCTGTTAGCTTTGGGTTTAGTTTGGACTTCTTTTTTTTTTAATTACTTAAATTGTGGGATTTGGCATTGATTTGAGATCTTTCTTGTTTTTAAATGTAAATATTTATAGCTACACATTTTCCATTTCTTTCTTCTTCTTCTTTTTTTTTTTTTTTCCTGAAACAAAGTCTCACTCTTTCATCCAGGCTGGAGTGCAGTGGCATGATCTGAGCTCACTGCAACCTCCACCTCCCAGGTTCAAGCAATTCTCTTGCCTCACCCTCCCGAGAAGCTGGATTACAGGCACATGCCACCATGCCTGGCTAATTTTTTTGTATTTTTAGTAGAGACAGGGTTTTACCATATTGGCCAGGCTGGTCTCAAACTCCTGACCTTGTGATCCTCCCACCTTGGCCTCCCAAAGTGCTGGGATTGCAGGTGTGAGCCATCGCACCCGGCCTGCATTTTCCATTTCATATTACTTTCACTGTGTCCCCAAGTGTTTGTATGTTGTTTTTGTTCTCATTCATTTCTAAGTATTATCTAATTTTTCATTGTTACTTCTTCCTTGATTCACTGGTTGTTTAAGAGTGTGTTGTTTAATTTCTACAAATTTGTATTTTTTTCAGTTTTATTTCCATTATTTATTTTTAACTTGATTCTGTGTGGTCAGAGAAGATATTGTGTATTTTTAAATATATTAAGACAAATTATGTGGCCTAACATATGGTCTCTCCTGGAAAAGTTTCTACATACACTTGAGAAGAATGTGTTTTCTATTGTTGTTGAGTAGAATCTTCTTTATATGTTTGTTAGATATAGTTGGTTTATTGTTTTGTTCAAGTTTTCTATTTTTAATGTATTTTCTGACTGGTTGTTCTTTACATTATTGAGGAGGGTTATTGAAGTCTCTAGCTATTATTGTCAAACTGTCTTTTTCTACTTTTAATTCTGTCAATTTTTGCTTCGTATATTTTGATGATCTGTTATTAGGTGCACAATTATTATATCTTCTTGCTGTATTGGACTTTTTATAAATATATAATATCCATTATCTCTGCTAAACTTTTCTGACTTGAAGTCTATTTCATCTGATATTAGCATTTCCACCCTTGCTCTGCCTTTGTTATGATTTGCATGGAATATTCTTTTTCCATCCTTTCATTTTCAATTTATTTTCTAATAAATTGAATCTAAAGTGAGTGTCTGGTAGACACCATGTAGTTGGATTTGCTTTTTTATTCATTCTTCCAATTTCTGTTTTCTTTTTTCTTTTGAGATGGAGTCTCACTCTATTGCCAGCCTGGAGTACAGTGGTGTGATCTCTGCCTCTCGGGTTCAAGAGATTCCCCTCCTTCAGCCTCCTGAGTAGCTGGGACTACAGTGTGCACCACACACCTGGCTAACTTTATTTATTTTTATTTTAGTAAAGATGGGATTTCACCATGTTGGCCAGGCTGGTCTTGAACTCCTGACCTTGTGATCCACCCACCTCAATCCTCCCAAAGTGCTGGGATTACAGGCGTGAGCCACCACACCCAGTCAATCTCTGTCTTTTGATTGAAAAGCTTAATCCTTTTATATTTAAAGTAATTACCGATAAAGAGAAAGTTACTTCTGTCATTTTGCTATTTGTTTTCTTTCTTGCTTGCTTTCTGTTTTTTGGAGAAAAGATCTCACTCTATTGCCCAGGGTGGAGTGCAGTGGTGCAATCACAGCTTACTGCAGCATCAACCTCCCAGGCTCAAACTATCCCCACACCTCAGCCTCCTACGTAGCTGGGACTATATGTGCTTGCCACAACACCTGACTAATGTTTTATTTTTGGTAGAGATGAAGTCTCCCTAGGTTGGCCAGGCTGATCTCAAACTCCTGGACTCAAGCAATCCACCTGCCTCAGTCTCTGAAAGTGCTGGGATTACAAATGTGAATCACCATACCCATCCAACTTGTTTTCTATAAGCCTTGTAACTTTTTGTCCTTAGTTTTCTGCATCACTGTCTTCTTTTGTGCTTACTTGATTTTTTTGTGGTGAAACATTTAAGTTCCTTTTTCATTTCCTGGAAATAGTTTATTCTTTACCTATAATCTTTGTGGTTACTATGGAGATTACATTTAACATTCTAAAGTTATAACATTCTAATTTGAATTTATACCAGCTTGACTTTGATAACATATGAAAACTCTGCTCCTTTAACAGCTTCATTTCCATCCTTTTCAGTTGCTGATGCCACAAAATTCTGCCTTCATACACTGTGTGTCCAAAAAATGATGATTTTTAAATATACTTTTCTCTTAAGTTATGCAGAAAACAAAATGTGGAACTATAAACCAAAGTTATAATACTAGCTTTTAGACTAGGAATTTAAAAAAAGTATTAGTTTCTTAAATAATTCGATAATAAAAGTGAGTAATATATCATTTTTATAATAATACTAGCTTATATAATTACTTATATATTTACTTTTACTGTGGTCTTTGTTTCTTTATATAGCTTCCACTTGCTGCCTAGTATCCTTTCATTTCAACCTGCAGGACCTCTTTTAGCATTTCTTTCAGGGCAGCTGTTCTAGTGGTAATAAAGTTTCTCAGATTTTGTGTATCTAGGAATGTGTTAATCTCTTTCCCACTTTTGAAGTGCAGATTTGCTGGATATCAGATTCTTAGTTAGCCCACTGCCTTCTGGCCTCCAAAGTTTCTAATGAGAAATCTGCAGATAATCTTACTGAGGATTCCTTATATGTGATTATCACATCTCTCTCTGGCTTTCAACATTTTCTCTTTGGGTTTTAACAGTTTTATGGGAATACTTTTGGTGTGTCTTTGAATTTATTCTACTTGGAGTTCACTGAGTCTCTTGGATATTTATATTCATGCCTTTCATTAAATTTGGGAAGTTTTTGGTCATAATTTATTTGATAAATCTCTTTGACCCTTTCTCTCTTTTACTTCTCCTCAAGGAATCCCCACAAAGCACGTGTGGGGTTATTTGATGATTTCCTACAGGTCTTTTAGGCTCTGTTTTCTTCCAGTTTTTTTTTTTATCTTCCTCAGACTCAATAATTTTCCTTGCTCTTTCTTCAAGTTTGTTGATTCTCCTGCTTGCTCAAATCTGCCATTGAATCTCTCTACCAGGTTTTAAAAAAAAATTTAGCTATTGTACTTTTCAGTTCCAGAAATTTTCTGGAAGCCAAATTCTTTTTGGTTTCCTTTTAGGTTTTCTGTCTGTTTATTGATATGCCCATTTTGTTCATACATAATTTTCTTGACATTTCCCACATCTTCCTTTAGTTCTTTGGGTAACTTTAAGACAGCTGTTTTAAAGTCTTTGATAGATTTTCCATCAGATCTTTCTCAGGGATAGTTTCTGTTGGTTTATTTTTTCCTTTGAATGGGCCACATTTGCCTGTTTCTTTGTATCTCTTATGGTTTTTTTGTTGTTGAAAACTAGACATTTGAATCTAATAATCTGGTAATCCTGAAAATCATATTTTTCCTTCCCCAGGTTTACCGACTTTTTATTTATTTATTTACTTTTAAATTTTTGTTGTTGTTGTTGTTGTTATTGGCTGTCTCAGTGGTGAGGATTAGCCTGAAGTATAAGCTTACAGCCTCCTTGGGTCTTTTCTAAGCCGGTACCTGGGCATGCACAATGACTTTCTAATATCTTCTGTATTTACAGTTGTTTTTGAATGTCATTATCTGGCTTCCAAAAATGGAGAAAAAGGAAAAAATGAAAAGCAGAGAAAGACTCTAATTATTTAGCTCCCCTGGAAGTTGCTTCAGCCAGAGGAGGTGGGGCTTGCCACAATGGGGGAAGGTGCAACAACAATGGCCGTCATTTCTTCTTCTGCACCTTTGTAATCAGAAGCAACAATCAGCAATCAGAGCCCTAATATTTGGAGGACAGATTTTTTTTCCCACCTTGGCTCCAGCAAGTTGTGTGCAAACTGTTCCAGGAACACATACACAGCTGCCTGACACAAGGCTAACAAATAGGGTTTGGCTACTATTGGCTATTACTGTGCTGAAATTCACTGAAATTAACTGCAGCTTGTTGTCCAACTTTTCCCCTAGAATTTGCAAGCTTTCAACAGACCCCAAAGTTTTAAAACGGTTATGTCAGACAGATTCTGCTAGAACAATTATTTATGTGGGAAGTCAGATTCCTGGTGGTTTCTATTCTGCCATCTTCCCAGAATCCTCTCTCTAGTTTTAAAGACATGAGAATTTATAATATATGTTTAACTCTAGTGGTAATAAGAGCACATTAAATATCTACTTGTCCAAAAAACATTTGTTCATTAGTACAAAAATCCAGTGAAATCTTTTATAGAAGCTACACTTTTCATCTTGGTTCTCAGCAAAAGTCCCTCATCTGAGCAGCTTGAGGGCTAACAACTCTCTTCTCATATCAGAAGGAAAAACAGGGAATATCTTATTTCCTGGAGAAAACAGGACAAGAATAGCTTAAATGGAGGAAGTATGTGACCTATATGTGGTTTCAAGCTTGTGTTGCTAACAAATCTCTTCTATGCTTATAATAGAGTAAGAAATACAGGAAACTTATGGATAAATTTAGTGATACAGTTTGGATATTTGTCCCTTCCAAATCTTGTTAAAATGTAATCCTCAGTGTTGGAGGTGGGGCTTTGTGGGAGGTATTTTGTCATGGGGATGGATATCTCATAAATAGCTTGGTGCAGTCCTTGCAATAGTGAGTGAGTTCTCACAAGTTCTGGTTGTTTGAAAATGTGTGGCACCTCCTCCCTCTGTCTTTTGCTCCCACTCTCACCATGTGCCCCTTTTATCTTCTGCCATGCCTGTAAGCTTCCTGAGGCTCTTACCAGAAGCAGTTGCCAGCACCATGCTGCTTCCATGGTCTGCAGACCTGTGAGCTAAACAAACTGCTTTATAAATTACCCAGGCTCAGTATTTCTTTAGGGCAATGTAAAAACAGCCTAACACACCCAAGGAATGTGTTTGAGCCAATATTCATTGAGTGCCTCTTTGTGCTAGACCCTTGGCTAAATATTTATTATTTCTATTGTCTAATATGGTTGCTACCAGCCACATGTGGCAAATGAATACTTGAGGTGTAGCTTGTCAAAATTAAGATGTACTGAAAGTACAGTGCACACCAAACTCGAAAGATTTGGTATGGAAAAGAATGTAAAATATGTAATATTTATGTTGATTACATGTTAAAAATCATATTTTTGTTATGTGGGGCTAAATAAGATATATATATATATATATTTTAATAAGATATATTATTATAATTAATTTTATCTGTTTCTCTTTACTTTTAAAAATGACTACTAGAAAATGTGTACTTCATGGCTCACACTTGTGAATTGCATTATACTTCTATTGGAGAGTGTAGCTTTACATTATTCCTTTATTGTATCCCATAACGATCTTATAACGTAGACCATTATTAGGTCTATTTTACTGAAGGAGAAACAGCTGAGGTGTAGACCGTGAGAGACTTGCCCAGCATTATTAATATACCCCAGAAGGCTCTCTTCCCCTATTTTCTGCCATGTAAGAACACAGCGAATAGTCAATCTGCCTCTGGTAAGAAGTTCGTCACCAGAACCTGACCATGCTGGCATCCTGGTCTCAGACTTCCAGCCTTCAGAGCTGTTTCTGTTGCTTATACGTTACCCAGTCTATGGTATTTTGTTATAGTGGCCTGGACTGACTAAAACACATATTAAGCCACAAGACTCCAAATCCTAATCTCTGCTCATGTTGATGAAGCTAGCAAGTAAATCAGCAAAGTTCACATAAAATTGCCATGGAATTTTGACAACACCTCCTGCTTTATCTAGTATCTGATACTAGCCCTGGCTTCTTGTTTCACCATGTCCCATGATTTTGTTCCTATGACTGCCAACTAACTTGGATTTGGGGCAGGTATTATTTTAGTATTTCATAACCTACAAAGCATTCTTGGAATTGTAGCTCAATGCCACCAAGTTAACAATTTTTCTGGCAACTTTTTTTTTCTACTTCAGGTACAGACATTGGTTAATCTTAAATTTATGGCACTCCACTATCAATTGCATCCAAGACCCTCTCTTATTCATTCATTCATTCATTTTCATCCCTATTCTCCATTTCTGGTCCCCTGCCCTCTCCATAGGCAGTCATTCTTAAGTGTTGACATATGTCTTCTCTCTGTATGAGTTCTTCTAAGAGGTATATTTTTGTTTTTTATACATACATTTTAATATAAACCATGTTGTAGTAAAAATTTCATCCTGTTTTTCTTCATTCAGTAATATATTTTAAAAAGTCTAACCATGTTGCTGAGTATCTGTCTAGACTATTGCTTCTAATGATGCCTAATTATCCATCCATTTTATCCACTCATTTCACAGAAATGGACATGCGCATTGCCCCCAACTCACCAACACTAATACCGATGCTATGGCAACATCCTCATATATCTTACCTTGTGTGTGAGAATTCCTCTGGATTCCTATATCTAGCAGTGGAAATACTGAGTCATAAGTAACATATGCATTGGTTAAGAGTACAACCAGGAAAACAGAAGTCATTCTAAGTGTGTAAAACTAAGATTTTAATGCAGGGAATAGTTACAGAGGTGATGAAAGAGCTGAGAGCCAAACAGGGAACATAAGTAACCTATAGATTGACAATAATAGGAAGCCCCTAACACACCTAAACTGCAGGAATTGCTTGGAACCAAGAGTTTGGGTCATCTGACAAAAGCTGGAATGATAGCACCTGGTGGAAGCTAAAAGAGAAGGAAGAAATATAGATGCTTCTATAAACAGGAGAGAGATGGAGAGAGAAAAATAGCCTGACTGTTCCCTTCCTCCATCCCCAATCTCCTATTAGTGCTTTCAGTAGCCAAACCCAGCCCCCGATGCAGCTTGCTGATGCCAGGGCGGAGCAGAGGTGGTGAAGAACAAATCAGCCGGCAAATACCATATGCTTGGTTTGAATAAGTCCTGCCGGATTGCTCTCCTAATAACTGTCCTAGCTACACTCCCACTGGCAATGTATCCCTACATCCCATCCACTCTTCATGGTTTGCTGTTCAACAAAGAGTGGAGGTATAAATCTCCACTATTTTCATTTGAATATGTCTAGCCTATTGCAGCCTGACTGAACTAAGGGATCCATCCAACCACTGAAACATAACCTCCTGAGGGCAGGAATCTTGTCAATTTTATTGGGAATCCCCTATCTGGCATCATGCTCAATGCAACTGACCAAGTGAGAAATGCTCTTGTTGACTACTGGTGTCATCCCTTTGCCCTCATTGTTATTTGGTTCACAGGTGTAGTTACATTGAGGGCAGTTTTCAAGAAGCCACTTACAGCGTTGTGGAGGAAAATGTCTAGGGGGATTCTGTGGTGAGAGAGAAGATTGATAGTAAGCTGGTAAGCAAGGTTTAAGATCGTAATGGTTGTCAAAACACTGTGTTGGTTGGTAAACAACCACTGCTCTGAGCAATTCTGAGTGACTGCTATGCTTTGACTGTTCCAGCCACTCTCTCCAAGATGAACAACTAAAGGAAGGTATTGCCATTATGATTAGGGGGCTCTAGGACTCTGCTGTTGCAATCTGGCTGGCCATCTTCCTGATTAGTTACTGTATATGCTTTACTGGTCGTTAAATATTTTAAATATCCTTTCCCTGTTTGAGTATCACAAAATAAGAACTGTTAGGGGAAAGTTGCAGACTTTAGGGTGCCCTAGGGCTCCCAGGATGCTTGTTTCTTTATGTAATAATGGGGAAGATAATTCTCCTAATGGAAAATACTCCTTTTTTTTTTTTTTTTGCTTTTCTCTTAATGAATAACTTATATAGCAAAATGCACAGATCTGATGTGTACAGCTTATTAAAATTTTACATATGTACTTACATACCCAGTAACCAGATCAAGATATAGAGCATTTCCATCTTCCTAGCAGACTCCCTCATGCCTTCTCTTTGTCAGTTACCCACCAAGTAACCATAATTCTGACATTTATCACTATAAATTAATTTTGCCTGTTTTAAAACTTCATATTAGTAGGAGCACAGTGTATACTCTTGACGTCTGGCTTCTTTTGCTCAACATTAAAAACATACCTCTTTTGGAATTTATTTGACTAGTTTTCCAATTTGTTAAGTTAGATTCTTAGCTCATTAATTTTCAAACTTCCTTCTTTTTTTGGGTATTTTTTACAACTTAAAAAATTGTGTCAAAATATATGCAACATGAAATTTGTAACTTTAACCATTTTTTAAAGTTTATAATTTGGTGGCATTAATTATATTTACAATATTATGCAATCATTATTACTATTTCAAAATTTTTTCATCATCCCCCCAAAAACCTCTGTATCCATTAGGCATGAACTCCTCATTTCTTCCTTCTCCCAGTCCCTAATAATCTCTAATTTACTTTCTATTTCAATGAGTTTGCCTATTCCAGATATTTCATATAATGGAGTTATACAGTATTTGTCCTTTTGCATTTGACTTCTTTCACTGAGCATGTTTTCAGGGTTCATCCATGTTAAAATGTATCAAAATTTCATTCATTTTATGAATAATTTTCCATGTATATATATATATATATCACATTTTGTTTATTCATTCATCTGTTGATGGAAACTTAGGTTCTTTTCACTTTTTTGTTACTGTGAATAATGCTGTCATAAACATTGATGTACAAGTGTCTGAGTTCCTGTTGTTGAGGCTTTTAGGTATATACCTAAGAGCGGAGTTGACGGATCACATGGTAAACCTATGCGTAGCTTTTTGAAGACTGCCAAACTGTTTTCCACAGTGATTGTACCATTTCATATTCCCACCAGCAATGCGTGAGGGTTCTAATTTCTCCACATCCTCACCAACACTTGTTATTTTCTATTTGTTTGTTGTTTCTTATTATTATAACCATCCTAATTGGTGTGAAGTAATATCTCATTGTGGTTTCGATTTGTATTTCCTTAATGACTAATGATGTTGAACATCTTTTAATGTGCTTTTTGGCCATTTGTATATCTTCTTTAAATATTTTGTCTATTTTTTAACTTTTTTTTTGTCGTTGAGTGGTGGGAGATTTTAAATATATTATGAATATTAAACTCTTATCAGGTATATAATGTGCAAACATTTTCTCTCCTTCTGTGGGTAATCTTTGCACGCTTTTGATTGTGTTCTTCAATATACGGAAGGTTTTTATTCTAATGAAGTCCAATTTATCTATTTTAGTTGTTGTTGCTTCAGCTTTTGGTATCATTTTGAGAAACCATTGCCAAATTCAAAATTGTACATATTTGCCCCTATGTTTTCTTCTAAGAATTTTGTAGTTTTAGCTCTTAAATTTACATCTGTAATCTGTTTTCAGTTGATTTTTGTATATAGTATAAAGTAAAGGCCCAATTTCATTACTTTGCATGTAGGTAGGATTTCTCCAAGACTAAGGGTAGGGATCTTATCCATCTTGTTCCTAGTACTGTGTCTGGCACACATTACGTACTCCTTCAATAGCTATTGATTTGTTATATGGCATGCTAGGCACTGGAGATCCAATGGAGAATAAAACAGACTTGATCCTCATTACCTTTGTACTTCGTTTCTAGTGTTTGCTGAATAAATAAATAAGAAACCACCTATTTTCATGACATCTGCATCATCAAAAGTTGATAATTGCTTCATATGGTAATTTTGTGTCCATACATTCCATATCATAATTGTAGTCATTAGAGAATCTCCCAGTCTCTCTTTCTCTCTCTCTCTTTCTCAACTCAAAGGTGAAATGTATCAAGTGAGTATCAAGTGAGTATATGTTATTTAAGAATGAAGTTGGTGATGTTCCAGGTGTTTATTTCTAGACTTTTTGCCAGGTAAGGTGGCCATTTCATTTCCAAAAGGATTACTCATATATATATATATATATATATATATGTATACACACACGCATATGGTTTTCAAACACTATTACTATATCTTTCCCACTCAAGGACTAATTATTCTCTCTGTAGCATTTTACTATATGGTCAGCAATACTTAGTTCACGGTGCTCTCCAGAAAAACAAGCATTTGAATAACAAAAACAATAGAATTTAGCCAACATGGCGAAACCGTGTCTCTATTAAAAATGCAAAAATTAGCTGGGCGTGGTGGTGCATGCCTGTAATCCTAGCAACTCAGGAGGCTGACACAGGATTGCTTGAATCCAGGAGGCTGCAGTGAGCTGAAATTGCACCACTGCACACAGCCTGGGCGACAGAGACTCCGTCTCAAAAAACAAAACAAAACAAAAAACCAATACAACTTTAAGCTGAGAAATTAGAAAGCAGTCCTGAATTGGTAGAAACACTAGGCATCTGGAAGAATTGTTTATTTATTTAAGAGTGATAGCTTACCAACATATTATTTTGCTAAATATTTTTAAAAGAAATTATTGAAACTGTAGAAAATATATAGAAAGCCACCTTAGGAAACTCTATTTCTTGCTTGCTGATATACAAATTGTAGCCAGCTTTTTCTTCTTTCTGTCACAGCCTTTGGAGAGTCAGGTAAAATGCTTCCTTCAGAAGGTTTCTGGGCATCCTTTATTTGTTTATTTTTTTGGTTACATGAATAAGTTCCTCAGTGGCAATTTCTGAATTTTGGTAAAGCCATCACCAGACCAGTGTACACCGTACCCCATGTGTAGTCTTTTATCTCTCATCCCCTCCCATCCTTCCCCTCAAGTTCCCAAAGTATCATTCTTATGCGTTCGCATCCTCATAGCTTAGCTTCTACTTGAGAGTGAGAATGTACAATGTTTGGTTTTCCATTCCTTAGCTACGTCAATTAGAATGGTCTCCAGTTCCATCTAGGTTGCTACCAATGCCATTATTTCATTCCTTTTTATGGCTGAGTGGTATTCCATCCTGTATATACCAAAATTCTTTATCCACTCATTGATTGATGGGCATTTGGGCTGGTTCCACATTTTTGCAATTGCAAATTGCGCTGCTACAAACGTGTGTGTAAGTATCTTTTTTACATAATGACTTCTCTTCCTCTGGGTAGATACCCAGTAGTGGAATTGCTAGATCAAAGGGTAGATCTACCTTTAGTTCTTTAAGGAATCTCCACACTGTTTTCCATAGCGGTTGCACTAGTTACATTCCCATCAACAGTGTAAAACTGTTCTCTTTTCACCACATCCACACTGACATCTATTATTTTTTGATTTTTTGAATATGGCCATTTTTGTTGAAGTAAGATGGTATTACACTGTGGCTTTGATTTGCATTTCCCTTATAATTAGTGATGTCTAGCCTTTTTTCATATGTTTGTTGGCCATTTTCATATCTTCTTTTCAGAATTTTCTGTTCATGTCCTTAGTCCACTTGTTAATGGGATTGCTTGTTCTTTTCTTGCTGGCGTGTTTGAGTTCCTTGAAGATTCTGGATATTAGTCCTTTGTTGGATATATAGATTGTGAAGATTTTCTCCCACTCTGTGGTTGTCTGTTTACTCTGCTGATTATTTCTTTTGCTGTGCAGAAGCTTTTTAGTTTAATCAAGCATCTGGACAAATTGTTACAAATCATTCCTGCAGGACTCCATTCAGCCTAGACAACCACACCTTTGACCCAGCTCTCACAGAAGTTCTCCAGAAATCCTACTGCCTCAAAGCAGTAAGTTTGCATTAGCAATCAGGCAAATATCAAAGATAATAAAAATAGCTAATTGGGCTACTTATAATGATTACCTACACAGCTTTCTCTATTAACTAACTTTTACAACAGCTCTGTGAAGTAGGCAGGACAAATATTACTATCCCCAGTTCACAGCTGGAATACTACTACGCTGCATAATAATAATTCTTGAAGGATTCTTAAATGCTGGCACTGTGTTAATTTCTTTATATTCATCGAATGCCCCCAACAACCCTATAGGTAGATACTATTATTTTCCCCATTTTCAGGCTAGGTAATTAATTAATGAAGCTTAAAAATGTAAGTACTCTGCCCCCAGGAGTGCATAATTATTAAGTAGCAGAACCAATGCTTATATTTAAATCAGAAACACTCAGAAGTAGCAAATGACTTTAGTAAAACCGAAACGCACCCTCATGCAATCCATATCATGCGGTCACATGCCTACCAAGCCGACTGGATGGTACTTGTCTGCCAGAAGTGAGTCAAGGCAGAAGAATCAACACAGGAGCTGGAAGGGCCTCTGGAAATCAGCTGGGGACTAGAAACAAGAGGCTGTGAAACCAAGAGAGTTCCAAGACCTCCAGGAAAACATCTCCCTGCTAAGCCTTTCCCAACGTTTAGAAATCTATTCCAAAAAAAAAACCTCTGCCTTTTCCCTCCTTTCTACTTTTTTTTTTTTTTTTTTTTTTTTTTGCTATCTCTTTATCGCTCCTCTTGTCTTCTTCCTTTCTTTCCTTCAGTAAACGTGTTTTGAAACGATAATGCGCAAAAAAGACCTGATCCAGTCTACGGCGCGTTTCTGTGGGAAGGTGAACACGCCTTCCCAGCAGAATAAAGCGTGATTACCCCAAGGACCGGTTCCGTCACCCTTTCCCCGGCCAGGTCCACGTCCCCAGACGTCGGAGAAGGGGTTGGGCCGCGCAGCGGGGCCTCTGAAGTTGCCGAGAGCCCCAGTTAAATGCGGGCAGCCAGTGGCTACGCGGTCTCCTAGCGACAGGGCGGCGGCAGGGCACACACACCGCCCCGGGCGGTGGCCGCGGAGCTAGGGCCAGCATGGCGGACAGCAGGCGGCGGCTCGGGCCGGGGACGTTGGCCCGGGTGCCTGAGGGCGTGAACTGCAGGTCCGGGTAAGCGCGCGGCCCACGGGCCGAGGGCGTATCCCACGTGGGCCGCGCGGGGGCGCCTGGAACCCGTGCTTGCTGGGGCGGGGGCGGGGGCGGGGAATGGGCCCACAGACGCAGAAGGTCTCGGGGAGGTCCTGCCTGTCTTCCCTCCTCAATGCCCGCGTGCGTACACCGTAACACTATAAGATAACCAACGCTCGGCTCTGCTCTTCGCAAAGGACTTTTCCTTCTGTCCTCCTGATGACCCCCGCATCCCACGCCCCCAGGGAGGTAGACTAATATACCCATTTCTGATGGGAAAGTGATGGTCGCAGGTCGTCTGCGGACGCTGGTTTAGCCCAGGACTCTAAGCCCTCCTGCTAGCCACCCACCCTTTTCCGGCCTAGCCAACCAACTGTTCTCCAATGCCCCGGGGCGCCCGAAACCCTGTATCCGATGTTAGCCATCAGCTGCCCATGGAGCCTTTGGCATCCAGATGAGGGCAGTGGCCAAGTGGAGCCCAGGGCTGGGAGCGCCTGGGGTACCAAGGAGGTCTGCTGACATTTTGTACGGTTGTCGTAACCTCAGAGCAGGAACAAGGTTTTTGCCTTTGCCGACTCGTTGAGCATCCTTTGAGAATGGAATTCGTTTATCTTGGAGACAGCACGATGTGGTGGTGAAGATTCCAAAGTCTAGAATTAGAAAGGCTTGATTCTCCTCGTGTTTGCCTGGTGACTTTAGGCAAGTTGGTTGCTCCTTCTGGGCTCACTTTCCTAACTATAAAATGGGGACAATAACTTAGGAATCAGCTAAAATTGTTGTGAGGATTAATGAAGGTAACACATGTAAACTTGTCCCTGGCACGTAGAATGTATTGTGTACATGTTAGCAATTATTCATAGTTGTTTCTAGCAGTTATTCATAAGAACTTCTTTGGGGCTCCTCTCTCCCCATTTAAAAACTTTGTTTTGGCCGGGGCTGTAATCCCAGCACTTTGGGAGGCCGAGGCGGGTGGATCACCAGGTCAGGAGATAGAGACCATCCTGGCTAACACGATGAAACCCCATCTCTACTAAAAATACAAAGAATTAGTCTGGCGTGGTGGCATGCGGCGCCTGCCAGTAGTCCCAGCTACTCGGGAGGGTGAGGCAGAATTGCCTGAACCCAGGAGGCGCAGGTTGCAGTGAGCGGAGATGGCACCACTGCACTCCGGCTTAGTGTTGAAGCGAGACTCTGTCTAAAAAAAACACGCAAAAAAAAAAAAGTACTTTGTTTTGAAATAACTGTAGACTCACAAGAAGTTGCAGAAATAGTACAGAGGTCCCATGTACCGTTCCCCTAGCTGCTTAGAGTGGTACCATTTTACATAACGATGGTACGTTGCCAAACCAGGAAACGTCATTGGCAGAATATGCTAGTTGAACTATAGACCTTACTTGGATTTTATCAGCTCTTCTTGCACTCTGTTGTGTCTGTACATAGTTCTGTAACATTTGATCATATGTACCCATCAAGACACAAAACTGTTTCATACCCACAAAGGTACCACTTAGTGCTACTCCTTTACTGTCACTTCTTTCCCACCACAGCCCTTGGCAACCACTAAGCTGCTCTCCATTTCTCTAAGTTTGTTCTTTTGAGATTGTTAGATAAATAGAATAACGCAGTTTATAACTGTTTGAGACTAGCTCTTTTTCACTCATCATAAAACCCCTGAGATCCATCCAAGTTGTCTGTATCAATAGCTCATTTTCGTTGCTGAGTAGTGTTCCTTGCTGTGGATGTACCACAGTTTGTTTGTTGTTGAAGGACATTCATGTTGTTTTGGACATTCCAGTTTTTGGACTATTATGTAGAAAGCTGTTATCAACATTTATGTACAGAACTTTATAAGAACATATTTTTTCATTTCTTTAGGATACATGTCCAATATTCTTTTGCAAATCTTAAAGAGGGAAATATCCACATACCATGTACTAGTGTCTGGGAAAACAGTAAATATTTAGAAAAATTTGTTTTCAGTTTTATTTTATGGGCCAAGCAAGATTTTTCCTGAACCTAACATAATGCAGAGTGGTAAGCTTATTAGCTATGAGAGGCCATGTGGGGTAGAGGAGAGCCCTCCCTCTAGACTGGTTGCCTCACTCACCTCTTGGAACTTAGTTTCCTTGTTGAAAAGAGGGAAGTGGTAGCTAGGCACGGTTGCACATACCTGTAGTCCCAGCTACTCAAGAGGCTGAGGGGGGAGGATCACTTGAGTCTGAGAGGCAGAGGTTGCAGTGAGCCAAGATCATGCCATTGCACTCTAGCCTGGGAAACAGAGCAAGACCCTGTGAGAAAAAAAAAAAAAAAAAAAAAAAAAAAAAAGAAAGCAAGGGAAGAAAGAAAGGGAAAGAAAGAAAGAGGAAAGAAAAGAGTAAAATCGCTCACGCCTAACACTTTGGGAAGCTGAGGCAGAGGATCAGTTTAGCAGAAGTTTGAGACCAGCCTGGGCAACATAGCAAGATCCTGTCTCTACAAAAACAATTAAAAAAATTAACTAGGCATGGTGGTGCACACTTGTAGTCCCAACTACTTGGGAGACTGAGGTTGTAGGTTTCCTTGAGCCTAGGAATTCAAGCCTTCGGTGAGCTATTGAACTATAATTGCCATTGCACGCTAGCCTGGGCCACAGAGCGAGACCCTGTCCTGACACAAACGAACAAACAAACCAGAATGAAAAAGAAAAGTGAAAAAAATGGACTGGATTTCTTTCAGGATCTCTGCTGGTTCTAACATTCTATGAAGCTTCGGCTCACTGCCACATACATTCCCCATTTTGAGTTGTATGCTGTGCTTAAACAAAAATATTTGTTTTCAGATTTGATTTCACGAAGTGCTTGGATGCTTGAATTAGTTGTAATGTGCATAAAATAAACTTTGTGAAACTATTTAATAATATGGAAAGTTACTAATAGGTCATGCTGAATGAGTCATCAATCTTATGATTAGATGTAATTTCAACATCTTTCTGCCATTTAGCTATTTAAGAATGATTTATTAAATGCAGAGAGTAACTTTTTGTAAATTCATCTTTTTGTGTCCTTTCATCTAGATTTTCACAGTAGAGTTGGGTTAAGCTCTTAAACCACAGGTACACATCTATACAACAAGTAAGAAGCTTCTAGGACTCACTAGAAAAGAACTGGCGAATCTCTTAAAAATACTTTGTAACAATGATTACATTTGGTGTAAAAAGACATTATGGATAAAAGGGGCTTGAAGGTGGAAGAGGCTCCAGGGAAGGACACAAAGACTCCAGAAGCATCTAAGACATTGCAGTATGTGAGAATAATGAGATGCTCAGATTCAAAGTCCTGGCTTTGGTGTTGGCTAGTTGTGTTAGGTTATTCAGGAGCTGGTTCTGCTTCCTTCCTGTTTGCCCATCTGTCTCTTCTGTCTCGTCTCTATGCCCTAACTACTCAGCACCAACAGGGGGCTGGTGGATAAGAAGGCTGAGTGAAGCAGCTGTACATACGGCAGTAGGGAGAGGTGGAGTTTGTGAATGAGAGAGCACATGGTTTGTCTCAAGTGGGCAACCATTATACCTGTCATTGGCAAAATATGCTAATTGAACTATAGACCTTACTTGGATTTTATCAGCTCTTACTTGCGCTCAGGTGTGTTTGTATATAGCACACATGTTATACCAATTGTGGCTCCTTGGAAAGGTGGACCCACTGTTCACAGGTCTTGAAAAATCTGTTTTTCCAAGAGGAGATGTTTTTCCTGATTATTTATGTGAACATTTTTATTGATCAGAAACTCTAGTAGAGTGATTAAGCACCTTTTCCTGGAGCTACATTACCTAGGTTAAACTCCCAGCTCTACCACTTATTAGCCATGTGACCTGCGGCAAGTGTTTTTAACTTCTTTGTGCTCAATTTTCTTAACTGTAAATGGGAATAATACTCATGCCTAATTCATAGGGTTGTTATGAGATTTAAATATGCTGATATGTGTAAAGCACTTAGAACAGTGCCTGTTATATTGAAAATTCTTGATTTATGTTAGCCAATACGATTCTTATTAAAACACAGGAGGACCAAATGACAGGTTTGTTGGCCTGATGTAGCCCATGGACAGCCATTTTGCAAGCTTTGATCCCCTGAGTTTAGGGGGAACCCACAGAGGTTATATGAAGAGCCAAGGCCATTCAGCTAGTTGGAGACTGAGTTGTCACTGGGATCCAGGCTCTTCCCACCCCACTGCACTCTGTCCCTTTTAGTGAAGAGAAAGGGTCCTTGGGAAAGGCAACAACCTGAGTGTCCCTCACAAAGCGATTGGAGAGATGAAATGTGGTGGCAGCAATTGAAATAATGAATTAGATTTATATAGAGTGACATGGAAGGGTCTTTAAAATATAGTGCTAGATAAACAAGAAACAGAATATCGCCATTTATGTAAATTAAGAGTGCATGCACCCAAAAGGACACTTCGGAATTTCAAAGATGTGTACAAACAAAGGGTATATTCCAAATCCACTAGAGCAGTTTTGCTTTTGCAAGGAAGACCAGTGAGAGTGGGATGCAGGGATAAAATAGACAAGAAAGCAGGAGAGGGGCCTTGTACAGAGCAGCAATACTGTGCTATGAACTAGGAATATGATTAACTCCTTCTTCCCCTATCCCTTACCCCAAAAGCTGGAGACCAGCCTCTGTACAACCTCCTTCTCCCACCCAAGTCCTGTGGTCACTATGAGCATGCATGCTGTCTTCTAGGTACAAAGAGAATCTATCTACCTTGCAGGAGTTTCACAAAGCATAAGAATGGGCTGAAGTTCCCCACGTTCCTGAACAGCCGGCAGTGGGTATTTCTAAGAAAGGCGCTGGATGACTTCAAGAAGGGCTGCCCCCCTTGCACCGGTCTGGCCACTCAGGTCCCTGAGGAGGGCTTTCTGCCCCGGCTTTATCACAGAGCTCCCCAGCTGGACCCAAAGAAGAGGCAGATCAAGCTGCCCAAGGAAGCAGACCTGCTTTCCAAGCTCTCGCCAGCCCAGCAGGCTCGGAAGGCATTCCTGGAGGATGTGGAGGCCCGCCTGACCCCACATCCCTTGGCGTTCCACCCAAATCTGGAAGAAGCTATGCCCGTAGAGGTGATCTGTCCTAGGGTTTGTGGGAGGGGCTTCACTGGGGCCTTGCAAATAATTCTATCTAAATGTCTAAGGAGTCACTATGAGAGGGTGACATATTTATAAGAGGAGCAATGAAAGTCCCCCAGAGTGTGAGTTCTTGTGGGCCTCAGAGCAGCCTTCTGTCCTCTGCTCCCAGAAAGCATAACCAGCAGCAACATGCACACTGCTCTCTTTGCTTCCTGTGGAGCCCTTCAACTTACAAAGGTGCCACAAACCAGAAACATATGACTTCTGTTCCCCATAATTTCTACCCGTCTACTGTACTTTGTGTTGTGACTTTTTGGAGGGAGGAAACAATGAAAGGGAATTGTCTAGTCTTATTTTTGTCTCTTCAGCCTGGTATTAGGAGGTGCCCTTAAATGCTTATTAACAGGTGGAAAGAATGAGACCAGAAAGGACGTGGGGAAAATCCACCTAATGGTCCAGGCCAGGGCTGGACAGCAGCAGCTCTGTGATGTCACCAATGTCCCAGGCCTCTCCCGACTTTTAGCTCCATATCCTTAGTATGCATCTCTTATCCTTGTTTCTCAAAGTAGCTTCCATGCTTCCAGGCATTGAGTCTGTATTTCAGACAAGAAGAGGGAAGGGACAAAGGCTAAAAGGTGCAGGCCAGCTGACTCTCTTTTAATTAGGCAAACAATAGCTTTCCTCTGGCGTGTGCTGCGTCCTGAGCTGCACAAGGATTCAAAGACCTAAGAGGGAATGGTGAGGGATAAGGAAAGACACAGACACAGACAGAGAGAAAGCTGGGCCAGGTGGTCCGAGAGGTGAGGATGTCAGTCTCTTCAGCCCCGACCTGCCTCAGTGTACTTTATTTTATATGTTTACAAAGCACATAGCAGAGGAAGTGTACAGTTACTTAGAACAGCCTGTGAATATTATTCTCGTACTTCAGTTAACATACTTCAGCTAGAAACTATCTTACAGCAAGGTCAGAGAAAGCTGGTTATCTCTCTCTAAGCCCATTTGTTCTTCTCTGAGGCATACACATTCTCCTACTGTAGTTTCACTTCCCTGAAGTTCGACCAAAGATCACAGCAGCCTTGCTGCTGATCCCCCCAGAGGGGGTGGGCTACTCTGGCTCCCTATACTTTCCCAGTAAACATCTCTTTCACCTGACTATTCCTAGTTGTTAGGGAATCTAGCAAATTGAGTTTCAGAGTTGGGCATTGAACCTGAGCAAAACCCAGGTTCTATCAGGTTTAAGGAAGAAAGGCAGAGTGGATTTTGGGCAGGGAGCTAGCAGTGACTGCAACCCCATCCCCATCCCTGCAGCCTGTATTTACACAGAGAGAAAGACTGATTCAGAAAGGCGAATCTCTACTCAGAGCCCTCCAGTGCCCCTTCTCACTCGGAGAAAGCTAGAGTTGTTGCCGGGGTCTGAATGGCCCTGGCGCTCTGCTCTCCACAGTACCCCTGTTCTGCTCCGTCTCCAACTGCACTCCTGCTCTTCTGTGCTCACTCCTGCCACTCCAACCACTCTGGCCTCCTGGCTGCTGCATGGACATTATCAGCATGTCCAATTCAGTTCTCTGTTCTGGTGCCTGGAACACTTGCTCCAGATGGCTGCTTGGCTGACTCCTTCACTTCCTTCAGATCAATGCCCAAATGTCTTCTGATTGGAGCGGCCTGTATATAATAGCACTTCCCTTCCGCCCTCACACGCTGCTCCTTACTGTGCCCTATTTTGCACTGTAGCACTTACCACCACTGTGCTCTTCCTACAGTAAAAGCTTACAAGAGCAGGGACTTTGTGTTTTTCACTGTGTACCACCAATCCCTGTCCTATGGCGGACACAAAATAAATAATTTTAAATGAAAGAATAAATAAATGATCAGTGGCAGAGAAGTCTACAGAAAGGACAGCTAGAATCGCTGTCAGTTAATTACTCTCTGGGTCTTTCCTTCACTGCCTCCTGCAGGCCAGAGCTTCTGAGTCCACGACAGAGAGATTGTTTTCACACACCTCAGATGGCACATGGGCATGGCTTGGGATTGTGGCGCTTATTTTTATGTGTGACCTCCCCAAATAGGTGTGTTGGCTTCCTGCTGAGGCAGGTTCTGTTATGGTGCTGAGGTGGCCATCAGAAGATCCAGGTTTAAGCTCTACCCACTTAGCAACCCCAGCAGAAAGAGAACACATTTTTTTGCGTGATCCCAGAAAAATTCCATAGCCTAATTTTCATGGGTCCAACTTTGATCATGTACCTATTCCAAAGTCAGTCACTGTGGTTTTGATTATCTGGTCTGCCTGAGGCGTGAGGATGGGGTCAGGCTAATTTAGACCATGCATGTTGAGAGTGGAGAGAAAGGTGATTCTCCAAGGAAAAATCCAGATAGTAATGAGAGGAAAAGTAGATAGTGGGCAGTCAAAAACCACAGAAATCCTTTAGAAGCACTTCACTCAGTGGGCGTTTGAGGACTAGGGCCCCTCTAGAATGGACATATTCCATTCTAGAGGAAGTAGAATTTTAGTAAAAGGCAGTGTAGCCAGTGTCCAGGTGATGGGAGGTTTATCCAAGTGGTGCTGATTATAATCCCAAAAGACATAGTCCCAAACACCATAATCGTGAATGTTGAGATCTCCAAAGTCTAAAATCCCACAAATCACAATCTTGAAAGATTAAACTCCTGAATATTGAAATCCTGAAAGCCAAATTCTGGGGAAGGGATTAGTGTGGTTTTGGTTATATGCAGGATAGTTGCATCATGGTGGTTGGATCTATTACTTTGCTATCGTCTTTATTTGGAAATTAAATACGGTTTAAGGAGATGAGTATGAGCGCCAACCTGACAAGGGGTGGACTTGTGGTCTTGATTTTAGGTGTCAGTTTGACTGCATTAAAGAATTCCTAGAAATGTGATAAAGCGTTATTTTGGATGTGTCTGTGAGGAGGTCTCCAGAGGAGATTAGTGTGTGAGTCTGAGTGAAGCAGGTCAGGAAGATCTGATGTCAGTGTTTCAGTACTTCAAAGATCATAGAATAACTGAAAATGCAGATGAAAACTACGAAATCTCCTCTGCCAAATTATTCAATTGTGTACAATTTCTGCCCCTTCACATATAACACAATGCTTGCCTTCAAGCATGTGACACCTTTCGTGAGAGAATTACAAGAATTTGGCAAGCTGAGCGACCTTGTCATTTGCTGATATTGAGATTCCTCCAGTGTTATAACCACATAAAATGGTGAACTATTCTTGTTTAAAGATTTGACTGTTAAGAAAGACAGACTTCTTATATTTACCGCTATCTAACATAGAAAAACTCGTGCATGTTTCACTTTGGCTATTGGATGGCACTTTCAAGACTGTCCCCACTTCTTAAAATCATTGATATACAATGCATGTCCCTGCTGGATCTGGAAATTCTAAACCTGATCTGCTTCTTTATATATTAATGACTAGAAACAAGTGAAGTACTTTATAATCACTTGTTTGAGGATTTGGCAGACTGTGCAGCAGAAAATGGATTTCTTTGAATCCTGAAGCCAAAATGACAGGTTTCGAATTAAGTGTCATTAAAGCTTCTAAAAGTGAACTTGAGTTACCAATAAGGTTTTTTTTTTCATGTAGTCCAACACATAGGCAGAAATTCAGATGAATGGATTGGCTATGTGACATGGCAATGACAGAAACTTCAGTTTAAAAATGAATCATTTCATGATCCTACACCCAGAAAACTAAAGATTCACCCAAAAGACTCCTAGATGACTTCAGTGAAGATTCAGGATACAAAATTCGTGTTCAAAAATCAGTTGTGTCTCTATACATTATCAATGCTGAAGCTGATAACCAAATCAAGAACTCAATAGTGTTTACAATTGCCACAAAAAACTAAAATCCTAGGAATACATTTAACGAAGGAAGAGAAAGACCTCCACAAGGGGAACTACAAAACACTGATGAAAGAAATCATAAATGATGCTAACAAATAGAAAAATATTCCATGTTCACGTACAGGAAGAATCGATATTGTCAAAATGACCATACTATCCAAAGCAATCTACAGATTCAGTGCTATTCCTATCAAATTACCAACATCATTTTTCAAATAATTAGAAAAAACAATTCTAAAATTTATACAGAATCAAAAAAGCACCTAATTAGCCCAAGTAATCCTAAGCAAAAAAACAAAGTTGGGGGTCATTATGTTATCCAACTTCAAACTATACTGCAAGACTACAGTAACCAAAACAGCATGGTATAGGTACAAAAATATGCCCATAGATTAATGGAGCAGAATAGAGAACCCAAAAATAAAGCTACACACCTATAGCCACCTGATCTTTGACAAAATTGACAAAAATAAACAATGGAAAAAGGACACCCTATTCAATAAATGGTTCTGGGAAAACTGGCTAGCCATATGCAGAAGAGTGAAACTATGTCCCAACCTTTCACCATATAGAAAAATTAACTCAAGATAGACTAAAGACTTAAATGTAAGATCTGAAACTATACAAATTCTAGAAGAAAACCTACAAAAAACTCTTCCGGACATTTGCTGAGGCAAATAATTTATGACTACAACCTCAAAAGCAAATGCAACAAAAACAAAAACAGACAAATGAAAATTAAGATAAAGAACTCTACACTGCAAAAGAAACTATCAACAGAGTAAACAGGCACCCTACAGAATGGGAGAAAATATTTGCAAACTATACATGTGACAAAGGACTGTCTAGAATCTGTAAGGAACTTAAACAATTTAACAAGAAAAAAGAAAAAAAAAACTCCATTAAAAAGTAGGCAAAGCCAGGAGGTCTCCCTGGGAGGTTGAGGCCTCAGTGAGCCATGATTACACCACAGCTCTTCAGCCTGGGTGACAGAATGTGAAACCTTGTCTCAAAAAAAAAAAAAAAAAAAGAAAGAAAAAGAAAAATATAAAGCGTGTACAAAGTACATGAACAGCCACTTCGCCAAAGAAGACACACAAGCAGCCAACAAACATATGAAAAAATGCTCAACATCACTAATCATCAGAGAAAAGCAGATTAAAACCACAATGAGATATCATCTTGTATCAGTCAGAATGGCTATGACTGAAATAAAAAAAATCACAGATATTGACAAGGATGCAGAGAAAAGAGCATGCTTATACACTGTTGTTGGGAATGTAGGTTAGCTCAAACTCTATGGAAAACAAGATGGAGATTTCTCAAAGAACTAAAACCAGAACTACCATTCAACCTAGCAGTTCTACATCTACCCAAAGGAAAATAAATTGTTTTATCAAAAAGACACCTTCACTCATGTTTATCACAACACTATCACAATAGCAAAGTCATGAAATCAACCTAAGTGTCCATCAATGATGGAATGGATACAGAAAATTTGGTATGTATATACCACAAAATACTATGCAGCCATAAAAAGAATGAAATCATATCTATTGTAGCAAGATGGATGGATGGCCATTATCCTAAGTGAAATAACTCAGAATCAGAAAATCAAATACCATGTGTTCTCACTTATAAGTGGGAGCTTAACAATGGGTATACATGGTCATAAAGATGGAGATAATAGACACTGGGGCTTCCAAAAGGGGGCGCTGGGAGGGTGTTGAGGATTGAAAACTACCTATGGGGTACTATGTTCACTATTTGGGTGCTGGATTCACTAGAAATCCAAATCCCAGTATTACACAACATACCTATGTAATATACCTATACATGTATCCCCAAATCTATAATAAAAATTTTAAAGATAAAAAGTTTTTTTGAAGGAAGAAAATAAACATGAAAAAAAGTGTCATTTGTTTGCATTGGCATTCCTTACAGCTGCTGAAATTCCAGGAGGTGTTAATAAATTAAAGCTGTATTTGCCTGAAGAGATCAGTGATGTTACTAATTGGTTAAAAAATAACTATAGGCTAAGTAAGATAAGAAGATGGTGTTGCTGTTGGATCACCAGTATTGTTTCTGCCAGCTTTGGGGTTTGTATGAGTACATGTGAGTGTATATTGAATCACGGAAGAATTTTAAAAAGAGCAGTGCCATGTAGAAAATGAATATGAACGTATTCTCCAAGGAGAGCCCTAAAAGAAAAAAAAAACAAACAACTCTTTATTGTGATGCAAGACTTCAAAATATAGTTAGGGATTGTGAATGCCTGCCAGATCTTATGGACTACCTCTGTGTAATTTTCCATAATCTATCTTTCATTCTGTCACCCAAGCTGGAGTGCAGTGGTGCAATTATAGTTCACTGTTACCTCAAACTCCTGGGCTCAAGGGATCCTCTCTTCAGCCTCTTAAGTCATCTAGAACTACGGGAGTGCACCACTATGCCTGGCTTTTTTTTAAATTTATTTTTTTATAGAGATAGGAGTCTTGTTATGTTGCCCAGGCTGGTCTCAAACTCCTGGCCTCATGCCATCTTCCTGCGTCAGCTTCCCAAACCACTGAGATTACATGCCTTAGCCACTGCTCCCGGCCCCATAATGCTTTTTGATTGATTTTGTCAAAAAGCTTAGGTTGTCCATCACTGTATTTCAGATGACTAAAATTATGAAGCAGAGTGCACACAATTGCCAACCATAGTGATATGCGTTTATACATTTCACTTTTTGAGCTATTTCTTTATGAATATGGTTTGCCTGCTCATATTATACCCATGTGACTTTTGCTAGTAGACCTGAGTGTTTATGCTTATAAAAATATGTATATTATTGTTGCCTAATTCATTGTGTATAGTGGCCTATGAAGTGTTCTCTCATTTTTGTGTTTCTCAAATAAATCTCCATTTAAAAATTTAAGTGCCTTTAAAATAATTTTTTGTAATATTTTTTTCCAGATTTATAGTTTTTGGATTTTAATCTTTGGGATTGTGATTTTGAGGATGTTAGACTTTAGGGATTATGATCTTTCAGGATTTTAACATTTGGGATTGTGTCTTTTGGGACTATGGTCCAAATCTATCCATAGCACTCAGCATGGTGCTTGGCACAGAAGTTGGTGAACAGCACTGATGGACTGAAAAGGAAAATGAAGGGCAAGTTGGTCTGTTTTGTTGTAGAATGAGGACTCTCTTCTTCAGCGTGTTTTTCTTTTCCTCTTAGACTATTTTCTGTTTGCAGCTCTTATTAAGGGTGCTGGAAGTGCTCGATCCTGACCAGAAGCTGGAGGACACATGGGCTTATTGTCAGGATGCAAGGAAGGGAATGAAGGAACCCACAAAGCTTTTAAAACAATGTTCTACCCAAGTCTACCTGGGACCGTGAGTATTGTTCTTAAGCCCTCGATCATTGCTGTCACCCGATGAAACATTCTAGGAATTATCTTCTTAAAGCTTCTCATCTTTAGAATAATTCTAAGGAAGCAAATGTAACTAAGTTCCCAAGGAAGAGGAAAAGGAGTCCTAGATACTGCTCTGAATAGTGCTTATTTCTTCAATAGATGTGATTTATCCAGCAACGATGCAGACACAGGTGTCTATAAGGAAATTCCAGAGGGAGAGTCCCTCCCTATGCTCCCTATGTTATGATTTTCTAACAGTGAAGGTTAGAAAATTCTTGGTTTTGAGGCAGCTTCTAAGGCTTTCCAATTTCCTTTAATTCAAAAGTGCTCCACATGCCAAAGCACCATACTTTTTGGGGTATCATCCTTTGTGCCCCAAGAAATGTTAAGGCTGGAGGGCAGTGAAGAGATTACAACTCACTGCAGCCTTGAGTTCCTGGACTCAAATGATCCTTCTGCCTCAGCCTCCTGAGGAGCTGGGACCTCAGGTATGCACCACCATGCCTGACCTATGCCTTTTTTCTGAGTATAGGTCCACTGCTTGGAGTTTCCACCCATCTTTCTTGCATAACTCATACTTGTGATACTACCTTCGTTGACCCTTTTCAAAGCATTGCATTTAATGAAAGCATCTCCCTTTTAGAACACTTTTCTGATTCCCTCGTCAATATAATATTTAATTAAATAACATAAATGCAGTGATAAGTATTCTGGACACAAATAGATTTGGGATACATATGTTTTCTTGTTTGTTTTTGAGACAGTCTCTCTCTGTTACCCAGGCTGGAAGAGCAGTGGCGCAACCTTGGCTCACTGCAACTTCTGCAACCTCTGCCTTCTGGGTTCCAGCGATTCTCGTGCCTCAGCCTCCCAAGTAACTGGGACTATGGGCACCCACCACCACGCCTGGCTAATCTTTGTATTTTTGGTAGAGATGGAGTTTTGCCATGTTGGCCAGGCTAGTCTTGAATTCCTGGCCTCAAGTGATCTGTCTACCTCTGCCTCCCGAAGTGTGGAGATTATAGGCATGAGCCACTGTGCCCGGCCTACATTTGACTTTTGAAATTAAAGACCTCACTGATGGGTGCTGAAGAGTGTGGTGAACTAGAGAGTAGCCTGTCCACAGCACCCAGACACTTCGAGGGGTGTGGACTATGGTCAGTGTGTTTGGTGGGGGCCATGTAGAGCTTGATTGTTCACACACATTACCTACATGGAGGTGGATTTAGAGAGAATCCACTGCATTACATTACGCATGTTTGTTAGGGTAACACACAAGGTGAGAGGAACTCTACTCTTATGATATTTCAGTCCATCTCCTGGTAAATGTAGGAAGGATAACTGGGCATGCTTGTCTCGGTTCTGCCTTTCTTTAATGAGGAGCAAGCCGGCCCATGGGAAGCACAATTGCTTCTTGCTTCCACCTTCTAGAGGAGAGGACTGCCCTGGTCTAGCCCTGCAGGGGACTGGGTGGAAGGGTCTGCCAATTTCTGGGTCCTCTTGGACCTAAGCCGTGTCGTCTATCAGGGCTGCTGTTAGCAGAGAAGGGGATATTTTGGCTTTTGTCTTTTCTCTCTGTATTATTTTTCAAGTTGCTTAGAACTTGGGTTGGGGAGTGAGAGGAGTGTTATTTGTAGGAATCTGTGATGTAGTAAATATATTTGGTCTTTGTCCCCTGCTGCTGACACGGGGCTCCTAAAAACCTTGGGATTTCCTGAGTGACAGGGATACTTTTTGTTATTCATAACGAGCCCCCTTTAGTCACTGCAGAATTTATGCTAATGAGGTGCTCAGGTTGGGGCCCTCAGATTGTCTTAGAATGTGATTGGTTACCAGAAAGACCAAGTGATTAGAGGGATAGAATGCTCAGTCCCACTCAGTGACTGCTCAGAGGGGACGGCGGGAGGCATGGCTGGAGATTAAAAATTCTTGAGCAGATAATCTGATGAACCTCCAGGTTGATGATCACATCCACGTGCTGGCAAGATGCAAGCGACACCAACTCCCCCTCACCATATAATCTCTCCTTTCCTTTAGAGCAAAGTTTTTTGAAAGAGGCACTCATGTTCAGTCTTCTTTTTCTCTCTAAACAGCAATCAGGGCTCTTATCTCCAGCACTCCACTGAACCTGACCTTAGTCAAAGTCACCGTTGACTTCTATGTTACTAAATCAGCTCTCAGGGATCACCATACTTGATGTATACATAGTAGCAATTGATGTAATTGATCACATCCTCTTTCTCATAACACTTTCTTTACTTGGCTTCTGGAACATCCTCTTTGACAGACCTCTCCGTAGTCGTCTTTTACTGGTCCTTCTTTACCTTTCAGTGTTGAAATACTTTGGTCTTGGACGTCTTTTCAGCACATTTACCCACAAGCAAGTGACCTCCTCTGGTTCATCTGTATATGGATAATTCAATATTTGTCCTTGGATGTTTAACTGGCATCTCAGGCCAAAACTGAACAAACCCAAAACTGAACTGTTGGTTTCTCCCCCAAACTTATTCCTCCTTCTGTCTTCCCCAGTTCAGTAAATAGCAACCCCATCTTTCCAGTTTTTTCTGGAACAATAGTTGCAATCTGCCAGCAAATGGTAGTGGCTTTACTTTCGAAATGTATCCAGAATCTCACCTTTTCCACACCAGTCTTTTCCAAGATTCCATTCCTCTTGCCTGGATTATTGCAATAGGTTACTAACTGGTCTCATGGCCTCCACCCGAGACCCTCTCTCTCAAGTCTACTTGTCACACAGTAGCTGATGTGATCCTTTAAAAAACTTAAGTATAATGTCATTCCTGTGCTTGAGATTCTCCAGTTCCTTATTTTTTCTGAGTAAAATAGTAAAATCCAAAGTCCTTACAACTGCCTTTAAAGTATTGTATGATTAGGTCCCTGTCACCGCTCAAGCCTCAGCCTCTGCTTTTCTACTCTTTAGTTACTCCTCTCCGTGGGACTCTCTTGTTCTTTGAACATGCTCAGCACACTCCCAGCTCAGGGTCTTTGCACGTGCCATTCTTTTCTGTCTGTTGTCTGCATGACTTGAAATGTGCCTGGTTTGATTCCTTTCTTCTTTTAGGTCTTTGATCAAATATTACTTTACTAGAGACACCTTATCTGTACAAATAAAATTCTCCCTGCAATCACTTTCCACCCCTCCTGTCCTATTTTATTTTCTCTATATCACTTATAATCACCTGGAATATGTTTGTTTGCTAACTGTCTCCCCTATTCAATTGTATACTCTATGAGGATAGGGGCTTAACTTTATTTACAGTTCAATTCTAATGACTGGCACATAGTCAGTGCTTACTGAATATTTGTTGAATGAATGGATGGATAAGTTAATATATGAGTGCTATGAATAAAAGGTGCAAGGGCTATGAATAAAAAGTAGGTCCAGGGGACAGCCAGTGGGGATGCCTCACTGAGGAAGACACATGTATGTTGAGACATGAAGGGGATGAGGAAATGGTGACAGCATTGCAGTCAGGTGGAACAGCTCAAGCAAAGGCCCAGTGGCTGGGAGTAGCATGAATTCACAGAACGGAGAGACGACCACATTGGCTGGAGCTCAGAGAGTGAGAAAGAGTGGTAAGTCCCAAAGAACCTGGAGAGCCAGGCCATGAAGAGACTTGGAGGTTGTGTCAAGGTTTAAGTCTTTATTGGAGAATGAGCAGGAGCCTGTTGAACACAAAAGCTTGTGTCCATAGCAGCATTGTCCCTAACAAGCATGAAGTGGCAACAACCCAAATGTCCATCAACTGGATATGTTTGTGAGAATGGATAAATAAAAAATGGTCTATCTAGACAATAGAATATTGGCCATAAAAAGGAATAAATGACTAATACATGCTACAACATGGATGAGCCTTGAAAACATTATGCTAAGTGAGAAAAGCCAGACACAAAAGACTACATATTGCACGATTTCGTTCAGGTGAAATGCCCAGAATAGACAAATCTACAGAGACAGATAAGTAGTCGTTGCCAGGAGCAAGGGAAGTGGGGAAATTGTGAGTGATTATCAATGGCCACTGGGTTTCTTTCGGGGAAATAAAAATGTTCTGGAATAAGATAGTGGTGATGGTTGCACAACTTTGTGAATAAATAAAGGGTACTCTTTCATACACTTTTCAAGTGGCAAATTTTATGAACTTCATGGTGGATGAATTATATCTCAATTTTTATAAAGAAGCTATTGATGGCGAAGAAGGGTGAATGCATTTGATGTGTCCAGAGCTGCATTTTGAAATGACTACTTGGGCTGCAGTATAGGGAATGGATTGGGGGTTGGAGGTTGGGGGGCGGCACAGGAGTTGATGATGCAGAGACACTAGCAAAGAGCGTTTTTGAGCAGTCCAGAGAAGGAGACAGAGTTAAAAATCTGCCAGACTGTAACTGGGCTGGATTTTGGGAATGATAGAGAAATCAAGGATGACTCCTACTTGTCAAGGTTGCCTGAGGTTTTGGTAGACTTCAAGCACAGTAATTTGGACTTTTACCCAGTACATGGTGTAGTAAATGATACTCAAAATTTTAAAAATCAATGTATAATGGTAAAATGCTATATAAGTTTTAATTATTATAACTAATCATGATATACTAGTCATTACGATATTGGTAATGAGAATGTGATCTTTGAAAAATTAAAATATAATTTGTATGTGAGCTTACAAAAGACTGTTAGAAACACTTGCTTTATGATCTTCTTTTGCCTCCAAAACCTTTTGAGATCCATTTGAATTCATTGTGTCTCATATTGTAGCTATTTGATGATCTTACTATCTTTAGTTCCAAGAAGACTTCTGTGTCAAATTCAGGCCAATGGCTTTATGAAGAAAATCCACATAAAATGGATTTGTCCCATGAAAATGGTCTTCGTCTTCATGAAAATGTACGCAAAGCAGTTAGTGACTTCTGCAGCTGGGTTACTACTTTTGTAAGTTAATCGTAATACTTAAGCCTACTTTTAAATTACAAGCTCAAAGTTGCTTTTATTAAAAAACAGTATTGGATAAAATCTAAATTGAATCATCAAAGTCATAAAGGAACTAATGTCTTCTATCATTTATAAATAGAAATATTCCTGGTAGATGAAATTTCTGGAAAGTTTGCAAGCTTGTGGCTGATTTGACCATTTATGTTTACATCTCACATCATTGCAATTGTTTCATATTTTCATTTTCCATTTTAATGTCAGGACTTTCTTTTCTCTCTGTCTTTTACTCCTTCAACTCATTATTCTAGTTATATTTGTCTAGGAGTACTTGGGCAGGGATCCTTGACTATAATCTTCACACAAAAATGTTCTAACATGCCAGGTGTGGAGGCTCACGCCTGTAATCCCAGCCCTTTGGGAGGCTGAGAAGGGTGGATCGCTTGAGTTCAGGAGTTCAAGACCAGCCTGGACAATATGGCAAAACCTTGTATTTTTGTATAAAACATAAAAATTAGCTAGGTGTGGTGGCATGCCCCTCCCACACAGGAGGCTGAGGTGGGACGATTGCTTGAGCCTGGGAAATCGAGGCTGCAATGAGCTGTCATCATGCCACTGCACTCCAGCATGGGCAACAAAGCAAGACCCTCTCTCAAAAAAAAAAAAAAATCTGACATGAAGAGACTTTTGACTCACATATCAAAGTCTTCCCTTGTGCTCCTTCCAAGAACCTATATAGTTCCTTATTCCTGTTCCTGAGTCTCTGTGGATGTCTAAATACCTGATGCTTTTCTTGGATTTAAGGTCTCTAGGATTTGCATTCCACGCCCCCACCCCATCTTTTGAGTGTTAGTTTTAGTCAGTGTATTTTTTAGTACTTTTAAACTTCAAGCTACTTACTTCATTAGCAAGTGACTGAAATATAATTCAGATTGGTTTGAAAGAGAAAAGGGAAGCATCCAGATATAGTCGGAACTTCAGGCACAGCTGGATCCAAGTGCTGAAATATTTTTAGGTGTTCCTATCTCTTGGCTGTGCAACTTGGATTTCATTCTCAATCAGTATTTCCCCAAGAAATGGCAAAAGCAGCCACTCAGACTTCCAAGCTTATATCCTACTAGCAAGCAACGTAAGTGTGAAGAGAGCAATGCTTTTCCATCCAAGGATTACTCTCACTGGACTAACTTGGGGCACATGCTTGTGCTTGAATTAACCATTATGACTAAGATGATGGAATATGCTTATTGGCTAGGCCAGGACATACACCTAACCCTGAAGCCAAGAGAGGCGGTGTCCAGCCCACTGCAGCAGAGTGAGAGTGAGGAAGAGACTCCTCAGAGGGTGATTGGAGCAGGGATGCTGGATGAGGCAGATGGCGCACACTATGCCTGGTATCCAAACCACTGCTTGTCCATCATCTGTTCAGATTGGATTGCCTGATTTCCAGCATCCACTTCTCCCATTCCTCCTGCTGGAGATGATTCCTCTTCCAAGGCAGGAAACTTAAGGGACCTTGGAGTAAGAGTGTAGCTTCTCTGGTAACTGCCTTTGGTTTTAGACCCTGTGACAAAGCTCCCTGACTCTTCGCTGTCATTCCACAAGCTAGGTCCCTGCCTCCACACTCTGTGGTCTTTTCTTCACAGCACTAGCTTTCGCTTTTCCTTCCATGCCGTTTGTTTATTTGTCACCTCATTGATTCTGCGTGCTTTATTTCTGCTCCATTATTACTTTAGCCTCGCTTTGACTGTACTTGTCCCTTTATGTCTCTGTCTCTGTTTCATGACTCCTCTCTAAATTTTACTCCAAACACGCCAGCTGCTGGTGACTTCATCCTCTCTGTGTTTCCCAGTTTCTATTTTCCAGTAGGAGATTCTACTGAGTCTAAGCTCTTTCAGCCTTGAGCCATATCATTGGTAAATGCTCAGCATATAGATTAGCTGCTCTTAATGTGACCATCTCTACTCCCATCGGCTGTGGCTGAGGGAAGGAAATGGTGAAAGTTTTTCTGTGTACAGAATGCGGCTGACTAAAACCACTCCTTCAGTAGGAGCTGTGAACCCGGCAGCTTCCCTTATTCAGAGTTATCAGCAGAGAAAACACTGCTGTATCTACACAAGTCTGGAAAATCCTTCTAGGGATGCCACTGCTATAAAGTGCTGGAGAAGTTTGCTGTCGATCAAACTGAATTTCCCTCAGGCTTATGATTTCCCTCACTTAGGACTCCTGCTAAGTCCTAAGCTGTCTCTTAATGACAAAGCCCTCCAGACCCCAAACACTTCTTGTCTTCAATGAATGCTGACTAAGCATTTCCCACCTCTCCTCAAACTACCTCTTTCCCCAGTAATGGCCAACTACCTCCCTTAGATTAAAGAAGAAAGCAAGGAGCATTTTGCCGATGGCCCTCAATTCATGCAGTGTGAAACTCTTCCAGGGAAGTTCGGCCATTGATGAAGAGTTCATCTTGAAACAGTTTGACGTTGACTATCAGACCGAACCAAGCCATGATGCACTCCACACGGTGAGGCTAAATCAGGTTCCTCTGGAGATAAAGCATAGCTCCAGTGTGGGGCTCAGTAAACTGCAGGAGCCAGAGTTCTTCCAGAAACCAGGATACGAGAGGAAACTCCAGAAACCACAGGTAATTGCAGAAGGGAATCAGACTGAAAATCAAAGAAAATTGTATTGAAGTCTTAAAGTTCTTGAATTCTGGTATGCCAAGGGTACTGGCTTTGTAAAGTATAATTCTTGATTTTTTTCATGATTAATGTTTGTTAAACAAATGCATGTTTAATATCTATAACAAAGTCGGTTATACAAACAAGGCATGCCATTTGGGACTATTTTTAATATCTGACTAGTCATTTTCAGAGATAATTTGTTAGGTGTTTTATATGTTGAAATTTTAAAGGTCAGTAGAAATATACATGAATGCAAGAGTAAAATCCTGCAGTTAATTATTGTGAGTGCTGTTCATATTGTGTCTAAAGCATACTTGAATTTTTGCTGGAGTCTTACTGACCACAAGCCATCATTCTTGACCACATGCTTGCCTAATGATTAACAAGTTTCCTCAACACCAAGTTGCTGTAAAGATGGAAGAACAAGGCAATAGAAAGGAAAAATAACATGTCCTGTTCCAAAGGGAAGGACTACAGGCCCCTAAAGTACTTTTTTTACTTTTCTACACAGTGTTTCACTGCAAACATACATACACAAGTCAAATTGTGTGAGTCAACAACAGATTTAAGTGCCTAATTGGAGGGGAGAGCCCTTCCCTGAAAGTGAAAAGCAATATTTTATTTCTAATTATCTTCTGCCTTTTATACATAATCTTTGATATACTTCCAATATTTGGGACATAATGTTGTCCTTTACAGTTGAACACATTTGCCAACCTATTTTGGCACGCATGATATTTCTATCCTTGACTCCACTGCATAAGATTTATGAAAATTATGCATTTCATCATGAATATCAGCACTTTTATTTTCCCATTTTCCTTTCATCTTTCTAAAAGGTAAAATGCAAAATGATATTAGACAGGCAAATTATGTCCATCACACCCGAGGCCTGAACCACTGCTTGTCCTGAATCTGGGCTGAATCAAATTGCTCAATTCCCAGTATTTAGAAATAGTTGTGTAAACACTGCTTTACAAACCAAGGCAGTTATTGCCAAAATTGAGCTTTTGCCTGGGAAATGGAGGGTCACTATACAAAAGTTGAAAATATATTTCCACATAGTGTCTTTTTTCTTCTGACTAGAAAGACCTCTTTTAACATTTCTTCCAGTGTGGATCTGCTGGTGATAGATTCTTTCAGCTTTTGTGTGTCTGACAAAACCTTGTTCTACCTCATTTAAAAAGATTCAGTAGTTGCCTGTTACCTGTTATCTGTAGTGGTTACGTTCCAAGATCCTCAGTGGATGCTGAAACTTTGGAGAGTACTATCTCCTAAATATGCTTGTTTTTCTGATTTGGTAACAGGCAGTTATTCAGTGACTAAGGGCGGGTGGTGTGTACAGTGTGGATGATCTGGACAAAGAGATGATCATATCTCTGGAGGAATGGAACAAGGATGGCTTGAGATTTCATCATGCTACTGAGAATGGCACACAGTTTAAACCTTATGAATTATTTCTGGAATTTTCCGTTTAATACTTCATCCATGGAGCTTTTCTAGGTCCCTTGTTGACATTAATTTGTTCTTACATCTAATCTCTCACAGCATTGTGTGCCTCCATTTTATATATCTCTCTTTGCCCTCCATATTAATTCATCCATTTGTGTATGCATTTATTCAAAAACAGTAGTAGGTTTCTGATCACCTACCACTATGTGTTCAAAAGTGCTGGGAATGAATGAAGCAAAAATGGAGGACTGCTTCCTGCACTGACGGAGATTACAGCCTAGTCGGGTCAACAGGTGAATGATTAGCTATAGTGAAATGATGTCATGGTGTGTGCAGGACATAGGAAGAAGTAATCAATTCCACCAAGCACAGGGTGAGGGCATGTTCACGAACGTGTCACATCAGGAATTACATTTATGCTGAGTCTGGAAAGACCACCAGTTACCCAACAACATAGCATATTCCAGAACTCAAGTTCTTCAGCGTGGCAGTGTATAGATTCCATTCCTCTCCTTTTCCCCTCTCTTCTCCAATCTCTTTCCTTCCCTATTTCATTTCAGTCGTTCTCATCAGAGGGCAATTTGCTCTCTTTCCCCCACTTCAGGTGTATTTGGCAATATTTAGAAATGACACTTTTGGTTGTCACCACTTGGGTGATGCTATTGGAATCTAGTGGGTAGATGCCAGGAATGCTGCTAAATGTCCTACGATACATGGGACAGCCACACACATCCAGGAATGCTGCTAAACATCCTATGATTCATGGGACAGCCATGCACTCACATACAAAGAGTTCCCCAGTACCAAATGTCACTAGTGCCAAAGCTAAGAAACCTTTCATTCCACTAATACTTATAAAGCACTCATTATGTCCTAAGTATTATTCTAGATGCCAAAGAGATGTAGCTGGGAATAATTTCTGAAGCTTATATTTTAGAGGATGAGAAGAGAGACAGACAAATGATCAGAAAATATACAGCATAGAAATGGTAATGAAGGTCATTAAAAAAAGTGAGGAAGAGAAAGAAGGCAAAGAGTGTGGGAGAGGGTTGCCATTTTTTAAATTGGATGGCCAGGGAAGATGCCACTGAAAAGATGACATGAAATAGGTAAAGGAGCAAGCCACTGTTCCCACTACAGCAGACGGAACAGTGTGTGTAGAGGCATTGAGGCAGAAGTATGACGGGGTGCTCTGGAAATAGCAAGGTGGTACGTATGCTTGGAACCGAGAGATCACAGTGCTGAATCCAACTCTAGAAGAGATTTCCCTCCTGTCTATCCTGTCCCATTCTTTCTATCTTAGACAGGCATACCTGGCTCAACTCTAGAATGCCCCACGCATTCCACCATATAGTTTAAATGTGCATAAGAGGAGAGAGGGACAGAATCTTTGTGGTTTCATGTTTCTAACATGCAACAGTTAGAACCCCTTTTGTGATGAGACAGTGTGGGTATTGCACTCACAGTATCAGTCTATGAACCAACAAGAGGTTCTCCTGATGTCCTTGATGTGCTACTGAGTAAGTGGGGAAAGAAGGGAATGAGATAGGTTCATCTTCCTCTTTCTCTCTTCCAATTAAGCCAAGAGCTTGGTGTTAGCAGTTTGATAAAAAATAATGTAGCATGTGCAAGGCTGAGCACTGTGCTGGGCTCATGGTAAGTCTAACAGCTGATTGTTTTGGTTGACTGAGTATTGTTCAAGGTCTTTACTCTAGAGGGAAGTATGTGATTTATACATGATTTCTAGCTGTGTTACATACATTCTCTCCTTTAATCTTCACAGCAGCCCTGTGGGGGTATATACTGTTGTTATCTACATTTTACAGATAAAGAGTTTATGTAATTTGATCATGGACTCACACCTACTAATTGGGGGAAAGTTGGATGTGAACACTGGTCTGTCAAAATGCAAAGGCCATGTTGTTAACCACTGCATTATTTTTTAAATCATGAACTTTAATGTTTACTTTGTAAAATCAAAGCATGCTGAAACTTCACAAAATACTTTGGGAAGAACCAACCTAAATTCAAAGTAATGATCCTGTTTTCCTAAGTTAAGCTTTAGATGTATTCAAATGACAAACAAACAAAAAATCAATGGCATTGGGAATTATATTACTCTCCGTAGAATCCTTGTAAGCCAAAGTGGGTGAAGATGAAGTATAGAGCGTGGTATTTGAACCCCAAGTTCTGGAAAAAGCAAAGAGCTGACGAGCCTCTGGTTGACCGTGAGGTCCCACATAAAGCTCAAGAGAAGAATTTTAAAAAGGAGCTTCAGGAACAGGTATGTATTTACGCTAAGATTTGATCATCTGAGCTTAAGATGATCACAGTGTGTCCTCCACCCTCATACTGAACCAGACTCTGTGGCATAATACAAAGGCTCCTGAAAGCCCTACAACTTGCATATTGAATTCAGCAAGAAGTAAGCCAAGTCAAATCATGCATAATGTGTAATAAGCAAGACTTGGAATCTCCTGGCTTCATGGTAGACACAACATCTTTAAAGATTGGACAGCTACTCATGGTATTCCACCATTCTTGGAACAATTTATCCCAAGGATAATTGTTCAAAGGGTGGTGTGACTTGGTAGGACCACCTCAGTGCCCAGAATAGATATGATATCATGAGTTCTCTTTGGGTAACAAAATGTGAAGCTTGTTTGCTATCAGCTGTGGGTGAATGTCAAAAAATTCAAAATTTCAACCAGGAAATTTCTTTTAGGCAATTGGTCCAAGTTGCAGGAGCTGTCTGAGAGGAAAAGGACAAAGGTTCAACACTGTTTGATATTGCAAAGCAACAAACACTCACAACAAGGATGTGCTCCAATTTTACTACAGACAAACTCTGTGCCTGCCCATTGCTTGTGTAAAATTATCTAATGGAAAGAAAATACTCATTATAGCCCTGACATTTGGAAATATTGATGCAGCACTTGCATAGTACTTTAATGAGGATATTTGCGAACCTCTTTTTCAACAGACCCCAAACTTCTCCCAGATAACATGTGAAAACACTTTGAGAAAGTCAAATACAATATGAATTAGACTTATTATTCATCAGTAATCACTTATCAATTGTCTTCTTCAGATTGGAAAGCTAAGACAGGAAGGATGGTCATTTTAATCTTTTCCAGTACTGGATATAAATTCTTATTTTCAGGTGTGAGGTATGACACAAATTTATGAGCACCACACGTTTAGATAAGTCCAAAATTTCTTAGTATGGTTTTTGGAGAGCCTAAATTTATGTGAATCTAATATGTAACATAAAGCTATTCCAGTTGCACTTTATTATTAAAAAAACACCATTTTCTCAAATTTAATATTTAAAATGAAAAATAGCTATGAATGGTGTCTAGAGCTCTCTTTTTAAAAAGTATCCTTGGACAGGCAAGGTGGTTCACATGTGTAATCCATCACTTTGGGAGGCTGAGGCAGGCGGATCACGAGGTCAGGAGATCAAGACCATCCTGGCCAACACGGTGAAACTCTGTCTCTACTAAAAATACAAAAATTAGCCAGGCGTGGTGGCGTGGAACCTGTAGTTCCAGCTACTTGGGAGGCTGAGGCAGGAGAATCACTTGAACCTGGGAGGCGGAGGTTGCAGTGAGCCAAGATCATGCCACTACATTGGTGACAGAGCAAGACTCCATCTCAAAAAACAAAACAAAACAAAACATAACACCATATTCTTAATGACTAATTCTTAAAGACTTCAAAAGTTTTATAACACATATTTCATTTTGATGACAAATGCTAGTAAAGATGTTTGTCAAAATGGTTACAGTGAGCTAATAAATTAGCATTATTTAAATTTTGGAAATATAATTGATATAACTTATAGTAAAAAATTGTTTATCAGGAAGCTTAGACACAGGAAAGATTCATAACAATGGAATTCTTCTACAATAATTTTTATAAATTACACCTCTTTAATACCCGAGGAATGGTGTACCTTATCTACTATAGGTGGTACCACTAGGCCGTGGCACCCCAGTTTACAAGACACAGGCACTTTGGGGTACTGGTAAGAGACAGTAATTATGACAACATGACTGTCTTTCTGGGAACTCATGAGTTTTGACTGTTCTTGACAGATTTTGTTTGGAAGGTAAAAATGGTCTTAAAGTACTGAATTGCAATTGTGTAAACTTATGCATCCACTTTTTAATTAAAATAAATGTAAAGGAAAACTAAAAATATGCATAAATATTGCAGATGTTGCAACTGATCAAATCCTATTTTATTGTCATGTCCTTTGGAGTTAAGATCTATGAATTGTGGACATACTGTTAATGTTAAATAGGTTAGATTCCAGACATCATAGGTCAATAATTGTCTAATTGCTAAAATGTGTTGCCCATCCGTAATACACGGATAAGGAAAAGGGAAGGGAAATGAGAGAAGTTGGACATCTTTAAAAGCCTTCCTATTCATCAACTCATGAACATGACACACATATTCAAAAACAATAAGGACATGGTTTAAAATGAGATACTTTATAAAGAGCTACATACTTTTGATGAGAACAAATATGAAATCAACTTCTAATGGCTGACCTTTCTTTAAATGTGGGTACTCTTAGGAGGAGTCACTTGCAGACCTTCATGGAACAGTTGCCTTTAAGGATTTCATTCTAAGCAGGGGCTACCAGAGGCCACGTGTGAGTAAAGGGCCATTTCAGAAGGCCGTGTTGAGGGGCTCTGTGGCTCACAGTTGTTGATGGGACGAGGTTATGACCCTGACAAAACCCAAATACTTCTCTGATAGGCACATACCAAGACAGGCCCCTGAAAGAAAGGGAATGCTTTTCCCCAGATGGGGACTCAGAGATAGGATATGGCATTTTCTCCTTATTATTTCTGCCTATTTGGTTTCCGCTACTGTCAGAGATGCTGTTTCCTTGCTGATCTTTGACTCATTTTTCTTGGGTTTGCCCTCAGTAGGAGGTCTATGTACGGGGCATGGGCCTTGCAAATTCCAACTGTTACTCAACACCCTGAATTCTCTAGGAAGTTTCAAGTCTCCTTTACATCCTCATCTAAGGACAAAGAGCTGTGGCTTGGGTTAGGACAAAATAGAGTTGGGATTTGCAATTTTATCATTGCACTATTAGCTGTGCTTCAGGTGGAAACAGGCTAAGGCAAACGTTCACTTCCTGGGAGGCCTAGCCAGTGTCTTCTGTCTTTTTTCCTTTCTTCTTTTCTGCCTCCTGGTTTCCCCTCACTAACTTGTAAAGATGGCCCCAGCACCTCCACACACGATGCAGCTCCCTTTGGATGGTCACTTGTAACAGGGGTGGAGTAGGAAGTTGGCAGAAGGGAACATGGAGCAGGAGGGCCTGCTGCCTGGAGCAGTGTGCCCAGATCAGCCTGTCGCTGCAGCAGGAGACAAAATAGGCATCTGGGGCTGAAGTGATAGCTGATAATGTCATGCATTTGTCCACTGTCCTCTGTGTGCACGTACCTTGGGGTCTTCAGGGGACAGTACAACTGAGATGGTCAGAAGTTCCTGGAAATGGGAGATTTGATTTCTGTTTTTCCAAGAGTGATAGAACTAACAATAGCTAATACTGCTGGCAAATAAATGTAGGACCAAGTTCAGAATCAGCTGGTTTCAGAGTAAAATCAGACAAGTCTAGAACATGAAATGGAGATTTGAGATTAGGAAACTCCATTATATAACTGGTTTGGAGGAGCTCCTTTAGCTTTGAATATCGATAATAGGCCTGCTAGATATATTTAATATACTTATACAAATAATGGCATAATCTGTATGTAAGGTTTACATAAGTATATTTATATATATATAATATAAAATATGCATATATAGCTTTAATATTACATGGTTGTGTGTTTACATGTCCATATTAGATATGTGAAGATGTACCTCTGTGGTATATGTGTGTGTATGTATGAATCCTTATTTGCTCTTGATATTATTGTGACTCATTTTTGTATCTTAACATTTTTAGTGGCAAACACACTTTTTTTTTCCGTTTTGATGTGTCCCCTATTGATTTAATCCATGCTATTGCTGAACATTTAGTTCAGTTCTGGGCAAAAGGCAGCATGCCTGACACACTGGCTGCCCTCTTCTCAGTCACATGACTAGAGAGACGATGCCTCTGATCACAACCGAGTCCTCCGAGAACACCTGTCACTCAACACCCTGCAATATTTTGTCCCTTTATTCTTACATCCTGCTTCTTATTTTATCAATAAGATTTCAACTGAATGAGAGAAGGGACTCTATCTCGGGGAATAAGATATATATACATTACACACAGAGTGTATAAATATATTTGTGTGTGTGTATACGCAGTCATTACTTAAATATATATGTGAACATTCATTCTCTTTTTAACCTCCTGTGTATATATACATTCGCATGTATTATGTGAACATATGCACTTACCTGCATTCCAGGATCTGCTGCTGGAATATCTCTATGATGCATCACCCACAACCTCATTTCCTCTGCTGCACAGATGGTTCCCAAGCCTTAGCAGCAGGGATGGGCAGCACAAGGCTATGTTGAGCTGGGCTGGGCCAGGCTTGGGCGCAGAACAAGTGTGTATTCCATCTGAGTGTTTCTGATACTGTGTGACTACCTTCCAAAGACCAACATCCATCATGGTCAGATTATTAACATGTGATTTTGTGTGGTGAAAGGATATATATCAGAGTGTGAAATTTTGAGTTGGGTATGGTAGTGGCTATGGGGGAGGACTGTACTGTACCACTTTTGTTTCTCAATCTAATGAAGGTTCTCTCATTTCTTTTTTAGTTCCTTAAGAATATATATATCGGGAAGGAATGTAAACTTGCATGTAATAAGTCTCCTATAAAACGAACTCAAGCATAGAAGAATCATAGGAGAATGATTAAGCACATTTTATTACTATATACTTGGCTATGTCTCTGTCTCCTTTTAAAGATTAAACAAAATTTGTGATGAGTGTCCCACTGTGGATGTTCAACTTTGACTTGGCAACATCTATTAATGGAATAACTGATGCTTATACATGTTTCTCAATGGATTTCTGCTTCAGTTAATCAACACTTTGTATACTTTATCATCCATGAGATCAATAGTCACATGTAATCTCATATTTTTGTAACGCTATCAATATTATATAGTCATATTAACTATTTGTAAAAATAAATAAAACCATAAATAAAAACAGAATTACTCTATTACCTTTTCTCAGGCTTTCCCTTTGGTATTGAGTGAGTACCCCCTTTCCTCTTCCTTTACAATATGATTTTCTTTCATTTTGAGTTAAACTTACCGAGATGTTTTTTCCTTTTGTTGGCATTGCCATGAGTGGATATGGTTTGTTTGGCCCCTCTAAATCTTATGTTGCAGTTTGATCCCCAGTGTTGGAGTTGGGGAGTGGTCTGAGGTGTTTGCGTCATGGGGTGGATCCCTCCTGAATGCCTTGGTGCCATTCTCACAGGAGCGAGTGAGTTCTCCCTCCTAGTTCCAGTGAGAACGGGTTATTGTAAAGCGCCTGGCTCCTTCTCTTTCTTGCTTGTTCTCTCATCATGTGATGTCTGCACATGCTAGCTCCCCTTTGACTTTTGCCATGAGTGGAAGAATCCTGAAGCCCTCACCCCTCACCAGGAGCAGATGCTGGCACCATGCTTCTTGTACACCCTGTAGAGCTCTGAGCCAAATAAATTTCTTTTCTTTACAAATTACCCAGCCTCAGGTATTCCTCTGTGACGACACAAATGGACTAAGACAGGCATGTTAGCGTTGATAATAATTATGTATCTATAATATAAGGTCATAGGTCAGAAAGTTTAATGAAAACTCAAGATGACATATGTTTTAATTACCTTTTAAAATTATATTTTATTTTAAAATGTTAATGCTGTCTGTGTATGACCACTCACTCCTATAATCCCAGTGCTTTGGGAGGCCAAGGCAGGAGGATGGCTTGAATCCAGGAGTTCAAGGCTGCAGTGAGCTAGAATCAAGCCAGTTGCCCTTCAGCCTAGGTGACAGAGTGAGATCTTGTGTCTGAAAAAAAGTTAATGCTCATATTAGAAAAATCAGAAAACATAGACTAGCAAAAAGAACATAGAAAACACTAATTCTTCCTTTAGGGTCAGTAATAACTGCTCTTCACTTATTGGAATGTATCCTAGATTTTTTTTCTATGAAACACACTTGGAATAATTTAATCAAAAAATGATTTATTAAAAGGAAAATTATTTATTAAAAAGATACTCTATTCACAGAATATTTTAAAATTATTTTACTTTAAGTTCTGGGATACATGTGCAGAATGTGCAGGATTATTACATAGATATTCATATGCCATGGTGGCTTGCTGCACCTATGAACCTGTCATCTAGGTTTCAAGCCCTGCATGCATTAGGTATTTGTCCTAATGCCCTCCCTACCCTTGTCCCCCACCCCACTGGAAAGCCCTGGTGTGTGATGTTGCCCTCCCTGTGTCCATGTGTTCTCATTGTTCAACTCCCACTTATGAGTGAGAACATGTGGTGTTTGGCTTTCTATTCTTGTGTTAGTTTGCTGAAAATGGTGATTTCCAGCTTCATCCATGTCCCTGCAAAGGATGTGAACTCATTCCTTTTTATGGTTGTGTAGTATTCCATGGTGTATATGTGCCACATTTTCTTTATCCAGTCTATCATTGATGGGCATCTGGGTTGGTTCCAAGTCTTTGCTATTGTGCATAGTGCTTCAATAAACATATATGTGCATGCGTGTTTGTAGTAGAATGATTTATCATCCTTTGGGTGTGCCCAGTAATGGGATTGCTGGGTCAAATGATATTTCTGATTCTAGATCCTTAAGGAATTGCCACACTGTCTTCCACAATGATTGAACTAATTTACACTCCCACCAACAGTGTAAAATTGTTCCTACTTCTCTGCATCCTCCCCAGGATCCAGTGTTTCCAGACTTTTTAATGATCGCCATTCTAACTGGTGTGAGATGATATCTCATTGTGGCTTTGATTTGCATTTCTCTAGTGACCAGTGATGATGAGCTGTTTTTCATGTGTTTGTTGGCTGCATAAATGTCTTCTTTTGAGAAGTCTCTGTTTATTTCTTTTGTCCACTTTTTGATGGAGTTATTTGTTTGCTTATTTGTTTTTGTAAATTTGTTTAAGTTCTTTGTAGATTCGGGATGTTAGCCCTTTGTCAAATGGATAGATTGCAAAAATTTTCTCCCATTCTGTAGGTTGCCTGTTCACTCTGATGACAGTTTCCTTTGCTGAGCAGAAGCTCTTTAATTAGATTCCGTTTAACAATTTTGGCTTCTGTTGCCATTGCTTTTGGTGTTTTAGTTATGAGGTCTTTGCCCATGCCTATGTCCTGAATGGTATTGCCTAGATTTTCTTCTAGAGATTTTATGGTTTTAGATTTTACCTTTATTAATCCATCTTGAGTTAATTTTTATATAAGGTATAAGGAAGAAGTCCAGTTTCTGTTTTCTGCATATGGCTAGCCATTTTCCCAGAACTGTTTATTAAATAGAGAATCCTTCCCCATTGCTTGTTTTTGTCAGGTTTGTTGTAGATCAGATGGTTGTTAGATGTGTGGTGTTATTTCTGAGGCCTCTGTTCTATTCCATTGGTCTATTCCATCTGTTTTGGCACCAGTACCATGCTGTTTTCCTTACTGTAGCCTTGTAGTATAGTTTGAAGTCAGGTTGTCTGATGCCTCCAGCTTTGTTCTTTTTGCTTAGGATTGTCTTGGATATGTGGGCTCTTTTTTGGTTCCATATAAAATTTAAAGGAGATGTTTCTAGTCCTGTGAAGAAAGTCAATGGTAGCTTGATGGGAATAGCATTGAATCTATGAATTACTTTGGGCAGTGTGGCCATTTTCATGATATTGATTCTTCCTAACCATGAGCATAGAATGTTTTGCCATTTGTTTGTGTCCTCTCTTATTTCCTTGAGTAGTGGTTTGTAGTTCTCCTTGAAAAGTTCTCCTTCACATCCCTTGTAAGTTGATTCCTAGGTATTTATTCTCTTTGTAGCAATTGTGAATGGGAATTCATTCATGAGTTGGCTCTCTGCTTGTCTATTATTAGTGTATAGGAATGCTTGTAAATTTTGCACATTGATTTTGTATCCTGAGACTTTGCCGAAGTTGCTTATCAGCTTAAGGAGATTTGGGGCTGAGATGATGGCATTTTCTAAATGCACAATCATGTCATCTGCAAACAGAGACAATTTGCCTTCCTTTCTTCCTATTTGAATACCTTTATTTTTTTCTCTTGCCTGATTGCCCTGGCCAGAACTTTCAATACTATGCTGAATAGGAGTGGTGAGAGAGGGCATCCTTGTCTTGTGCTGGTTTTCAAAGGGAATGTTTCCAGCTTTTGCCCATTCAGTATGATATTGGCTATGGGTTTGTCATAAATAGCTCTTATTATTTTGAGATATGTTCCATTAGTACCTGGTTTGTTGAGAGCTTTTAGCATGAAAGAGTGTTGAATTTTATCAAAGGCTTTTTCTGCACCTATTGGGATAATCATGTGGCTTTTGTCATTGGTTCTGTTTATGTGATGGATTACATTTATTGATTTGCATATGTTGAAACAGCCTTACATCCCAGGGATGAAGCTGACTTGATCATGGTGGATACGATTTTTGATGTACTGCTGGATTTGGTTTGCCAGTATTTTATTGAGGATTTTCGCATTGATGTTCATTAAAGAGATTTGCCTGAAATTTTCTTTTCTTGTGTCTCTGCCAGGTTTTGGAATCAGGATGATGCTGGCCCCATAAAATGAGTTAGGGAGGAGTCCCTCTTTTTCTATTGTTTGGAATAGTTTCAGAAGGAATGGTACCAGTTTTTGGTAGAATTCAGCTGTGAATCCATCAGATCCTGGGCTTTTCTTGGTTGGTAGACTGTTAATTACTGCCTTAATTTTAGAACTTGTTATTGGTCTACTCAGGGATTTGACTTCTTTCTGGTTTAGTCTTTGGAGGATGTATGTGTCCGGGAATTTATCCATTTCTTATAGATTTTCTAGTTTATTTGTGTAGAGGTGTTTGTAGTATTCTCTGATGGTAGGTTGTATTTCTGTGGAATAACTGGTGATATCCCCTTGATCATTTTTTATTGTGTCTATTTGATTTTTCTCTCTTTTCTTCTTTACTAGTCTGGCTAGTGGTCTATTTGTTAATCTTTTAAAAAAACTGACTGCTGGATTCATTGATTTTTTTGAAGGGTTTTTCGTGTCTCTATCTCCTTCAGTTCTGCTCTGATCTTAGTTATTTCTCGTCTTCTACTAGCTTTTGAATTTGTTTTCGCTTGCTTCTCTAGTTCTTTTCATTGTGATGTTAAGGTGTTAATTTTAGATCTTTTCCATTTTCTGATATGGTCATTTAGTGCTATAAGTTTCCCTCTGAACACTGCTGTAAATGTGTCCCAGAGATTCTAGTACGTTGTATCTTTGTTCTCATTGTTTTCAAAGAATTTCATTGTTTCTGCCTTAATTTTATTATTCACCCAGTAGTCATTCAGGAGCAGGTTGTTCAGTTTCCATGTAGTTGTGTGATTTTGAGTGGGTTTCTTAATACTCAGTTCTAATTTGATTGCCCTGTGGTCTGAGAGGCTGTTTGTTATGATTTCTGTTCTTTTGCATTTGCTGAGGAGTGATTTACTTCCAATTATGTGGTAAATTTTAGAATCAGTGCAATGTGGTACTGAGAAGAATGTATATTCAGTTGATTTGGGGTGGGGAGTTCTGTAGATAGTTATTAGGTCTGTTTGGTCCAGAGCTGAGTTCACATCCTGAATATCCTTGTTAATTTTCTGTCTTGTTGATCTAATATTGACAGATAATAGTCAATATTAGACTTTAACACCCCACACAATAATAGTGGTGTGTTAAAGTCTCCCACTATTATTGTGTGGGAGTCTAAGTCTCATTGTAGGTCTCTAGGCTTATTTTATGAATCTGGGTGCTCCTGCATTGGGTGCATATATATTTAGAATAATTAGCTCTTCTTGTTGCATTGATCCCTTTACCAGTGTAATGCCCTTTGTTGGTTTAAAGTCTGTTTTATCAGAGACTAGGATTGCAACCCCTGCTTTTTTTTTTTTTTTTTTTTTTTTTTTTTTGCTTTCCATTTGCTTGGTAAATATTCCCCCATCCCTTTATTTTGAGCCTATGTGTATCTTTGCGTGTGAGATGAGTCTCCTGAATACAGCACCCTGATGAGTCTTGACTCTTCATCCAACTTGCCAGTCTATGTCTTCTAATTAGGGGTATTTAGTCCATTTACATTTAAGGTTAATATTGTTATGTGTGAATTTGATTAGGTCATTATGATGCTAACTGGCTATTTTGCCCATTAGTTGATGCAGTTTCTTCATATCATCAATGGTGTTTACAATTTGGCATGTTTATGCAGTGGCTGGTACTGGTTATTCCTTTCCATGTTTCATGCTTCCTTCAGGAGCTCTCATAAAGCAAGCCTGGTGGTGACAAAGTCCCTCAGTGTTTGTCTGTCTTTAAGAGATTTTATTTCTCCTTCACTTATGAAACTTAGTGTGGCTGAATATGAAATTCTAGGTTGAAAATTCTTTTCTAAGAATGTTAAATATTGGCCCCACTCTCTTCTTGCTTGGTTGGGTTTCTGCAGAGTCTGCTGTTAGTCTGATGGGCTTCCCTTTGTAGACAACCTGACCTTTCTCTCTGGCTGCCCTTAACATTTTTCCCTTGTTTCAGCCTTGGAGAACCTGATGATTATGTGTCTTGGAGTTGCTCTTCTCATGGAGTATCTTAGTCATGTTCTCTGTATTTCCTGAAATTGAATGTTGGCCTGTCTTGCTAGGCTGGGAAGTTCTCCTGGATACTATCCTGAAATGTGTTTTCCAACTTGGTTCCATTCTCCCTGTCACTTTCAGGGACCCCATCAGTCATAGGTTTGGTCTTTTCACATAGTCCCATGTTTCTTGGAGGCTTTGTTCATTCCTTTGCATTATTTATCCTCAAATCTTGTCTTCAGACTTTATTTCATTAAGTTGATCTTCAATCTGTGATATCCTTTCTTCTGCTTGATCAATTTGGCTATTGATACTTGTGTATGTTTTACAAAGCTCTTATGCTGTGTTTTTCAACTCCATCAGGTCATTTATGTTCTCCTCTAAACTGGTTATTCTAGTTAGCAGTTCCTGTAACCTTTTGTCAAGGTTCTTAGCTTCCTTGCATTGGGTTAGCGCATGCTCCTTTAGCTTGGAGGAGTTTGTTATTATCCACCTTCTGAAGCCTGCTTCTGTCAATTCATCAAGCTCATTCTCCGTCTGGTTTTGTGCCCTTGTTGGAGAGGAGTTGCAATCATTTGGAGGAGAAGAGGTATTCTGGTGTTTGGACTTTTCAGCATTTTTGTGCTGTTTTTTTCTCATCTTCATGGATTTATCTACCTTTGATCTTTGAGGCTGATGACCTTTGGATGGGGTTTCCATGTGTGGGGGTCCATTTTGTTGATGTTGATGTTATTGCTTTCTGTTTGTTAGTTTATCTTCTAACAGTCAGTCTCCTCTTCTGAAGGTCTGCTGCAGCGTGCTGGAGGTCCACTTCAAACCCTATTTGCCTGGGTATCACCAGTGGAGGGTGCAGAACAGCAAAGATTGCTGCCTGCTCCTTCCTCTGGAAGCTTCATCCCAGAGGGGCACCGGCCTGATGCCAGTCAGAGCTACCTTGAATGAGGTGTCTGCCAACCCTTGTTGGGAGGTTTTTCCCAGTCAGGAGACATGGCTGGAAATTCTCACTGCAAGCACGATAGTCTGAAGTCTGAGGAGGCAGTCTGTCCCTTAGCAGAGCTCAAGTGCTGTGCTGGGAGAACCCTCCTTGTGAGGATCCACTATTCTCTTCAGAACAGGCAGGCAGGAATGTTTAAGTCCACTGAAGCTACTCCCACAGCCGCCCCTTCTCCCAGATGCTCTATCCCAGGGAAATGGGAGTTTTATTTATAAGCTCTTGACTGGGGCTGCTGCCTTTCTTTCAGAGATGCCCTGCCCAGTGAAGAGGAATCTAGAGAGGATGTCTGGCCACAGTGACTTTGCCTCACTGTGTTTAGTTCTGCCCAGTCCTTAGCATGGTCAGGGGAAAGCCACCTACTCCAGCTTCAGTAATGGTGGATGCCCCTCCCCCACTAAGCTCGAGTGTCCCAGATCGACTTCAGACTGCTGTCCTGGCAGTGAGAATTTCCAGCCAGTGGATTTAGCTTGCTGGGCTCCATGGGAGTGATATCCACTGATCAAGACCACTAGACTCCCTGGTTTCAGCCCCCTTTCCAGGGGAGTGAATGGTTCTGTCTTGCTGGGGTTCCAGGCACCACTGGGATATGAAAAAAAAAAAAAACTTCTGCAGCTAGCTCAGTGTCTGCCTGAATGTAGGGTCCAGCCCTACGGGGTCCTATGAGTCCCTCTTTGCTGGTGTGGAGACGAGAAACTGTAGAAATAAAAGACACAAGACCCCGAGAAAGAGAAAAGAGTTTGGGCCCAGGGGCCCACTACTACCAAATTACAGAGACCAGCAGTGGCCCCAAGTTTCTGGACACCCCGACTTTTATTAAGTACAAAGCAGGGGGAAGGGCAGGTAGGATGAGGTAATGGCGGTCAGTGATAGGGTCAGGTAAATCACGTGTCTTGGAGATAGGGGGCCCAAGACTTTGAAGAAGCCGAGGCGAGGAGAAAAACCTAAGGCGTCAACACTTTTTCATACTTGTCAAGAAATAACAAGGTCACTAAGACTTATCTTACCATTACTAATTCTTATCTTCTAAGGAAAAGAGGAACCAGGTGCAGAAGCAGAACTTGAAAGTAGACATGGAGCGTGACCGCTGAAGCACAGCACCACACAGAGACAATTAAGCCCCTGGATGTCTGTGGGTGTCCCTGACAGCCGTCAGGCTTACCACAAGAGCTTGGGAAAGCGGAGTTTTCTCCCTACTCCCGAGGAAGGAGACGTCTCGGCCGTCTTGGACATGTCCTTCCCTAGCTGGCTAAACAGCGGGCATTTTCACAGCGCTGGCACTGTTGCACAGCCAAGGCTTCCTCCAGCAGCCTTATGCGGGTGTCAGTGACAGAGGACTTAGAGCATCTTGCCTTAGGGTCACCTCTTTTCCAATGCCACTTCAGTCCCATACTTCTTAACCTGAGACTTATTAGTAAGATTAAAGATTATATGATTATATATGTGTATATATTTATGATTACATATGAATAGCTATGTGATTATTTAGGATTATATATATAGGAATGACTATGTAACTATATCTCTAATTCTTTTCTAATTCTAGGTTTATATGAGAACATGATGAGGCTTCAGACACTTGCCTCGGCTCTTGCAGGGTTTCCCCTCCACACCTGAACAGCTGCCCAGTTTTGTGCTTGAAACCCAGGGTCCCAGTGGCATAGGCACACGAGGGACTCTTGGTCTGAGGATTGCAAAACCGTGGGAGAAGCATAGTGTCTGGGCCGGATAGCACAGTCCCTCACAGCTTCCCTTGGGTAGTGGAGGGAGGTTCCCAGCCCCTTGCACTTCCCAGGTGAGGTGACACCCCACCCTGCTTCTGCTCACCCTCTGTGGGCCGCACTCACTGCCTAACAAGTCCCAATAAGATGAACAGGGTACCTCAGTTGGAAATGCAGAAATCACTCACCTTCAGCATTAGTCTTGCTAGGAGCTGCAGACTGGAGCTGTTCCTATTCAACCATCTTGCTAGATCTCCTGCTTTTCATCTTGATCCACAGAATATCTTTATGGACAAAGGCTCAGATTTGGAATCTGCCCTCCCAGGAACAATACCTGAATTCACGCTTCAACACTGAGCTGGAGAACACATCTTTACTGATGACCTTGGCATAGACATGGCAACCAGCACGAAGTCACCATCATCAGATGCTGGAATCACCTCCAGGGCCACCATCACTGCTGTCTTTGAAAATGGATGCAACACTAGTGTCAGCACCTTACCCAGCAGCAGCATCCGTGCCCAGTGTGGGTTCTGCCTCTCATCTCAGGGTCTCAGTTGAAGGACTTAAATGGTGGAGTCAGATCCATGCCTATGAGTGAGGTATGGAGAGAAAAGTAGTGTTTGGCTTTCCAGCTCCAACAGTGTGAGGGGACTCTGCCATAGGTCAGGGAGTTCAGGTGCCTTTTAGAATACAGAATTCAGATGGCTAGCCTCCTGAATGCCCAATATCAATATCTACTTTTTATCATAAAGAATAAAGCATAAGGAACAAAAAAACCCTTTCTTCTGGCCAGGTGCAGTGACTCACACCTGTAATCCCAGCACTCTGGGAGGCCAAAGCAGGCGGATCACAAGGTCAGGAGATTGAGACCATCCTGGCCAACATGGTGAAACCCCGTCTCTACTAAAATACAAAAAAATTAGCTGGATGTGGTGGTGCACACCTGTAGTCCCAGCTACTTGGGAGGCTGAGGCAGGAAAATTGCTTGAACCCAGGAGGCAGAGATGGCAGCGAGCTGAGATCGTGCGACTACACTACAGCCTGGGCGACAGTGCAAGACTCCATCTCAAACGACAAAATTGAAAAGCAAACAAAAAAAACCCTTTCTTCTAATTAGTGCAACCATCCTTCCTACAGACGAGAACACAATCATCTTCTCAAAAAGGATGAGTTCAAAGTTTTATCCATTACTGAATCTGCCTTCAAATGCAAAATCCCTGGGGGCTGGCCTTTCATCCTCCGGGCCTGTCACGATCTCATCTCAGTAATCTGTATGCTGAACTGACTACATTTTAAATTTGATCACTGATAACACACCATTAGTGGAGAAAGAGACAAGGGAAGAAGAAGAAACTTTAAAAAAAATGGCATATACATGACATGGCAAGAAAGAAAATGCAACAGTATTCATTCATTTCTACAACTGATCAAGAGGCCATAGTTGCTATATATAATTTCCCTACTTCCCATTTCATATTCTTTTCACCTTTGGCCAGTCCCTTAGCTGCTAGGAATTATTGACTCAAGAGAGTGACCTAAACCTTTATTTGCAGAGGGCCTGAGCCTTGGTGGTCCTGACCAGCCAGGACATTTTTATTAGTAGACATGACAACACCAGGTGGAACTCCAAGGGATCCTTTGATTTCCATGACTCTATTGTAAATCAATTTTCACTTGTTATTGATGATTCATATAGTTCTCTCTTTTTCTTGTTCTTCAGGGATTGTGAGGAGCCCATACAATGACCAGGTGGCACTCTCAGATTCTAATTCAATGAAACTATTATTTTTTTTCTACTGATAGACACCTTGTCTCAAGCTTTTAAATCACCAGCTAAGACATAACAATTTTGCAAGTGGTTCTGAAGGAAGTGCTCCTCCTGATGCTCCACCCGTGTATGGTGGACATGGAGAAACAGCATATGCGGTTGCTGGTGCAGAATAAATACTGCAGTTTGAAAGGTATTGTCTCTCGGTTGAAGCTGTAAATGAGTCTTTACTATACTGTCTATGAGGCCAGACACTTTTGGGTGATGGCGGACACCACAGGAGCAGTGAGCCCAACATGACAGCCCATTGCCTTGTTTCTTTTGGTGTAAAATTAGTTTCTTAGTGAGAACCAATGTTGAGTGAAATACCATGGTAAGTGTTCAGTAAGTCTATGAATGTTGGTGTGGGCAGAAATTCACTGGGCAGGGTCAGCAAATCCCAATCCAGAATAAGTTACTATTCCTGTAAAGATAAATTACTGCCCCTTTTAATATGGTGAAAGAAGTCTGGAACATTCTGTGAACCCACTCACTCAACAACCATTATGACTCCCTTTAGCTTGCCTTCCTACTGTAGAGGCTGGAAAATTAATGGCTGCATTTCCCATACTCCCTTAAGTTTCAACTCATTAAAGTGCCCACATGTTTGGAAGTCCAAGGGAGCACCAGGGGGAGAGCTGATCCTCTGCAAGCCAGTCTGGCTTTCAGGTGCTGAGCAACACAGCTATTGGTGGTGGTCTGGAGAAAAGCCATTTCTTTACCCAGGCACATTGTTTCTGGCTTTGTTCCATTCAAACCTAATTCTCATCAGGGACTTAAGTTTAGTTTAATTTCCTGGACAAATAAGTATTCATCAGAAGCGGTGGCCAGATCAGGTTTGATGAGGGAAATCCAAGTTGCTGAACCCCCATGTAGCCTCTGTTTCTGCCACGAGGCCTACTTTGCTCATTGGGCAACAGTGGAGTGTCTGCAGAAAGGAGAGTGTTGGCATGCAGGGGCCGGGTCAACCTCTTCTCTTGACTACTGAGCACCTACCTCCTCTCCAGTGGAGGCCTTTGGGTGGCATTCACAAAGAACCAAATATCCTCATGCTCTCAATTCATTCTCAGAGATCCCATAGATACCTCTTCCTCCAAACATCCTTGTCACCAGACTTGCATTCTTTATCCTTTCATGTCTTGGCTGTTGAGCTAAACCGTCAGCTACTGAGCATTAATTGGTGATATCTGCACCTCATACCATTTCTCCTTTCAGACAAAGTGGTCAGCAGGATGAAATGCTTAAAATTCTGCCTCTGAAAGATTCCCCTTTGTTGATCTTCAGGGTCACCTTCAAATTCGGCTATAATGTTGCTGTCGTCCACTTGTGGCTGGTGCTGTCATATTGTCATAGGAGTCAGAACACCATGCAATTTGTTGTGTCTTCAGTTTCTGCTCAAGCCCATTCTTATATAGGAAATTTCCATTTGATTATAAGAAGCAATACAATTTGGTAACTTAATACGGGTACTTTGAAGCCAAAGATCCTGGGTTCTAACCAAGTCCTGCCACTTATTAGCCAAATGGCTATGGTCAGATTGCTTTTACCCTCTCTCTGCTTCAATTTTCTCATCTAAAATAGGGATGATTACAATAATAGTACTATTTCCCAGAAATGTGGTGAGGATTAAAGGAAATGCTACAAGTAAAGCACTTAGTGCAGAGCTTGGCACATTGTGGACATACACTAAATGTTAGCTGCCTTTACTGCGTGGTGGACCAGATAGCCCCCTGATGATGGGCACTAGCCATGAGATCACACTGCTGTATTTACCAGTGCCCAGCAATAAGCCAACTTTTCTCCTGTTTCTCAAAAGGAGAAAAGTTATATGCCACAGAATCCATGGCTTGGCTGCAAAACCCTGAGAAACTGTTCTTTTATTCCTCTTTCTGGATGTTCCGAAGCTCCATTCAGCAGCCCTATCCGCCACAGGCATTTCAAGAACATTGGATCCGCTGGATCAGAAGACAGAGCTTCCTGGATCAGCGAGAAAGCCTACCCTTGCTTCAGGCTGCACTCAAAATCGGCAACCTCTCAGATTATTTTAAAAAATGAACTGAAATAGCATGTCTAAATCAGATCTCCAAAATTCAAAGACAAGTGCAAGCAGCACAGGATTATAGAGTATTTCCAACACCCAGATATAATACATATACATAATCTGAGCAGCATAAAGAATAGTGAAAAGTTATCAAATAACTAGGAAGTGATGAGTTTGTAATTATCTTTGCTTTTCACATCATTTATTTAACTGTAAATATATATAACTTGTTTTAATAATGGTTGTGTTTAGCAATCAGCTCACCAAATTTTTGAAAATTTGTCAGTTGATCTTTGTGAGTTGGTACAACCTGTCTGCAGCATCTTATTGACTGTAGAATTCAAGGCAATGAGGAATTCTAGGGGCAAAGAATGAAGAGAATTGGTTTCCCTACCTCCAGTAAAGTCACTCCCACAAAGATAACATTACAGAGTCTTCATGAAAGATGGAAAAAGATTCATCATGAAGAAGAGTAACCATCTGATGAGGAAGGCTGCATTAATTCAGGTGTGCCAAGAAGCAGATGGAAAGATGGGAATAGATGTTCATGAGCTTTACTGAGGGAAGAAATGGGAAAAGACAGAGAGCCTTTAGGCTATGATGCCTTTATGATCTCCATGGAAGGAAAAAGGGAAGGAAGGAGGATTGATATAAGAATAATCTTGGACTGCAGCACAATTCAAATAAAGGTTTGCCAGCCCAGTGGAAAGTCCTGAAGTTAAAGTTGCCTAGAGGAGGAGTCTCACATCTTGCCAGAATGGGACTACCTTGGAGCTTCTGGCATGCTCAGTCATTGGCTAGGGGTAGCCCATGAGATGGCCTCAGTGTGAGGGTGGAGGATCCAGGGAGGGAGCAGTTTGGTCCACTAGCCAGTGATGCTCTCTGCAGCAAATGATCTGAGCAGCATATCTTCATAGGGTTGAGAGTTTAAGGTACTTGGAGCTGACTACATCTTCCCATATGTTCCCATTTCAGGATTCAGGGACTCACTTTTTCCAATGTTCTGTCTTCACATAAGGTATCCTACAAAGCTGTGAATTCAAATGACATCTTACCTTGGCAAACTAAACAGACATTATCTCTCTCTCTCCCAGTTCAACAGTTTCAAGACATGATATTTCTTTAACAAATTCCAAAGAGCCTCTGATTTGGGGATTTGTGTTTGTTTTAAAATATGTCCACAAATTATTTGATACTCTTTCAAAATGTGGTGTCTAATTCCCCTCCACTTGAGTGTGGGCTGTAGTTAGTGACTTGTTTCTAATAACGACAATGTGGGAAAGGTGACGATGCATGACTTCTGAGTCTCAATTATATATTATCAGGTGATATTGTGGCTTCCTCCTTGTTCTCACTTGGATCATCTGCTCTGGGAGTGTCTAGCTGCCATGTTGTGAGGACACTAAAGTTGCCTATGGAGAGGCTCACACAGCAAGGAAGAGGCTCACTGCTGGGCACAGTGGCTCACACCTGTAACCCCAGCACTTTGGGTGGCCAAGGTGGGCGGATGACAAGGTCAAGAGATTGACACCATCCTGGCCAACATGGTGAAACCCCGTCTCTACTAAAAATACAAAAATTAGCTGGGTGTGGTGGTGCACACCTGTAGTCCCAGCTATTCAGGAGGCTGAGGCAGGAGAATCGCTTGAGCCTGGGAGGCGGAGGTTGCAGTGAGCCGAGATCACGCCACTTCATTTCAGCCTGGTGACAGAGCAAGACTCCGTCTCAGAAAAAAAAGAGAAAAGAAACAAAAACCTTAGCCACATGGAATGTAGAAAAGGCATCTGATGAGCTGGATGATCTAACGAAGGAGATTTTCATACAGAATATTGAAGATAACTGCCTGGTTTCCATTTGCCGCTTATGGCAAAAAGCAAGAAGAAATAGATAAGCTAAAGAAGGACAGTTTAATAAAGAGAAACTAGGATTGTCTGATTTTGAAAATGTCTAGCCTCTCGAATGGCAGATAATGTTTAAATTAAGAAATGGTTTGAGGTAAAGATTAAATCCTGGACACTGCCAGGAAAGCATGGTCTAAAGAAGAATCTGAAGATGTAAGGATTTAATTGTTAAATCTTTTGTTAAGACCTCAGAAAGATCAAAGGTGGTGACTCAGCATACTATCCAACTAGACAAAGTCTCCCTCAAATTTGTTTAAGTGCGTTATAGTTTCTCTTGATCAAACAAATAAAGCTTCTAAGAAGCTGAAGATGTTGTTCTTCAGCAGAAGCCCATAGTAGAGAAGGGCTTATCTTGAACTGATTTGTAGATTTGGCTTTTGAAAATGGTGTGAACCCAATAAGATTCACAGGAAACCTGTAGAGTTTTTCAAAGAATTGGACTGGCATAAAAACTAGCAGCTTGGATTAAAAAGGACAAAGACAGTATAAAATGAAAAGAGGTCTCTGGATCTCCATAGTTCTACTGGCAGAAAGCAGGCTGAGAGAACTCAGCTACACATATGTGTTTCCATTATAGAACAGATGACTCAGAGGACAGAACCAAGAAAGGGGAAACAAAGGCCATGGAGAATTATTTCCAGTTGAACAAAGTTCTAATTGAGGAACTTCTATAATTTCCTTGGCTGGTTTTCAGAATTGCCATGGAGCAGTGACTCCTGTATACCTCTATTTCTCCTATTTTTGGAACAGGATTGCACATAGTGATTATATTGTGTGTTTTCTACCATTATATGTTGGGTAGTGTTATGGGGGGGTGGGGAGGGATGGGAAGATACCCTTCTGCCTTCAGATTGAAAGGAAATGTGTTAGAATAATTGTACTTAGGAAGTACATCTAAGCAGTCTCATCTGTACATGGGTCTGATTTAGAGTCTAACATTGTGGATTCCAAGCTGGTGCTGTAAAGGGATTATAGGAGGATTTTGTAAGGGTGGGGCTGTGGGGGTAAGTATGTTTTGCATATGAAAAGAATGTAAATAATTTGTGGCTAGAGGACAGATTGGTTGAGTCTTAAAATATGTTCACAAATTCTGTGATACCTTTTCCTTCAAAAGGTGAAGCTTAATTCTGCTTTTCTTGAGTGTGGGCTGTACTTAGTGGCTTGTTTCTAATGAACAGAATGTGGCAGAAGTAGCAATGTGTGATTCCAAAACTAGACCCTAAGAGGCATTGTGTTTCCTCTTTGTTTTCCCTGGGATCACATGCTGTGGTACAGATTTTCTCAGCCCAGGCAATATTGACATTTTGGATAGGATTATTCTTATTATTCTTTGTTCTGAGGGGCTGTTCTGTGCTTTGTAGAACATCTATTATCATCTGTGGCCTCTACTCACCCAAAATCCCCAGGAGTTGAATTGTTATGTCAAAAGGTATATGTACATGCAGCTACATACATACATGCCCTTACATAGTTGTTTATTTGTTCTGTCTTGTTCTTTAAGGTTTTGGAGATAGAGAGCTAAATTGCCTCCAAAAAGGTAGAATTTTTTTCCCTATTCAAATATCTTTATATTTGAATTTCTTTTTATCATTGGTGAACATTTTTAAAAATGAACATTTAAAAATGACTTTGGTCTATTGTATTTCTTTGTGACTTAATCCAATTTTCCCCTGGGGCATGAGCAATGGTGTGCTCACAGGACCTGCTTTCTGTGTGGGCAGAACAGGCAGTATTACACATTCCGGTGTGAAGAGGTTGGGAAGCCCTGCCTTCCCCATTACCCTCCAAGGTAGGTTTGCAGGGATGAAATTCTTCCATTAGAAATGCATTATTTACCCACTTTTTAATGGGATTATTAGTTCTTTTACTGTTGAGTTGAGTTCCTTGTATATTTTGGGTATTAGTCCTTTGTTGGATGAATAGTTTGCAAATACATAATGAAATCTTAGTTGGCCATAGAAAAGAATGAAATTCTGTCATTTGCAGCAACATAGATGAAACTGGAGGACATTATTAAGTGAAATAAGCCAAGCACAGAGAGACAAATATTGCATGTTCTCACTCCTATTTGGGAGCTAAAAATGTTGACCTCGTGGAGGTGGAGAGCAAAATGATAGTTATTCGAGGCAGGAAGGGTATGTAGGGGGTGGGGGAGAAATAAAGAGAGAGGTTGGTTGGTTAAGAAATACAGTCAGATAGAAGGAATTAATTATAATGTGTGATATCAGCGTAACAAAGTATTATATATTTCAAAATACCTAGAAGAGAGGACTTGAAATGTTCCCAATATATAGAACGATGGATACTCTAAATATCCTGACTTGATCGTTACACATTCTATGCATGTAACAAATACCACATGTACCCCACAAAAATGTACAAATATGACATATCAATAAAAAATACATTCTTAGCTGGGTATGGTGGCTCATGCCTAAGATCCCATCACTTTGGGAGGCTGGGGTAGGCAGATCACAAGATCAGGAGCTCAAGACCATCCTGGCTAACACAGTGAAGCCCCATCTCTACTAAAAATACAAAAAATTAGCCGGGCTGGTGGCACGCATCTGTAGTCCCAGCTGCTCAGGAGGCTGAGGCAGGAGAATCGCTTGAACCCGGGAGGCAGAGGTTGCAGTGAGCCAAGATCATGCCACTGCACGCCAGTCTGGGTAATAGAGCAAGACTCCGTCCCAGAAAAAATATGCATTCTTTTAGTTTGTCCTCCCTCTAGACTAATTTTAAGTATCAAACAAGTTCACTGGGCTACATGTTGAGGAGCGGGATTGCACAGCCACCGGTACATGCATACTTAGCTTCACAACATTCTTTTTTTTTTGAGACAGAGTCTTGCTCTGTCACCAAGGTGGAGTACAGTGGCGCGATCTCGGCTCACTGCAACCTCCGCCTCCTGGGTTCAAGCAATTCTCCTGCCTCAGCCTCCCGATTGCTGGGACTACAGGCGCGTGCCACCACCTCCAGCTAATCTTTGTATGTTTGGTAGAGATGGGTTTCACCATGTTGGCCAGGATGGTCTCTATCTCTTGACCTCATGATCTGCCTGCCTTGGCCTCCCAAAGTGCTGGGATTACAGGTGTGAGCCATTGAGCCCGGCCCACAGCATTCTTCCAGAGTGTTTGTACCTGTTGACTCTCCCAACAACAGCAGTACACATCTTCTTTCTAATATTTGCCTCTGATGGATGTAAAATGGCATAATATCATTGTTTTAATTTGCATTTATCTGGTTATCAATGAGTTTAAACATTTTTGTGTCTAATCTTATTCAGCCAAAAATTACTGTGCCTATTATGTTCCAGTCATTGTTCTGGGCGCTGAGGAAAGAGCATCCCTCGTCCATTTTTACATTGGATCTCGTATCTTTTATTTTGTGAATTTGTAAGAGTTCATTGTGGAGCTAGGTATTAATCTCTTGTCAGTTTTAGACAACACAAATATCTTCCCCCAGTATGGCTCTACCTGGTAACTGTTTACGGCATCCTTCATTAACCAGGTAGCATTATTTTAATGAAGTCAGAAAACTGTTTGTGGTCGCCTATATTTGGCTATGTCACATTGCCAGTTTCCTGAATTTTGTTCTATTCGTAGTTTTACCATTTCCATTTAGAACCTTATTTCATCTGGAGTCCATGATTTATGTGGTATAAAGCAGTAATCCAGCTTTATTTTTCTGTAGCTAGTGAGCTAGTTGTGTAACACAGATCACCCTTTTCTGAAGCTTTTATGGCTTAGCATAACCGATGTCAGCCTTGAGTCTATTCTGGAACTAAGATGAGTCAGAGGTTTGCAAACAGTTTCAGTTAGAAAATGTCTCTGTGAAACCTGAAACTGGGCAGCTCCAGTGTGACTGCTTTGCAGAGAGGTTGTACTTGTAGTTAATGTTTTGTGGCTCCCCAGGAGCCAGAGGTCTGACAGCAATGGACAGGTGCTGAGGGTGACAAGTGCATTCCCTTAATGGAGAGAGGGCTTGCAGAGAGTTATTACAGATCAAGAAAAAGTCTGAAAGTCACCACAAACATTGACACACTCCCCAAAGGGTTCTCTAGTGTCATATATCCAAATTTGCACACTTACTTCTAAAATCTATGCTTTGAAATTAGAATATAGTTTAAGAATCATCAGACTTCAGTGTAGCTAGGGTTTCAGAGCATGGGTCCTGGGGGTCAGAACGCTAGGTTCAAATCCCAGCTCGGTCACTCATTAACTGTGTGACCTTGGACAGATTACTTCCCTCCAAGCATTCCATTTTTAGGGATGAGATAATCTTTATAAAGCACTTAGCCAAGTGCCAGCATATTTTAGTTATTAAATAAACAAAAACAAGAAAAAGAAGGCCGATTAGAGGATAGACTTAACATTCCAGGGAATACAAAGATGACCAAACTGTGACCAGCAAGGGATTTATGATCTAAAGTGGGGATGAGACAAACCTCAAAAATATTGATACCATAAGAGAAAACTTGATGTGATTGAAAGGGGCCCATTAGGAATAACAGATCCCGAGGGTTCTAGGTTCTCTGCGCCAGCAACTAAAGGACAAAGAGCAAATCTCTTTCTATTATACCCCATCGTGGAGAGGCACCCGGACTCCAGCAGGGACAGTTCTCCTGCTGGCCAGGTCTCCTCCTAGGGGTCATTATCTACTTTCTCTGCTTTCCTGAAAACTCCAGCCGGATTTCCTTTCTCCCGCTCAGCTGATAACCTCACTCCCTACTTCCTTTGTACAGAATGCCTCCTATTTTCATTCTTTTCTTTTTTCATGCTCGTCTCTTCTCTTTCTTTCATCCAAGGTCAATTCTTCCACTGGTATTCCTGACCCAACTCCCTCTTGTGCCTTATGAAAGTCCCATGAAAAAATATTCCTTCTGCTTCTCATGTGTTTAAGCTCAGTCTCCACTGGCTCTTTCCTCCTTCCAGCTGTGCTCAACTTTCTCTTGGTTTACATGAACTGCCCTGAGTTCTGGGCAGATTTTTTTTTTGTTGTTGTTGTTTCTTTGTTGTTGTTTTTTTTTTTTTTTTTTTTTTTTTTGTAGGTGGGGTGGGGGTGGGAATCTCCCACTGTTGCCCAGGTTGGTCTTGAACTCCTGGCCTCAAGAGATCCTTCCACCTCAGCCTCCCAAAGCACTGGGTATCCTGTTCTATTCTTAAGCAACTCTTCAATTTTCCTCTAATGTTTTGGCTCCACATTTCTCGAGAGAGAGATAACTCAATACTGGACTTCTCAGCCTTTCACAACATTTATACCTTAGCATTCTGAAACCCAACTCCCACCCCTAAAAACACTCCAGAGCTACTGATGACCTCTTATGTGCCAGATGCAACCATTTTCCCTTCAGCTCTCACCCACTTAAGTTCCACTAAAAAATGCCTTCATTCTCCCTCCCCGCCACCTTCTTTTTTTTTTTTGAGATGGAGTTTTGCTCTTGTTGCCCAGGCTGGAGTGGAGGGCATGATCTTGACTCACTACAACCTCCGCTTCCTGGGTGCAAGCAATTCTTCTGCCTCAGCCTCCCGAGTAGCTGGGATTACAGGCAAGCACCACCATGCCCGGCTAATTTTGTATTTTTAGTAGAGACAGGGTTTTGCCGTGTTGGACAGGCTGGTTTCGAACTCCTGACCTCAAGTGATCCACCCACCTCGGCCTCCCAAAGTACTGGGATTACAGGAGTGAACCACCATGCTCAGCCCCCACCACCTTCTTGAACTGCTTTCCTTATCTGATTTTGGTTCTCCCTCTTCTCTGGCTCTACCTTCCCAGTCTTTTGTGTCTCTGACTTTGCAAACAGAGTTGCTTTTCATTGTTTTGTCCTCATCCCTCTAAGCCAGTATTGAGCAATCTTTTCTTGCATAAGTTTAAAGGAGAGAGATATATATATCCTTTTATATATATATACACATTATAATATATATAATGTATATATAATATATATTATAATATATATTATAATATTATATATATTATATAATGTATATATTATATATAATAATATATGTGTATATTATATATATAATATATATATAATGTATATATTATAATATATACACATATATATTAAACTTTAAATTATCCATCTGTATCTATTCATACTTTATTAAATAGAATAGTATCAATTAGAAAATGGGTTCTACATTATGGCCCATAAAATATTACCTCAAGACAGTATTGCAATGTAAGTAGTAATATGGAGGCAACCTCCCAATCTTTCTTCTTGCAATTGTGCCAAGGACTCATCCATCCTTCATTTCTCTTCATAACATTAATCCTTACTATGGATTTAATTGCTACATCTCTATGCAGAATTTCCAATATCTCTGCCTTGATCCTCTTAAACTAAAGAAACTCTGTTCCAACTTCCTGCTCATGCCTGCAATTTAACACATCCCGGCAGAACTCATCACCTCCCTCTTTTGCCCCACAAATGTGCTTTTGCCTTTTTTGTTCCCTGACAACACTGTCTTCCCAGGCACTCACAGCTTTCCGTATGGAGGCAAACATGACTATTTTGCGATTGTATAGTGATAAGCATGGGTGTCATCAGTTCGGCAAGAATTTTTTAGGATATGTGGCTATGAACCTTTAATATAAACATATGACTGTGACTGGAGTTGTTTTTTTTTTTAAAGCAGCAACACAGAAATCAATGAGCCAACTCTTAAGTTTGGAAAAGCCAAAAGGAAGGGCAAATAATGTTCTTTAAAAATGTTGCAGTAGCTTCTTGAGATTCCCAAAGGAAAAAATAAATAAAAAATAAAAATGTTGCAGGATCAATATGATATAATGTAAAAATAATCCTGATGGGTTGGGAAAATAATTTTTGGTATTATTTTAAATAAAGGAATAGACATTTCTGACAAGAATAAATAAATATTAAGAGCTTTTAGGTATTGTAAGTGAATAGTGGGGCTCACATGTAAAGGGTTTTACAGATTCTCTGGGATTACATCCCTTAGACAGGGGTCCCCAAACTAGTCGGAGGCCTGTTAGGAACCAGCTGCACAGCAGGAGGTGAGTGGTGGGCAAGCGAGCATCATTCGGCCTGAGCTCCACCTCCTATCAGATCAGGAGCGGCACTGGATTCTCATACGAGCACAGACACTATGTAAACTGCATATGTGAGGGATCTTTTATTTTATTTTATTTATTTATTATTTTTTTGAGACAGAGTCTCTGTCACCAGGCTGAAGTGCAGTGGCACGACCTTGGCTCACTGCAATTTCTGCCTCCTGGGTTCAGGTGATTCTCCTGCCTCAGCCTCCTGAGTAGCTGGGACTACAGGCTCCACCAGCTAATTTTTTGAATTTTTAGTAGGGACGGGGTTTCACTGTGTTAGCCAGGATGGTCTCTATCTCCTGACCTCATGATCTGTCTATCTCGGCCTCCCAAAGTGTTGGAATTACAGGCGTGGGCCAGCACGCCCTGCCAGGATCTTTTATTTTTATCATATTTTTGGAGACGGTCTCCATCTGTCACCCAGGCTGGAGTGCAGTGGCACGATCATGGCTCACTGCAGCCTCTATCTCCCAGGTTTAAGTGATTCTCAGCCTCCTGAGTAGCTGGGACTACAGGTGCCACCGTCATGCTCAGCTAATTTTTGTATTTTTCCGTAGAGACAGGGTTTTGCTATGCTGCCCGGGCTGGAGGAATCTTATTTTATACAGTGACATTCATTCTCTTAAAAATATAGCTTTATGGTCACTTTTTATTATACATAAAATGAATTTCAAGGAAAGCCCATATCCACGTGGGCTAAAAATGCATTTGGAATCTATGTAAGGAAAATGCCATTAATGCTGTAGAGGGAGATTACATGGGGCTTCATTCATTCATTCAACCTGTACTTCTAATCACTCACTCTGGAAAGGTTACAGGCGCTGGGAAGTCAGCAGAGAACAAAGGACAATAATCCCTGCTGTCATTTACACTCTGAAGGGAGGAAAGAGAAATTAAACCACAGATACACGGATTATAGAGTGTATTAGAAACAATGCCCTAAGTGCTAATGAGAACACTGGAGCAGGGGAAGGATATAGGGAGTAGGATTATAATGAACATTGGGATTGCCAAGGAAGGTCCGGGGGGCGGTGCAGATGACACTTGTACCAAGACCTGAAGGGGATGAGAGAGAGAGGTCTGTAGGAAGGATGACTCCAGGCAAGGAAGCCAGTGTGGCTGGATGTGGCAAGATGGAGGTGAGCACACAGTGGTCATGGGGAACAGACCCTGTAGGGTTTTTCCTTGTGATCTGGAGCAACTAGAGGGTGTTGAGCAGAGACCTGGGGTGTTTTAACAGGCTCAGGCTGACCGCTGGTTTGAAAGTAGTGGCTAGTAGTAGCTGGCAGTGTTTTGCTTTGCAGCAATGGGAAGGATGTGGTCGCCACTTCCTGAGATGGGGAAGGTAGGGAGAGGAATAAGTTTAGGGTGGAAGGTGGGGAGTTCAGATCTGCATGAGTTGGGTTTGAGATGTCTATTAGACACCCACAAGGAGATGCCTAGTTGGCAGTCTTTGCCCTCACTTCTCCTCTACCCCCTCCCTTATGATTGCCAAAGTTGTAGTTGTGACCTGCATCAAGGCAGCTTCGGCCCTCCAGTAACCTCACTGGCACAGCATTGCACCCGGTTAAGGGCTACTGTCCTTTCGGAGCAAGGGGCACATTTGATAATTTGTCCTATCAGAGACAGCAATCTGATAATTACTCCAAGGCGGGTTAGCCTTGAGCTAATGTCGGAGTCCAAGGGAAAGGTGTGAGCTGCAGACACAGACGTGGGGACCATCAGCTTGAAGCTGTTGTGCAAAGTAATCAGATCCGCAGAGGAACGGATTTACAAAGAAATGTATATAACGGCGCACAGGGTTGTTGTCTTGTGAGGATTAAATACATACATAAAACATATGGAATACAGACGGTGCTTAATAAAGAGCTGCTGTTTTTATTAACAAACTTATTTGTAGGCGCTCGTCCATGGACAACATCCAGGTCAGACAGTCGGGAGCGCATTTCACACCAACCATACACACCCAGAGAGGATGAGACTGGATGTGGTTGGGCTGACTGGCATCTTTAGATGGACGGTCCTCAGTCCAGTCCTTTCATTTTGCAGGCGGGGAGGCAGAGGCTTGGGGAGGCTAAGCGCGGCTAGCTGGCGGCGGAGTGGAGCTTCCACTAGGGCTCCCAGTTTCCCCGCACCTTGCCCCGATCCTCCTGGCCACCCACCCACCCGAACGCGCCACCTCTTCAGCCCACGCCCAGGCCAGCGCGTCACCGACGCCCGCGGCCTCTCCCACCTCTAAGTTCCAGGAAGCTCTCGGCCTCTAGCTGGCCGCGCTGCGCCTGAGCTTCCCTGGGGTGGAGGCGCCGAGGTGCCCGGCCCGGGGCGAGGCCTCGCGGGCAGCAGGCGGGAGAAGGAAGGGCGGTGGGGCAGGTCCTGGCTGCGCGCAGCAGTTGTGCGCACTTGGGTTCTTCACGCGGGACACACGTGGAACGCTGCCTCCTGCGACCCCGGCCGCTAGCAACTAGCAGGACCGGGAACAGAAAGTGTAGAGATGGAAGAGCGTTCGAGTCTCCGCCCGGAGGGAGCCTCCGCCCGGGGCTGCAGCCTTGGGGGCGGGGAGCGGGGCGGGGCCGGGAAAGTTGAGTACTGGTCGCGCAGGGCCGGGCTCCGCCGGAGCGCCTGCCGCAGGAACCGTAAAAGGCTGGAGCGGGCGGGGTAGGTGTGGCTCGGACTGCGTGACCTGAGACCCGGCCCCAGTCCCGGTCGTCTCCCGCGGCCGCGGTCTCTCAGCCATGGGCGCCGTCTGGTCCGCTCTGCTGGTCGGAGGGGGTCTGGCCGGAGCGCTTTTCGTTTGGCTGCTGCGGGGCGGCTCTGGGGACACGGGGAAGGACGGGGACGCTGAGCAGGAGAAGGAGGCCCCTCTGGGGGGAGCTGCGGCTCCGGGAGGCGATCCGAGTGGCAGCGACGGACTGAGCCCTGGACCTTCCAGGCAGGAGCTGGTCACCAAATCAGGTATTCTGCCCCCCTGTGACTCCAGGGCACATCTGCCATAGCTTTGAGGTTCATCAAGGAAGGGAGGAAAGAGGCAAATCTACCTAGAGCTTTGCTAGGGGCCCATTCCCGCGGAGGGCTCCCCTAAGGGGGCTGGGCCGTCCCCACGCCCCTCGGTTTCCCAGGCTGGTTGGTAGTGCAGGCAGGTTTTTTGGTTGGTCCTCCAAGGGCCGCGCCCTGCCGAGTCCCTCAGCGCCCGCGCCTGAGGACTTGGTTCTGCCCCTCCGGCGGGGATAAGCTCCGCCACTTGGCGGCGCTTGGTGCAGTGCGGGCGGCTGCAGTGGCAGCGCCCCTTCCGGGCCTTTGGAAAAGGGGGCTTAAATTTAGGGGGATCCTACAAGCCTCTTCAATCTCTGTCCAAGCCGGGACATTTTCTCAGTCCTGATCCCGGTAGTCTCACATCCTCCCATCGCACAGCCCATGGAAGAGCTGGGTTTGGGAACACCCGAGCTGCCGGCGCCTCGTGCTATCTGGACGCTTCTTTAGGAAGGCAAAGTTCAGGTTGGACTCTGGCCATGAAGGCCATGGCTGAGGCCCTGGGGCTGTGCTTGGTGACCGGTTTCAGCACTGTCGGCAGTTCCCCCCACTCCCACCACTGCCCCAGAACAGGGCCAGGTGGTCATCCCTGGGAAGGGACTACTTAAATAGGATTCCCAGCTCTGATGAGTAGAACCGACATCTAGGTTTAAATTTTTATATTTTAGGGACCGTTTGCTAAGCAGAGAGCGAACACTGGCAGAAAAACCTTACCTTCCAGTGCCCTCCCTTGGCAAGTGGCCCATGCCTGGACAGAAGCTTAATGGTGAAAATGACATCTGTGAACTTTATTTTTAGCCCAGTGGTGTTCATGTGCAGCCATATGAAAATCCGCCCGTGTGTCCTTAGTGTGATTGGTCTGGGATGCCTGGACAGTTCACTTATCTTTTTGTTTTTCCTGAAGGCCAATCTCATGCTTTAGGTTGAAAAGTTGGGAATCCATAATAATATTTGTTCACTCTCACTTCCAACCCCACCATTAAAAAGAGATAAACAAGACTGTTGTCCCCATGCCCACCCCCCACTCCCCGCCCCATAAAATCACCGCTGTGCTGATTGTACGTATGATTTAGAGATTTCAATCTTGTTTGGACTACCAATGGGGTGGTCAAGAAGGAAGCCACATTTTTAGAGGACTTGGATTTTGTATTTTTAAGAACATTTTTTAAAAAGTACTTACAGTGGGAGGGGGTACAAAACACTGTTTTGTTGAGGAGGTTCCTAATGAATATGGAAACCAGCCCCTTCCCCCACTTCACTCCTGCACAGGGATGCGCTACTGTCCTTTGTATCTCCCCACAGTGACAGCTCCTGCTGATCTGCCCGCAGATCTGTGAGAGCCAATCCCTGCCCTGCACGCCTCCCCTGGAAGTATAAGTGTACTCTTCTGGTTTGTAAGGTAGCCACGCAGCCCTTTGCCCCACAGTCTGGACATTCTTTGATGATAGGAGCCAAGCAACTTAACTTGGCTACATGCCAGTATGGCCTGGACTGTGGAGACCAGGGACCATGACAGGGTTACACGTCTGCCTCTAGAGCTTACCATTTCATTTACACTTGTGCTGGCACACTGATTCTCCTGGATGTGCCTTTTATTGTCAGATATACATGTGTATTCTTAGAGCACAGTGTTGGTTAATTAAGTTGTACTTGATTTTAATAGAGGGGGACTTTGTGAATTGCAGATTGACTAGTAGTAAACCATTCAGTAACCAAATTATTTTCTCAGCCTTTTTTCTTACATGAACTACCTGACTCTATTACATTTTCCCTTTTATTTCTTAGAGCATCTTCAAGAAAGCAATGGACATTTGATTTCTAAGACCAAAGACCTTGGTAGCCTGCAGGCAGCAGCCTGCAGATTGCAGAATCCTTCCAGGGAAGTCTGTGACAATTCAAGAGAACATGTTCCTTCTGGACAGTTTCCAGACACAGATGCTCCAGCTACCTCTGAGACAGGTAACTCTAGGAGTCACTCTGAAGTTTCAAGAAATGAAAGCCTTGAATCTCCTATGAGAGAATGGGGATTCCAAAAAGGACGAGAGACATCTGCTAAAGCAGCTACATGTTTTGCAGAGAAGTTGCCTTCTAGCAACCTGCTCACGAACAGAGCTAAAGAAGAAATGAGCCTCTCTCATTTGAACAGTCAGGACCAGGTTGACCATGAGGAGTGGGAAATGGTGTCTAGGCACTCATCTTGGGGAAATGTTGGCAGTCTTGAGGCTCCAGTGTTAAGCCCAAACCAGGGAATGGATAGTGGAAGAAGTACTCTGGTGGAAGCAAGAGATTGGCAAGTGCATAGGAAAACAGAAAAGGTAGCAGTGATGCCTGCAGGGTCTCAGCAAGTTAGTGTCAGGTTCCAGGTCCATTATATCACAAGCACTGATGTGCAATTCATTGCAATAACTGGAGACCATGAGTGTCTTGGGAGATGGAACACATACATCCCACTCTACTATAGCAAGGACGGATTCTGGTCTCATTCCATTTTCCTGCCTGCAGATACAGTGGTGGAGTGGAAGTTTGTGTTGGTAGAGAATGGGGGAGTTACTCGCTGGGAAGAATGCAGCAATAGATTCCTAGAGACTGGCCATGAGGATAAAGTGGTTCACGCATGGTGGGGGATTCACTGATTCAGTTTGCAAAGTATTGGAGAAGCTGTAGAAGAATGTGGAAGAGGCTGAGGTTGCGGAGCACACTGAATAAAATAAAGACAGTGTGACTCCAAATTCAGCCATTCAAATTGTTTCAAATTTGCTAGTGGCTTTTGTCTAATGTGCAGAAATATATGTGTGTATATATACATATATATATACACAGAAAATGCTTCCAGTGGATGTGGACTTTTTTCCCCTGTGGCACTGATTGAGGGACTTGTGCTGATCCATTATTACTTTAGGGCATGATCCTCTTCGGGAGTGACTTGGCTAAGCTTCAGGTGTGAACTGTGGTCATGGAGCAAAGAAATTAACCAGCTGCCCAGGGTTCAAGCTTGAGCCTTCAAGTGATCCTTAGAATAAGGTAGCAAAATAAGCCTTACTTAAACATAGCTGATTTCCTATTGGTACAGCTTGAGAAACACTTTTTACTACATACAGATTTTATGCTTAAAAATAGTTAACTATACAAAACTGTGATTAGAAAATATCTGGTCTGGATGTGATTAGTAAGGATCCAAGATAATGCTCTAAAACTGCCCAATGTTTTTGTTTGATTTTCTTCTGCCAGGTGTGGTTACATGCTATGAGGGTAGCAAGTACGTCTTTGTCTTAATGATCTAAGGCTGGTGTAGAAACAAGGGGCCTAATGAGAACCAGTCATCATGGAAGTCAGTTGCAGGAGCAGCCCATGAGGAAAGGGAACATGAGTGGGGTTGGGGGTACTGAGTGAGGTGGCTTCAATGACACCTCTTAGAGGACTGTGAGGTACAGCCACAGCCCAGCTGCAGGGAGGGATGCACCCATCATTTACCCATGGGAGCCTCTGTAGGTAGGACCATGTCTCTCCCACTGCTCCTCCCTCCCCCGCCCCCAGCATCTGGACAGATCTGTCCTATAGCAATCATTTCCGTCACCCTCTTCCCTCTCCTTTCATCCCGGTCACTATCTTGGGTAGCAAATTTATACACAACAGTGGTACAGAAGTACATCTTTGCTCAGAGAATACAGCAAATATTTAAACTTTAAGTTATTATAACTGAACAAATAATAAAACTGGAATTTTAGTATCTTCATTCAATGTCTGAATTATTTGTCTAAAGTTTAGTATCATAATAGCTTAGATGTAAAATAAAATGTAAATATTTTCCTCCACTAATAACAGACACATACAGAAAAGCAAACATTACAATATTTATTTTAAAAGTTTGCCTTTGACTGGAGGGAAATTCAGCATGCCTGTCCTTGAAAATAAATTGTTACATGTTAGCTCTTAATAAGTATAACATCTATTGGTGAAATAATGTTTAATCCTGTTAATCAGATGGTCTTTGCTGAAAAGAATAAACCCAACCAAAAATAGCATTAGAAAATGCTTAAAAGAACTATTTGACAGTTTTTGGCTCATAGCACTTTTACGTTAAATTCATATGTACTGGTTATAGACTTCATAATGAATTTTATATTGTACTAATAAGGTCTGAAGAAGGCATTCACCATCACTGCACAGAATGCCCAAATATTACCATGAGGAAAAATCAAAGGTAAAACAATTTAAGCAAAAGTCTCTCTAGGATTCTACTACTGGCTATTTTATCATTATCTGGTAAAATTAAAATTATCTTTTAGTAAAGCCAACTGATTTAAGAGATGAATATTACACTTTATATTTAAAAAATTTACTTAAAATTGAACATGCTTACAGTGTTAACACTGTCCTTGAGAGCAGAAACGTGAGGATCTTCTGGTGAGAGGATGTATGCCCTATTTCATTTATTGTCTGCATAGGTCAGGGCTTCTACTAGCTGCTGTAACAGAGACCGTCCATTTAAGAAGGCTGCAGCACCAGAGGCTGACTTCCTGCTCGTGTAACTGTTAGCAGTGAGTCTTCCTGGCAGGAGGGCAGCTCCCCTCCTTGCAGAGATTCAGTTACTCAGACTCTCTTCTGCCCTGTGGCTCTATCCTTGCAGAGATTCAGTTACCCAGACTCCCTTCTGCCCTGTGGCTCTACCATCTCCTATAACCCTGATGTCCTCTGCATCCAGCCCCTGGAGGGGAAAATAAAGTGAGGAAGAACACCAATGCATGTTAACACTTTGACCTGAAAATGCCACATATTGCTCTGTCCATATTCTGTTAATGAGAACCCTCAGGCCACACCCAGATACAAGGCGAGGCAGGATTGGGAAACAGAGACTCTCACTGGGCATCTGTTTCTCAGAGACAATTCCAGATTATAGAACAGGAACACAAATTTGTTTTGGACAGCTAGCCACCTGCCACATTGTCCCTGATGTTTTGACATTATGGAAACGTATTTGTATCTGTTCTTGTCTCATTTGATTTGGTTCACATATAAAACCCCCTAATTTTATTAAAATTTAATTAAAACAGACAGAATAGATGTAATCTCGAACTTGAAAAAGAATAACATCATTTTCTTTCTTTACTATTATTAATATGCAAAAAAGAGAAACTTTTCTAAAAGTTTTGACTGGGGGGCCCTGATGTTTGGTTATCTGATTACCCTCACTGATATTGACAGAACAGTGAGTTCATAGTCACAAAATGAGTCCCTGTTAGTATGTTGAAGTTTGTCCTTCTGTCCTTGGTATTACACCACATCTTTCACTTTCATGTGAAAGTAGTTTTTCCCCTAGAATTTTTTTGAAGCTAAAATTGATTGAATAAAGTATTTAAATTTAATTAAGATTTAATTAAAATTTAAGTAAAATAAAATAGATTCTATTGTCTTGGGACCAGTAACAACAATTAAAAACCCACAATTATTCCAATATATTAGAATAAGCACAAATTATATCTTACAATTAATTATCTTATGAGGTAATTATAATACCTTATCATGTATGAATATTTTACAGGTATTAATTATTATAATGTATGAATACTAGCTAGTAGATGTTTGAAGTTTTACTCTGAGGAATTCAAGAATAGTTTATTTCAAAATAGAGTTTACAAGACAGGGCACCTTTTATTAAATTTTCACATAAAAAGAAAAAGTACACAAAGCACTAATTACAAGTAACACCACAATTAATTGGGCCTCATTTCTCTGTAATGAACAGGCAAGCAACGAGTCATTTTAGTAACATTTTTTCTTGGTCTTTTACTTTCTGTATCCTCTTTTCTTGATTTCTGATCATTGAAGACATTGCTGAAAATGTTGATAAAACATAGTTAGAATAACAAAATCTACTCAGGCTTTAATTCTACTATGTGCTACCTCAAAGATTAGCTTGTTAGTATAGAACAGATATGTTCTGAGCTCAAGACATTCTTAAAAATTGTGATGTAGTATATTTTTGAAAAGGTTGGTGTTACGGAAGAGAGCTAAGGGTAAATCTTTAGTGCTTCAGGTGTTTTATTTTATTTACTTATTTATGTTGTAGACACAGGGTCCCTCTCTATGTTGCCCAGAGTAGTCTCAAATTCTTGGTCTCAAGCAATCCTCCTGCCTCAGTTTCCCAAAGTATCAGGATTACAGGCATAAGCCACTGTGCCCAGCATCAGTTGTTTTAAATGAGCATGATAATTGTAAAAGTAATACTAATTGTAAATAATTCAAACACCTCATAAGGACACAAAAAAAGATGAAGGTCAGTCTTTGTCTCTGCTCCCTCAATCTGCTGGAATCTACCTCCGCCTGAGAGGTCATTACCATAAGCAATTTGGTGAACATCTGCACATATACATGCATATGCACGTTTTATTCTTTACACAAATGAAAATATATGGTATAGATTGTTCTGTAGCTTCCTTTATTCATACAACAAAATGTCAATAATTTATCAGTTCAGCTTATGTTTTAACTGCACAGTATTTACTAATATTTCAGTACACAAACTGACTTACTAAACTGACTAAAAAAGGTTACATATTTTTCTTTCTAAACAATGCTATAATAAATACTTTTGTATATATACTTCTGTGCATTTATACAATCATTTCTCATAGAATACATTGCTAGAAGTGGAATTTCTGGGTCAAAGGGTAAATGCACTTCAAGTTTTGACAATCCTCCCAAAATTCCCCTTAAAAATATTTGTTTTAGAATTTTCAAGAGGTATCCCATCCAGACACTGTATCCAGCAAAAAGGTCTTTTTATTTTGTAACAAATATATATCTTCCATGTGGATTATTATTTAGTCCCATACATTAGATAAACTCAGAAACGTATGTTATGGTGAGAATAAAAATAGGATCAATAAGATAATGCATCTTCCTTCAAAAACTCACAATCGATATGGAGAGGAAGATGGCACATAAGAGATAGGGCTAATGTGCAGCTCCAAGCTCCTACTTGGATGGACAGAGCAGCATGTGGAGACTTACACTGTTGACTTTGCTCCAAGAGCCACTGCAGGAACATACCAGAAAAACCAAAAGAATTCACAGATCCTTTGAAAGAAGCAGGATGACGCTGCAAATTCCACTAGATAGGTGAAAAACTATGAGTTCCCAAAGTGTGAGAGGCGTAAATCCTGCCTCCCAACATACTTCCCACTGGGGAACCTGAAAATCCAGATTATAGGAGAAGGATTTCATCTTACCTAGAGCTGAAACGAATTTAGAGCAAAATATAAAAGTAGAAGTAGCAGTGGGAAGAGCCTTGGAGGCACTCCCATTCTCTAGATCGCGCCCAGGGAAGCCATCCCTGACTATATCTCACAGGGGCCCTTGGGGAAGGCAGCTGGCAGAATTTGGGAGTGGTCACAGGGTGAAAGAAGCTTCCAGCTGAACTCTGTAATAATTTCAACTGTACACAAATTCTTTAGAGCAGAATCTGGGTAGTGAACGGGAACTGCTACAGAAAGCAGCACAGAAGCCACTGCTGACAGTGTGGGCAGGCAGGAAGGAGCAGGCAAGACCTGAAAGCCATACTTGCTTTCTTAGTGGGGAAGCTTATAGCCTGGGGCAAGGTCTGATCTGCTCCCCATTCCCCAATCACTACCCCACACTGGCTTCCTGGAGATACTGGCGCTGTTAGTGGGGCATGGTGGGAGGAAGACTAGCCTTGCCAACTGTGTGGGAGCTAGGTGAGGCCTATTGCTACAGGTGTTTCCCCACTTTCCTGGCAACAGAGGCAGCCATCATCACCTCTGGAACATAACACCACTGGCTCAAGAACCACCCTGCATCCCCCACAGTGGCCATGGCAAGCCCCACCCAAGGAGAATCTGAGCTCAGATGCACCTAACTCTGCCCCAACCTAATGGTATTTTTTTTACCTGCCCTGGTAGCCAATCACAAAACACACAAACTCTTGAGAGCTTGATGGCCTCACATATCACCTGAGAAACCCAAATACTTATCCTGGCCAACTTAGGGCAAGCTTATATTCCCTTGTCTTCTATCATAGCTGGTGCTCTCTTGAAAGCACCACCTCCTGACTGGAGGCCAACCACCTCAGGACATTACAGTAACTCATAACAGAAAAACCCTGTACCAAGGAAGGAGAAAACAACAGTTAATTCCATTACCTGTAACCTTCTGGCTGGCCAGAGGTCCTAAGTCTGTCCATGTGAAAATGTCACTGCTAGCATAACCAGTATTTGATAAAGCTAGGACACTAAACCTATTTATAACCAAGGACTCTCACAGAGTGTATTCACTCCCCTACCTCCTCTACCAGAGGAGGTGCTGGCATCCATGGCTGGGAGACCTGAAGATGAATCATATCACAGGTCTCTTTGCAGACATTTCCCAGCCCCAGCCCTAGCCAGGTAGCCCCACTGAGTGGCTAGATGCGGAAGAAGAATAACAATCATTGCAGTCCAACTCTCAGGAAACCTCATCCCTAGGGGAGGGGGAGGACACCTCATCAGGGGATCAACCTGTGGGACAAAATAATCTGAACCTTGAGATACAGATTTTTCTACTGAAACAGTCTACGCAAATCAGAAAGAATCAGAAAAGCAATTCTGGAAATATGACAAAACAAGGTTCTGCAACATCCCCAAAAGACCACACTAGCTTCCCAGAAATGCATGCAAATCAAGAAGAAATCTCTGAATTGCCAGATAAAGAATTCAGAAGGTTGATTAAGCTACTCATGGAGATATCAGAGAAAGGTGAAACCCAACTTAAAGAATTTAAAAAAAAAAATACAGAATATGGATAAAAAATTCTCCAGAGAAATATAAAGACAAAACAACCACAATTTCTGGAAATGAAAGACACACTTATAGAAATACAAAATGCACTGGAAAGTTTGACAGTAGACTAGAACAAATGGAAGAGAGACCTTCAGAGCTTGCAGACAAGGTTTTCACATTAGCCCAATCAGACAAAAACAAAGAAAAAAGAATTTAATAAAACTGAACCAAGCCTTCAAGAAGTCTGGAATAATGTTAAATGGCTAAACTGAAGAATAATTGGTGTTCATAAGGAAGAGAAATCTGAAAGTCTGAAAAACTTATTTGAGGGAACAATTGAGGAAAATTTCCTTGGCCTCACTAGAGATCTAGACATCCAAATACAAGAAGCTCAAAGAATACCCATGAAATTCATCCCAAAAAGGTCATCACCTAGGCATATGGTCATCAGGTTATCTAATGTCAAGATGAAGGAAAGAATCTTAAGAGCTGCAATGCAAAAGTGTCAGGTAATCTATAAAGTAAAGCCTATCAGATTAACAGCAGATTTATCAGCAGAAACCCTACAAATCAGAAGGAATTGGGGTCCTATCTTTAGACTCCTCAAACAAAATAATTGGCAGCCAAGAATTCCATATCCCGCAAAACTAAGCTTCATGAAGGAAGGACAGATAAAGTCTTTTGCAGACAAAAAAAAAAAAAAAAAAAAAAAATGCTGAGTGAATTCACTAGCAGCAAGCCAGCACTAAGAAATGCTAAAAGGAATTCTAAATCTTGAAATAAAACCTCAAAACACACCAAAATAGAACCATCTTAAAGCATAAATCTCACAGGGCCTATAAAACAATAACACAATTTTTTAAAAAACCCAAGGTATTCAGGTACCAACTAATACAATGAATAAAACAGTACCTCACATCTCAATGCTAACACTGAATGTATATGGCCTAAATGTGCCACTTAAAAGATACAGAATGGCAGAAAGGATAAAAATCCACCAACCAAGTATCTGCTGTTTTCAACAGACTCACCTAATGTACAAGGACTCATATAAACTTAAGGTTAAGGAATGAAAAAAGATATTCCATGGATACCACAAATGAACAGGAGTAGCTCTTCTTACATCAGACAAAACAGACTTTAAAGCAACAACAGTTCAGAACAGCAAAGAGGGATATTATATAATGATAAAGGATCATTATATATGGAAAATATCACAATCCTAAATATATATGCACTTAACACTGGAGCTCCCAAATTTATAAAATGATTACTACTAGACCTAAGAAATGAGACAGATGGTAATGGTAATACCATAATGGTGGGGGACTTCAGTACTCCACTGATAGCACTAAATAGGTCATCAAGATGGTAAGTCAACAAAAAACAGTGCATTTATACAACGCAATGAACTTAATCTATACCCTAGAACAAACAGACTTAACAGATATTTACAGAACATTCTACCCAACAACTACAGAATATAAATTCTTTTCATCAGCACATGGAACATTCTCCAAGATAGACCATATAATAGGACATAAAATAAGTCTCAATAAATTTAAGAAAATCAAAATGTTATCAAGTACTTTCTGAGACTACACTGGAATACAACTGGAAATTAATTCCAAAAGGAACCCTCCAAACTATACAAACATATGGAAATTGAATAATCTACTCTGGAATCATCTTTGGATCAATAATGAAATCAAGATGGAAATTTAAAAATTCTTTGAACTGAATGAAACTAGTGACACAATTTATCAAAACCTCTGGGATACATCAAAAGTGGTTCTAAAAGGAAAGTTCATAGCATTAAATGCCTACATCAAAAAGCCTGAAAGAGCACAAATAGGCACTCTAAAGTCACACCTCAAGGAACTAGAGAAACAAGAACAAACCAAACCCAAACTCAGAGGAATTAAAAAAAAATAACAAAGATCAGAGCAGAATTAAATGAAATTGAAACAAATGAATAAAACACAATACAAAAGACAAATGAAAAAGAAAGCTTGTTCTTTAAAAAGATAAAATTATTAGGCCATTAGTGAGATTAGCCAAGAAAAGAAGATAGAATATCTAAATAAGCTCAATCAGAAATGAAATGGGAGATTTTACAACTGATACCACAGAAATACAAAAGATCATTTAGGGCTACTATGAACACCTTTATGTGCACAAACTAGAAAATTTAGAGGAGATGGATAAATTCCTGGAGATATAAAACCCACCTGATTAAGTCAGGAAAAAATAGAAACTCTGAAGAAACCAATAACAAGTAGTGAGATTGAAACAGTAATAAAAAAAAAAATGCCAACAAAAAGAAGTCCAAGACCAGATGGACTCAGAGCTTAATTCTATTGGGCAATTGAAGAAGAATTGGTACCAATCTTACTGAAAGTGCTTCAAACATAGAGAAATAGGGAATCCTCCCTAAATTATTCTATGAAGTCAGAATCACGCTAATACTAAAACCAGGAAAGGATATAACAAAAAAAGAAAACTATAGACCAATATCCATAATGAACACAGATTTAAAAATACACAACAAAATAGTAGCTAACTGAATCCAACAGCATATCCAAATGATAATACACCACAATCAAGTGGGTTTCATACCAGGGATGCAGGAATGGCTTAACACACTCAAGACAATAAATGTGACATATCACATAAACAGAATTGAAAACAATAATCATATGATCATCTCAAAAAATGCAGAAAAAGCATCTGACAAAAATCCAGCATCCCTTTACAATGAAAACCTTCAGCAAAATCAGCATAGATGGAACATATCTCAAGGTAACGAAAGCCATCTATGAGAAATTCACAGCCAACATTACACGGAAAGAGGAAAAGTTGAAAGCATTCTCCATGAAAACTTATACAAAACAAGGATGCCCACTTTCACCACTGCTATTCAACATTGTACTGGAAGTCCTTGCTAGAGCAGTCAGACGGGAGAAAGAAATAAAGGGCATCCAAATCGGTGAAGAGGAAGTCAAACTATTGCTGTTTGCTGACGATATGATCCTATGCCTAGAAAACATTAAAGACTCATCCACAAAGCTCCTAGATTTGATAAATGAATTCAGTAAAGTTTCAGGACACAAAATCAATGTACATGAATCAGTAGCACTGCCATATATCAACAATGACAAAGCTTAGAATCAAAGCAAGAACCCAGCTCCTTTTACTACAGCTGCAATAAAAATAAAATACTTGGCCAGGTGTGGTGGCTCACCCCTGTAATCCCAGCACTTTGGGAGGCCAAGGTGGGTGGATCACAAGGTCAGGAGTTCAAGACCAGCCTGGCCAACATGGTGAAACCCCATGTCTATTAAAAATACAAAAAAATTAGCCAGGCATGGTGGTGGGTGCCTGGAATCCCAGCTACTTGGGAGGCTGAGGCAGATAATTGCTTGAACCCAAGGAGGTGGAGGTCACAGTGAGACTAGATAGTGCCATTGCACTCCAGCTTGGGTGAAAGAGACTCCACCTCAAAAAATAAAATAAAATAAAATACATAGGAATATACTTAACCAAGGAGATGAACAATCTCTACAGGAAAAACTACAAACACTGCTGAAGGAAATCACAGACAACACACACAAACGGAAACACATTTCATGCTCATGGATAGGTAGAATCAATATTGTGAAAATAACCGTACTACCAAAAGTAATTTAAAAATTCAATGTGATTTCCATCAAAATACCATCATCATTTTTCACAGAACTGGAAAAAATAATCCTAAAATTCATATGGAACGAAGAAAAGATCCCACATAGCCAAAGCAAGACAATGCAAAAAGAACAAATCTGGAGGCATCACATTACCCAACTTCAAGGCTATCATCACCAAAACAGCAGGGTACTGGTATAAAAATAGCCACGTTGCAACCGGTTTTTTTCTTGGGTGCTGGTGAGAACATCTCCCTCGAAAGAAAGCTGTGGGTTTTTGGCCTTTAATTTTTTAAAGAATAAGTGATGGGACCACTGCAGGTGTGGCGTATGCTTGTAAAATTAAATATTGGACTCAAGAAGTGTTGCAGAAAGGTGATTTTATTTAGGTAGAGAAAAGAGAAGGAAAGAAGAAGAGAAAGACTTCCATGAAGAGTGTGGAAGGGGATTCCAGAGGGGAAATCCAGGAGGGAAATGGGAGCTCCCACCATGTGGGAGGGGATTCCAGAGAGCTGGAAATCCGGTGTGGGTGAAGGAGCAGGGAGATTTATCCTGGGAGAAATTCCCACGTTTCCAAGTTCCTCTGGCCAATGAAAGGAGTTCCTTCAAACTTCCACTGGGGTGATTGACTCTTAGTTTCTTCCCATGCCCGTGAAATTTAAACATAAACTGTTAAATCTCCAGGATGGAGAGAGATGAGAGGGGGTGCATGGTGCTGGGAAATTCTTGCCCTTAAAACTATGCCCCCTCGTGGACCTGGAAAGAGAACACCTTCCCTCATTCCCCATTCCGAACAGGAAAATTTAACTTCTGTTGGAATAAGGGCGTTGATCCTCTTTAACTACTTTCTGCTGAAATGGGGCATAGAAAGGGCTCTGCAGTTGAGGTTTCCTCCAGAGGGGAGGCTTTTAGGGGTGCAGGTTGATCTAGAGGTCCATGATAGAGCTCACGAGCCAAGGACATCCGGGGTTCCAGCAGCAGGATTATTTTGTGACCTTGTGGTTTTATAAGAAATGAATATGAGGGTTCGATCCAAGATGGCCGTTTAGGAACAGCTCGGAGTTGCAGCTCCCAGTGAAAGTGCAGAGGGTGAGCGGATGCCACATTTTTATAGCCCACGGACCAGGAGATTCCCAGGCAGAGGAGACCCATGGGTTGCCAGAGAGGCTGTTTTGGCCGGCGTGGTTCTTTCTGTCGATGGGGCTGCTTTGCCCCACGCGGCTGCTTTGTCAGCGGCCTGGCCAGCGGTTCTCTGTACAAAATACACTGGTCCGGGTGCCCTTTTGGCTGGCGATTGGAGCCCCGGGAAGCCGTACATTCATCTGATTAAAGAGGGCACTGAACAGGGAGCCAGGCCAGGGGATTCCTGAGTGCCACGAATCTCAGCACCACTGTTTAAGCTGGCACAGTAGGTCGCTGCATGGGAAACAGATCCTGGCGCCCTTTCAACAGGCGACTGGAACATTCTGGGATAAAAAAGAAAAAAAAAAAAAAAGGTTCTGAGGCAGGGAGCCAGGTGATCAGGTTCGGCTGGTCCCACCCCCACAAAAGAACAGCAATCAGAAACTCTGAATTGAGAGTTTCACAGCAAGCACAGCTGAACCGGGGGCAGTCCAGCTCTGTCAGGGAGGGGTGTCCACCATTACCAAGGCACTCCACCAATAAGGAGGTAGTCCGCCATTGCTGAGGCTGCCTGCCGTTGCCAAGGCAACCCGCCATTGCCAATGCAACCTGGCATTACAGAGAGAGTCCGCCAATACAGAGGCAGGCCACCACTGCCGAGGCAGTGCTAACTACACCCATATAAATGGAACTGCAGGGAAGTTCACAGGGCGGAGCCCACAGCAGCTCAGGAAAGCCTCTTCAGGCAGACAGTGACTAGGCTGCCTCCTTGCTGGGCAGGGCAGCCCTGAAAAAAAAAAAAGGCAGCAGCACAACAGGAACTTATAAATAAAGCCCTAACTCCCTGGGACAGAGCACCTGGGAACAAAAAGCGGTTTATGAGTTCTGCTGCAGCAGACCTAAACGTACCTGCCCAGCAGCTCTGAATGAACAATGGAGCTCACAGCTCAGCACTTGAGCTCCTGTAAAAGACAGACTGTCTCCTCAAGCAGCTCCCTGACCCCTGTATATGCAAAGAGTCACCTGATAAAGGAGAGATCAGACTGACATTTGGCAGGTATCCTTCTGAGACAAAGATAGCAGAAGAAGAAAATGGTAGCAACTCTTACTGTTCTGCAGCCACTGCAGGCGATCCCCAGGCAAGCAGGGCCTGGAGTGAACCTTAGCAGTCCTACAGCAGAGGGGCCAGACTGTTAGAAGGAAAACTAAGAAACAGAAATAACCTCATCATCAACAAACTAGACGTCCACTTAGAGACCCAATATGAAAGCCAGCAACTACAAAGACGACAGGTAGATAAATCCATAAAGATGGGAAGAAACCAGTGCAAAAAGGATGAAAACACCCAAAACCAGAACACCTCTCCTCCTACAAGGGATGATAACTCCTCACCAGCAAGGGAACAAGGTTGGATGGAGAATGAGTGTGATGAAATGACAGAATCGGACTTCAGAAGGTGGGTAGTAAGAAACTTCTGTGAACTATAAGAACATGTTCTAACCCAATGCAAAGAAACTAAGAACCTTGAAAAAAGATTTGACAAAATGCTAACGAGAACGGACAACTTAGAAAGGAATATGAGTGAATTGATGGAACTGAAAAACACAACACGAGAACTTTGCGAAGCATGGACAAGTTTCAACAGCCAAATTGACCAAACAGAAGAAAGGTTATCAGAGCTCAAAGATCAACTCAATGAAATAAATGAGAAGGCATGATTAGAGAAAAAAAGGTAAAAAGGAATGAACAAAGTCTCCAAGAAATGTGGGACTATGTGAAGAGACCTAATCTATGTTTGATAGGTGTACCTGAATGTGACAAAGAGAATGAATCCAAGCTGGAAAATACTCTTCAGGATATTATCCAGGAAAACTTCCCAACCTAGCAAGGCAGGCCAATATTCAAGTCCACGAAATACAAAGAACACCACAAAGATATTCTTCATGAAGAGCAACCCCAAGGCACATAATCATCAGATTCACCAGGGTTGAAATGAAGGATAAAATGCTAAGGACAGCCAGAGAGAAAGGTCGGGTTACCCACAAAGGGAAGCCCATCAGACTCACAGCAGATCCTCAGCAGAAACCCTACAAGCCAGAAGACAGTGGGGGCCAACATTCAACATCCTTAAAGAAAAGAACTTTCAACCCAGAATCACATATCCAGCCAAACTAAGCTTCATAAGTGAAGGAAAAATAAAATCCTTTGCGAACAAGCAAGTACTCAGAGATTTCGTCAACACCAGGCCTGCTTTACAAGAGCTCCTGAAAGAGGCTCTACACATAGAAAGGAACAACCAGTACCAGCCACTCCAAAAACATGCCAAATGGCAAAGAGCATCAACACAATGAAGAACCTGCATCAACTAATGGGCAAAAGAGCCAGCTAGCACCAAAATGGCAGTATCAAATTCATACATAATAATATTAACCCTAAATGTAAATGGACTAAATGCCCCAATCGAAAGACACAGACTGGCAAATTGGATAAAAAGCCAAAACCCATCGGTGTGCTGTATCCAGGAAACCCATCTCACATGCAAGGATACTCAAAGGCTCAAAATAAAGGGATGGAGGAAGATTTACCAAGCAAATGGACAGCAAAAAAAAAGCAGGAGTTGCAATTCTCCTCTCTGATAAAATAGACTTTAAAGCAACAAAGATCAAAAGAGACAAGAAGGACATTACATAATGGTAAAAGGATCAATGCAACAAGAAGAGCTAACGATCCTAAATATAAGCACCCAATACAGGAGCACCCAGACATATAAGGCAAGTTCTTAATGACTTACAAAGAGACTTAGACTCCCACACAATTATAGTGGGTGACTTTAACACCCCATTGTCAATATTAGACAGATCAACCAGACAGAAAATTAACAAGGATATCCAGGCCTTGAACTCAGACCTGGACCAAGCAAACCTAATAGACATTTACAGAACTCTCCATCCCAAATCCACATCTGAGAAGAATATACATTCTTCTCAGCACCACATCACACCTACTCCAAAATTGACCACATAATCGGGAGTAAATCACTCCTCAGCAAATGCAAAAGAACAGAAATCATAACAAACAGTCTCTCAGACCACAGTGCAATCAAGCTAGAACTCAGAATTCAAAAACTAACCCAGAACCGCACAGCTTCATGGAAACTGAACAACTTGGTCTTGAATGTTGACTAGATAAACAATGAAATGAAGGCAGAAATAAAGATGCTCTTCAAAACCAACGAGAACGAAGACACAACATACCAAAATCTCTGGGACACATTTAAAGCAGTCTCTAGAGGAAAATATATAGCAATAAGTGCCCACATGAGAAGCAAGGAGAGATCAAAAATTGACACCCTATCATCAAAATTGAAAGAGCTATAGGAGCAAGATCAAAAAAACTCAAAACCTGGCAGAAGGCAAGAAATAGCTAAGATCAGAGCAGAACTGAAGGAGATAGAGACACAAAAAACCCTTCAAAAACTCCATAAATCCAGGAGCTGGTTTTTCGAAAAGATCAACAAAATAGACAGACCACTAGCCAGATTAATAAAAAAGAAAAGAGAATAACCAAATTGATGCAATAAAAAATTATAAAGGGGATATCACCACAGATTCCACAGAAATTCAAACCATCATCAGAGATTGTTACAAACAACTCTATGCACATAAGCTAGTAAACCTGGAAGAAATTGATAAATTCCTGGACATTTGCCTCCTCCCAAGCCTAAACCAGGAAGAAGCTGAAACCCTGAACAGACACATAACAAGGTCTGAAGTTGAGGCAGCAATTAAGAGCCTACCACCCAAAAAAAGCCCAGGTCCAGACGGGTTCACAGCCAAATTCTACCAGACATACAAAGAGGAGCTGGTACCATTCCTTCTGAAACTATTCCAAACAATCCAAAAAGAGGGAATCCTTCCCAAATCATTTTATGAGACCAACATCAACCTGATACCAAAACCCGGCAGAGACTCAACAAGAAAAGAAAACTTCAAGCCAATATCCATAATGAACATAGATGCAAAAATCTTCAATAAAATACTGGCAAGCCAACCGCAACAGCACATCTAAAAGCTAATCCACCATGATCAAGTAGGCTTCATCCCGGGGATGCAAGGCTGGTTCAACATATGCAAGTCTGTAAACGTAATACACCACATAAACAGAACCAAAGACAAAAACCACATGATTATCTCAATTGATGCATAGAAGGCCTTTGACAAAATTCAATAGCCCTTTATGCTAAAAACCCTCAATAAGCTAGGTATTGACGGAATGTGTCTCAAAATAATAAAAGCTATTTATGACAAACCAACAGCCAATATCATACTGAATGGGCGAAAACTGGAAGCATTCCCTTTGAAATCTGGCACTAGACAAGGATGCCCTCTCTCACCACTCCTATTCAATATAGTACTGGAAGTTCTAGCCAGAGCAATTAGCAAGAAAAAGAAATAAAGGGTATTCAAATAGGAAAGGAGGAGGTCAAATTGTCTCTATTTGCAGACGACATGATTGTATATCTAGAAGACCCCATTGTCTCAGCCCAAAATCTCCTGAAACTGATAAGCAAGTTCAGCAAAGTCTCAGGATACAAAATCAATGTGCAAAAATCACAAGCATTCCTATACACCAATAACAGACTTAAAGAGAGCCAAATCAAGAACGAACTGCCATTCACAATTGCCACAAAGAGAATAAAATACCTAGGAATACAACTAACAAGAAAAGTAAAGGACCTCTTCAAGAAGAACTACAAGCCACTGCTCAACGAAATAAGAGAGGACACAAACAGATGGAAAAACATTCCATGTTCCTGGTTAGGAAGAATCAATATTGTGAAAATGGCCATACTGCCCAAAGTAATTTACAGATTCAACGCTATTCCCATCAATAACCTTCTTCACAGAACTGGAAAAAAACATCTTAAAATTCATATGGAACCAAAAGGGAGCCCACATAGCCAAGTCAATTCTAAGCAAAAAGAACAAAGCGGGAGGCATCACACTATCGAACTTCAAACTATACTACAAGGCTACAGTAATCAAAACAGCATGGTACTGGTACCAAAACAGAGATATAGACCAATGGAACAGAACAGAGGTCTCAGAGGCAACACAACATATCTACAACCATCTGATCTTTGACAAACCAGACAAAAACAAGCAATGGGGAAAGGATTCCCTGTTTAATAAATGGTGTTGGGAAAACTGGCTAGCCATGTGAGAAAGCAGAAACTGGACCCCCTTCCTGACACCTTACACTAAAATTAACTCCAGATGGATTAAAGACTTAAACATAAGACCTAACACCATAAAAACCCTAGAAGAAAATCTACGCAAAACCATTCAGGACATAGGCATAGGTGTTCATGACCAAAACACCAAAAGCATTGGCAACAAAAGCCAAAATAGACAAATGGGACCTAATCAAACTCCACAGCTTCTGCACAGCAAAAGAAACAGTCATTAGAGTGAATTGGCAACCAACACAATGGGAAAAAATTTTTGCAGTTTACCCATCTGACAAAGGGCTGATATCCAGAATTTACAAAGAACTAAAACAGATTTACAAGAAAAAAACCAACAAGCCCATTCAAAAGTGGGCAAAGGATACGAACAGATACTTTACTAAAGATGACATACATGAGGCCAACAAGCACATGAAAAATGCTCATCATCACTGGTCATCAGAGAAATGCAAATCAAAACCACATTGAGATACCATCTCACGCCAGTTAGAATGGCGATCGTTAAAAAATCTGGAGACAACAGATGCTGGAGAGGATGTGGAGAAATAGGAATGCTTTTACACTGTTGGTGAGAGTGAAAATTAGTTCAACTATTGTGGAAGACAGTGTGGCGATTCCTCAAGGACCTAGAAACAGAAATACCATTTGACCCAGCAATCCCGTTACTGGGTATATATCCAAAGGATTATAAATCATTCTGCTATAAGGACATGTGCACATGAATGTTCATTGCAGCACTGTTTACAATAGCAAAGACCTGGAACCAACCCAAATGCCCATCGATGATAGACCGGACAAGGAAAATGTGGCACATATACACCATGGAATATTATGCAGCCATAAAAAATGATGAGTTCGTGTCCTTTGTAGGGACATGGATGAACCTGGAAACCATCATTCTCAGCAAACCGACACAAGAGCAGAAAATCAAACACCGCATGTTCTCACTCATAGGCGGGTGTCGAACAGTGAGAACACATGGACACAGGGAGGGGAGCACTACACACTGGGGTCTGTTGGAGGGAAATAGGGGAGGGACAACGGGGGGAGGGGAGTTGGGGAGAGATAGCATGGGGAGAAGTGCTAGATGTGGGTGATGGGGAGGAAGGCAGCAGATCACACTGCCACGTGTGGCCTATGCAACAATCTTGCATGTTCTTCACATGTACCCCAAAACCTAAAATGCAATAAAATTGAAAAAAAAACAATAACAACAAAACAAAACAAAAAAAAGAAATGAATATGAAAAGGTGGTTAAAGATGAGAGGCCCAGAGTTATAAATGAGCCTAGGAGAGATCAGAGCCAGGTTCTTGAAGGTCTTTAGCCCTGTTTTTGATTGATTCCTGAGTTCTATGTTTAAAATAACACTTAACTGGCTTACAAAATAGCAGCATCTTTCCTAGAAAGAAACAGGTTTCCCTCCTCTCTGTTGTTAGCAGATTTAGGGCCCTTTTATTTTTAAAGCTATGGCAGCTAAAGAGTTAAGCTGGTTTGCAGAGAGAGCTGCCTTTTACAGAGAGAATTAGTAACTTTTGTTGTTATATTTAACATCTGAGATAGCTTATAGTAACTGAATAGAGGTAGTAACTTTCCCAATACTAGCACCAAGTTTTTATATTATTTGAGGGATAGCAAAGTTGAGGGTTATAGTGCTATTGATGCCAGGATAAATTAGACTTGGGAGGGGTTACTCATCTGAAGATCTTGTTGGAAAAGCAGATGTAGATCTTTTAATGGCTCGCAGGTGTGCGAAGGGTTGTCTCCTTGAACTTCAGGCTGTGGAGTGGAGGGTTTATGACTTTCCTTAGGAGGTATTTAAAGCTTCAGCCGAGCGTAATGAATTCATGAGTTAATCCCCACCACCTTAACTGCTGTTGGGGTAGACAGAATAACCAAATATGGTTCTTTCCAAGATGGGCCTAGAGAGGGAGAGTCTCAGGGGAGAGATTTAAAAAGCACCAAGTCTCCAGGGCAGAACAGCTCTTTCCCTTTTCCCCTAGGATGTCCTTCAGGCAAACTCTTGAGAACCTGTTGGTACTTAGCCAAGAAGTTATATCTTTTATTAGATTTGCTGGGTTTTTTTTGTTTGTTTGTTTAATACAAGATCATTAGTAAGAAAGGGCTGTCATAAAGCATCTTATAAGGACTGAGTTCTATTTTCTGAGGAGAGTTTTGAGCTCTTAAGAGTGCTATTGGTAATAGAGAAGGTCAAGAGAGGTAGGTTTCCTGTGCCAGTTTCTTTAGGTGTCTCTTAAGAATTTTATTCATTTTTTCTACTTTCCCTGAGGACTGAGGCCTTCAAGCACAGTGGATATGATACTGTATCCCTAGAGCCTTGGAAATTCCTTGGGTTACTGCAGCTTTGAAGGCAGGACCGTTATCGCTTTGAAGACAGTGAGGGAGTCCAAATCTAGGGATTATTTCATTAATTAGGACTTTTATTACTTCTTGGGCTTTCTCTGTTCTACAGGGAAAAGCCTCAACCCAGTTTGTATAAGTATCCACACATACTAGCAGATATTGATATCCCCAAGACTTAGGCATATGGGTGAAGTCCATTTCCCAGTCCTCACCTGGGTAATGTCCAGCTTGTTGTTCCCCAGGGGGAGCTTTGTGATGTGCCAAAGTATTATTTTTTTTACATACTTTACATCCTTTGACTATTTGTTGGACAGCCTTGAAGGGACCTTTGCCCATAAATACAGATTTGGCCATCTGATGTGTATTCTCTATATCCACATAGAAGGTTTGCTGTAGAGTTTTAAATACTTTCCACTGGCTGGCAGCAGGTAGAAGCACTTTTCCCTCCTCAGTGGCTAACCATTCTGAAGGAAGAAGGTTGTGTCCCTGGGAGATTGCCCACTCTACCTCTTCTGATGAGTATTGAGGTCTAGTTCCCTGGAGTGGGTTCTCCCATATTAAAGGTCCTTCCATAAATGCTTGTTTAGCTGCCCTTTTAGCTTCTAGGTTAGCTTGGCGATTGTCCTTGGCTACACTCTCATCTCCTTTTTGGTGACCCTGACAGTGTAAGACTGCTACCTCTTTTGGTTCTTGGACAGCTTGTAATAAGTCTAAAATTTCCTTGTGGCATTTAATGGGAGTTCCTGCCAAGGTTAGGAACTCTCTTTTCTTCCATACAGCAGCATGAGCATGCAAAACTAGGTAAGCATATTTGGAATCTGTAAATACATTTACTTTTTTTCCTTTTTCTAATTTCAGAGCTTGGGTGAGGGCTATTAGTGCTGCCAGCTAGGCACTAGCACCAGGAGGAAGGGAACTGCTTTCAAGCACTGTTTGATTACTCACTACTGCATATCCTGCTTTTTGAACTTCATTTTCCATAAAGGAACTTCCGTTAGTGTAAAGGTTAAGGTCAGTGTTGGTTAGAAGAGTGTTTAGGAGGTTCCCTTGAGCGGCATAGTTCTGAGCTGTAATCTGCTGACAATTATGCTTTATGTCTGCTCCTATCTCAGGGAGGAAAGTAGCTGGGTTGAGGGCTGCACATGTGTGCAGCTGAAGTACAGGCACTTCGAGCATTAAGGCCTGAAATCTGAAGAGACGATTGTTAGCCATAAGCCTCCCTTAGAGGTCAGAATTCCAGCTACATTATGTGAAATTCATACAGTTAGATTTTTCCCTTGCACTATTTTAACTGCCTCTGAGACCAGTATAGCCACTGCAGCTACAACTCATAAGCAGTGTGGGCAGCCTTTCGCTACCGCGTTAATTTCCTTACTTAGGTATGCCACCAGTTGTGGAGTGGCTCCCTGAGTCTGGATAACCCTCAGTGCCACTCCTGACTTCTCTGTAACATATCGGGAGAAGTTGTTCCCTGTAGGAAGGCTTAGAGCTGGAGCCTGCAGTAGTGCCTACTTTAGGGTTTGAAAGGCTGCCTTAGCTATTGGGTCCCAGAGTACAAGATAGGTATTAGCTTTTTGGGTTTTCTTAATCAGAATGTACAAAGGTTTTGCTATATCACCATATCTAGGAATCCAAAATAGGCAAAAACCAGTTATTTCCAAGAATTCCTATAATTGCTTTAAGGTTTTGGGACGGAGAAGCCCAGTATGGGTGGAAGACATCCCTTATCTAGGGCCCAAGTGCCCTCAGACAAGACCAGCCCTAGGTATTTTACCTCCTGCCTACAAAGTTGGGCCTTTGGTTTGGAAACTTTATATCCACAGTTGGCAAGGAAGTTTAGGAGCTCCTGAGTGGCCTGCTGACACTGGGCTTCTGAGCTTGTAGCTAAAAGTAAGTTATCCAGATATTGAAGAACCTGAGTATCTGGATGTGAGAAACTACTAAGGTCCTGAGCTAGAGCCTGGCTGAACAAGTGGGGGCTGTTTCTAAACCCCTGAGGTAAAACTGTCCCGGTGAGCTGGGAACTCTGGTCTAAAGGGTCTTCAAAGACAAACAGAAACTGCGAGTTAAGATATAGTGGTACACAGAAAAAGTCATTTTTAAGGTTCAGAACTGTAAACCATTGTGCCTCTTCTGGTATTTGAGAGAGCAAGGTGTAAGGATTAGGTACAAGGTATAAGGATTTATATTAGAATATAAAGGAATTACAGCTTCATTAATAAGTCTAAGATCCTGCACCAGCCTCCATTGTCCATTAGGTTTTTGCACTCCTAAAATTGAAGTATTACAAGGGCTATTACGGACTTCACTAGACCCTGAGCTTTTAAGTCCCTTACAATATCCTGCAGTCCCTTTTTGGCTTTTTCGTCTTAGTGAGTATTGTCTCTGGTAAGGAAAAGAGGTAGAATCCTTTAGCCTTATTTGAATTGGGCATGCATTCTTTGCCCGTCCAAATTGTCTGTCCTTTGCCCAGGTTTCAGGATTAATCCCTTCTTGAAATAATGGGCAGCAGAGAGGAATTTTCTCCCTAATGAGGTTCATACAGATAATGGCTCCTGCTCTGGCTAGCAGGTGCTGCCCTAATAAGGGAGTGGGACTTTTTGGCATAATGAGGAAGGCATGGGAGAAGAGCACATCTCCCCAGTTACAGCTTAGGGGCTGGGAGAAATATCGGGAGACTGCTCATCCTAGGGCTCCTCAGACACTTACAGACTTAGAGGACAACTGTCCAGGGAAGGAGAGCAAAACAGAGAAGGCTGTGCCAGTGTCCAGGAGGAGATTAACTTCCTGGCCCTCTATGGTCAGCATTACCTGGGGCTCATTGAGGGTGGTGATTTGAGGGGCAGTTGCCCTGGGCACCTTTAGTCCTACCATTGGGTCATTTGGTTAGACACCTCAGGCCATGGGAACCTTTGTCCCCTGGGACAGTGTGCTTTCCAGTGATTCCCTTGGCACAGTGGGCATGGATGAGGTGGTGGTCCATTCCTCTGGGGACAGTTTCTTATAACATGTCCCTTCAGACCACAATGGTAACAAGCTTTGCCAGCCTGGTGGCTAACCTGAGCCTTTCCCTCATTTGAGCCTCTGGGGTCTGCTTGCCTGAAGGCCATAACTAAGGCAGCAGCCTTTCTCTGATCTCTCCTGATCCTTTTAGCCTGTTTCTCTTGGTCTCTATTATAAAACACCGAGATTGTCTGGTTTAGCAATGATTTTAGACTCTGTTCTGGTCCCAAGGCCAGCTTCTGAAGCTTCCTCCCGATATCTGCTCCTGACTAATAGACTTGTCCTTTAGTATTAACTGATTCTTAATGGAGTCTGGTGACAGGGGGGTGTACTTTCTTAAAGCCTCTTGCAATTGCTTAAGGAATGCTGTTAGGTTTTCTTCCCTTTCTTGAGTTATGGTGGATAACATTGCCTTCTTCCTAATTCGCCTTAATCCCTCAAGTATACAGGTCAGGAAATGCTTACGGCTCCAGTCCCCCTGTTCTCAATCCAGATCCCATCAAGGGTCTGTGTCAGGGACTGTCTATGTACTTGTGGGATATTTATCCTTTTCCTCTGGTGTTATCAGGCTATGTACCTGACTAAGGTACCAAGTGTCCACAAACTCTAGAGCCGCCATTAGAGCAGCCTCTTTTTCACTGCTGGTTAGGGTTTGATTAAGCAAAAGCATGACATCCTTCCAGTCTAATTTGAAGGACTGACCCAGGCCCTGAAGAACGTCTATGTACTTGTCTGGGTCATCTGAAAACTTTCCTAAGTTCACCTTAATTTGCTTTAAGTCAGAAAGTGAGAAGGGGGTGTGCACCTTACTTGGGCCAAATTCTCCTCCCACTGCCTGTAGAGGGCAGAGTTTGGGCATCCAGGTAGCCTGAGATGCCCTGGCTGTCTCGGCCCTCCCTGGCTCCTGTTGGGGTACAGGAGCTGAGGAGCCCTGGTTGGCATTGGTGGAGGTAGTTGCCACAGGGAATCCCACATGTGGAGGTAGTCCTGAGGAGGGCTGAAAAGGGTATAGGGCACAGGCCTGACAGAGCTGAGGCTTATTCCTTAGGGAAAAGAATAGTTGCACATAGGGGACCTTAAACCATTTACTCTTGCTTTTACAATGCAGGTATAATTGTAGAATAGCGTTGTAATTTATACTCCCTTTTGGAGACCAGGTTTTTCCACTCAGGAGGGGGGAATCTGGCCACTCTGTTTGGCAGAGAAAGAAGAGCTGCTTCTTCTTTAAAAGTCATGTGTTAAATTGGTCCCAATTTTCCAGTATACATTTTAATGGGGACTTGAGCTTGGGAATAGAAGAACCCATGTGAAATTGAACACAAGGGATGCCCGCTTCCCCGGTTAAAAAAAATTACAGCTGCTTTGACCTGAGGCATCCCCCAGGTAAAATGGGTACTGAAATGAAACATTTTCAGTCAGTACCCTGAAATTTCGTGTGCCCAAGATGCGTGATCCATCTTATTAAAGGGCTCTCCACGTACTGGATTCCAATCATGACCTACCAGCATCATGGACTCATGCCCATGGCCTTGCATGACCTCCAGTGACCACCATGGATGCATAGAACAAAAGGAGTTATTGGGTTGGGTGGTAATCATACCAACGAGCTCTGACAAGGCCAGTCAGGCTCAGGAGATGGGTACCAATATTTCCAGCAAAGGTCCAATTTTTGCAGGCCAATTTATAAAACCACCCTGGAAGGGTAAGCTTCTAGGGCAGGGCCAATAAAGCACACAATTCAAAGAAGCAGGCTGGGCCGCTGCAGCTTCCCTGTTCATTCGAGTGCCTTTTGTACCCTGCCTCCTGCCAGAGGAGAAAGTTTGTCATGCCCCTGCTCAGGGACCTGTGGCCACTATGTTGCCGGGACCATGTGTACACCCTAGGCCTCTCCCCCAGCCACTGCCCACACAGGGACCCACAGCCAGCAGGTGAGAGCCCCAGGGAGGGAAGTTCCCTTGTTCTGCCCCGACTGCAGTTTTTAACAACCGTATTCTGCGGTTTCATGCTGCCCCCAACTAGGGATCTGAAAATGCTGGCCAGTGAGCAAGTGAACCCGCAAAAAGCATTTTCCCTGAGGTGCTTCCTTAAGTGCTGCCGCTTTGCTTAGAGCCTCTGAGCCCACCTGGAAGGCACTTCACCCCAACCCGAAGCTCCGCCCCCCCCCCCCCCCTCACCTGGCTGTGACTGACTGCAAGGCTGGGTAGTGGGCAGATCCAGTTTCTGTTTTGGCCAGCAAGGAGCAAAAGGCCTGGGGGCAGGGGAGTGCGCCTGCTTCAGCCTGCCAGTTCGCAAGCCCAACACCTGGCCGTGCCTGCGCACGCCCGGTTCTACCCCTGGTACAAACAGAGAGCATTTGCTTGTCCCACCTCCCACAGGCTTTTTGCCCAGAGAAGCAGCAGAGAGAGAGAGAGAGAGAGAGAGAGAGAGAGAGAGAGAGAGAGGAGGGGAAGGGAGAGGGAGAGAAAGACAGCTTGGAAGAAAAGGTGCGCTTTTAGTTCTGGCTGGCCTGTGCTGCCACGGCTTGGCGCCGCTCCAGTTCCCTGCAGTCCTGCCTGGCTGTAACTGCTTAAGGTATTCTTAAAGAGACAGGATAGAAAGCAAGTGAGAAGGGTCCAATATTTTTCATTTACTCCTCCAAAGTGTTTTCCTTATGCTGCACTCTCCACGCCCCATGTTGGGCGCCAATTCTGTAACTGGGTTTTTTTATTGGGTGCTGGTGAGACACAGCTCCCCTGAGATAATGCTGTGGGTTCTTGGCCTCCAATCTCTTAAAGAATTAGCGATGGGACCACTGCAGGTACACTGTATGCTCATAAAAGTAAATATAGGACCCAAGAAGTGTTGCAGAAAGGTGATTTTATTTAGGTAGAGGAAAGAGAAGAAAAGGAGAAGAGAAAGACTTCCATGAAGAGTGTGGAAGGGGATTTCAGAGGGGAAATCCAGAGGGGAAAAGGGAGCTCCCACCATGAGGGAGGGGATTCCAGGGAGCTGGAAATCCAGTGTGGGTGAAGGAGCAGGGGAATTTCTCTTGGGAGACATTCCCACATTTCCAAGTTCCTCTGGCCAATGAAAGGAGTTCCTTTAAACTTCTGCTGGGCTGATTGACTCTTAGTTTCTTCCCATGCCCGCAAAATTTAAACATAAATCATTTAAGTCTCCCAGATGAAGAGAGATGAGAGGGGGTGCATGGCGCCGGGAAATTCTTGCCCTTAAAACTACACCACCTCATGGACTCGGAAAAAGAACACCTTCCCTCAATATAGACCAATGAAACAGAATAGGGAAGCCAGAAAGAAGGCAAAATATTTACAGTCAACTGATTTTCAACAAAGCAAACAAAAACATAACTTGGGGAAAGGACACACTATTCAACAAATGGTGCTGGAATAACTGGCAAGCCGCATGTAGAATAATGAAGCTTCAACTTGTCTTCAACTCAAGATGGATCAATGACTTAAATCTAAGATCTGAAACCATAAAGATTCTAGAAAATAACATTGGAAAAACTCTTCTAGACATTGGCTTAGACAGAGTTCATGACCAAGAACCCAAAAACAAATGCGACAAACACAAAGATAAATAGATGGGACCTAATTAAATTTAGAAGCTTCTGAACAACAAAAGAAATAATCAGCAGAGTAAACAGACAACCCACAGAGTGGGAGAAGAAAATATTTGCAAACTATGCATCTGACAAAGGACTAATATTTAGAATCTACAAGGAACTTGAATCAGCAAGAAAAAAACAAATAATCCCATTAAAAAGTGGGCTAAGGATATGAATAGGCAATTCTCAAAGAAGATATACAAATGGCCAACAAACATATGAAGAAATTCTCAACATCACTAATGATCAGGGAAATGCAAATCAAAACAACAATGTGATACCACCTTACTCCCACAAGAATGGCCATAATTTTAAAATAAAAAAAAAATAACAGATGTTGGTGTGGATGTGGTAAAAAGGGAACACTCTTATACTGCTGGTGGGAATGTATACTAGTACAACAACAATGGAAAGCAGTACGAAGATTTCTTAAAGAACTGAAAGTAGAACTACCATTTGATGCAGCAATCCCACTACTGGGGAAAAGAAGTCATTACATGTAAAAGACACTTGCACATGCATGTTTATAGCAGCATAATTCACAATGGCAAAAATATGGAACCAGCCTAAATGCTCATCAACAAACTAGTGGATAAAGAAAATTACACATGTATATGTGTTTATATATATATACATATATGTATGTATATATGTGTGTATATATATGTGTGTGTGTGTGTGTGTGTGTGTATATATATATATATATATACTTATATGTAATGTAATACTCCTCGGCCATAAAAAGCAATAAAATAATGGCATTTGTAGCAATCTGGAAGGAGTTGGAGGCCATTATTCCAAGTGAAGTAACTCAGGAACAGAAAAACAAACATCGTATATTCTCACTTATACATGGGAGCTAAGCTATGAGGATGCAAAGGCATAAGAATGATATTACGGACTTTGAGGACTTGTGGGGAAGCATGGGAGGCAGGTGAGGGATAAAAGACACGTTGGGTATAGTGTATACCACTCGGGTATTGCGTGCACCAAAATCTCAGAAATCACCACTAAAGAACTATTCCCTGCAACTAAACACCACACGTTCCCCTAAAGTATTGAAATTTTTAAAAATAATGCTCAAACCCCACAAATTCACAATAAACTTAAAACCAAATATTTTTCCTGATGTTTATATACATAGGGGTCTTGAGTTACCACAGGGACTTGGAATTTTCTTCAACAACAATTTGCTAAAACCTTTCTATATTAAAAATGTTGATTTTGGAGTCAGAAATTTCAGAGGCCAAGTCCCCGTTCTACTCCCCACTGTGACTTGGAATTTATTGGCTGTACTCTTATCTTCAGTTTCCTCATTCTCAAACGCTGTAATAACAGTACCCATTTCCCAATGTTGTTGTGAAGATCACATGAAGAAATGTAAGTGAAGCTCTGAGTACAAGGCCTAGCACACAGTTGGGAACTGCTCAATTGTGTTAATAGCAACTATTACTATTAACAAGGTTAAGTTTACCTCATAAAGATTTGTTAAGTATTTTCCTTCACCAAGCAATTTATTATTTTCTAGGGATGGAATAACAAAGGTACTTCAAAATTAATTTCTTTCTGATAAAGGCTCCTGGATTTATAAAGGTGAGTTAGAAAAGCATGAAACATGAGAACTCCCCCATATCCATCGTACTTAGAATTAATGCCCAAAAAGCTTCTGGTCATCTACAGATTATAACAGTTTCTTATTCAAATTGTTTTATCATTTTTAGAAGTGGATTATTTTTATTTTGTGATTCATTGAGTGGCACACTGTCTTATAGTGCTTTGCTAATTTAAATCCTGTGTAAGGATAAATACCACTATTTTGCTTTCTGGCTATTGACTATACTCCTGTCTTGGCTATTGTCATATAAATGTTTATCTACGGACCTAATAGGAACAAGAAAGACAGTGTGTGGGAATGTCCCAGGTGAAGAACCACTCAGAACTCAGAACCTGAAAAACACTCCTGAGGGCTTGTGGATTGTCATCCCCATTAGATAAGAGAGCACAGCAGGGCTAGAGTGACCCGATCATGGTCACACAATTAATCCAGGGGCTATTAATGGTTAAGACCCTTATATTTAGACTTCAGTTTACAGTTGCTAATTCAATACCTTTTCAGTGGGTCTATAGATAAAAGGCTTAATCTGAAAGGATGGTGAACATTTTCATGAGCAAGGAAAATCTCTTCAAAACGTACACTGTACCTTGGTTTTTCAGCTGTAAATCTTCTACCAGAGTTTGCAAGCTTTCCAGTCTGTTCTGAAGCTTCCTACATGTTTTTCCTGTTGTTTCTATTGGTGGAGACTGTGAATCTATTAGAAAATGGCTTAGATGTGATATTAAAAGTCTATTTGACATTTCCTTTTGGAAATCTTTCAATTAAAGGCTAAACAATTTTTCTTTAAAATAAAGGAAACTTTTCTTCATGACAAACTCTAAAAGAGCTATAACACTTAAAGGAAACGTTAACACATGATTTTAAAACAGAGAAAAATGAGTTTTATCTAAATATTGCAATGCTAGCCTATTTGATTTTGTTCAAACCAATCTGATGTATTACTTAACTACATAATATTAAATGGGATGGGTGAAAAGAATACTTCAAGTTTAATGATACATTCTGCATCATATATGACAGCTTTTCGTACCAAGTCTGAGTAGTTCTATTAACTTGGGTTTGAGGGAGTATGATCTAATACAGAAACTGCACCGTTTTAAATGTATGTGAGGCCAGTGCTCACGTTAGTTCTGTCACCTAATGAGAATGGTATTATATGACAGCAGAGAGTGGCATGGATGTCAACATGGTCAAACTGAAACTAGAACAAATGTGGCAGTAGCAACTAAAGAGGGCCTAGGAGCACGTAAGTTATTCTCTTACCAGTATTCTGTTTTTGTCAACCTCTAAAAGTACTTAATTGGCAATCTGAAGATTTAAATTTTGATCTTAATCCCTGCCTAGCTGTATAATTTTGAGAATATTTTTAATGGCTAATTTTCCTATCAAGAAACTTCCTTTTCATTACAGATATTAGCATTCAAGGTAATTATGTAGGAATTACTTTAAGAGAATGAGAAACAGTTTCTTAGATTTTAAACATAAACAATATAAAATATATGTTTTATGAGTACCTGACAATAAGCAGGGGGTTGAGGGTGGGAAGAAAATGCCATGCCATTATGTAACAAAAATTAACAATGAGGTGTTAGGCAGCATTGTTCTATTCTTGCAATAACCACAGCTCTAAAAGGGAATGTGGAGGCCAAAGCAACTCCACCTTGGATGCTAATCTGCCAAGTTGACTCCTGATTAATCCCAGTTCCAGGAAGGCATCCAAGATTTCCAGTTTCCTTGTATAGCAGGTAGCAAGTACCTACCATAAATCTACCCTTAAGCAATTGTCTTGCACACCCTTTCTGAGGTATGTATACCCTTTACCTATGGTATACAGGTCCTGGGTCAGAGGGGACAGTGGTACAAGGATCTACCACCTTGTTTCACTGCTGCGGAGACACAGACATGGCTCCATTCTTAAGTCCCTATTAAATGTTTCTAAGAAACTGGATTTGTCAGTCTCTTTCTTTAGCCTCTCAGCTTCCTCAGTCTTTGTGGATACATTTGCACAGACTGGCCATCACAGAACAGGAAAGTAATTTTATACTTAAAATTTAAAAATATGGTAAATGGATAGCTTAGAAACATAAAAGATGAAAGAGGATACAAGTACAGAAAAAAAGATGTAAAAAATGTACTAATATGTGTGATTAGAAATTTCTTAAGATATAGAAATGTGTAAGGCATAATATTTCAAAATACTAAGAAATGATTTGACAATAATACAACTTTGTCTAGTTTATCTCTTATGAAAGGGAATGATGTCATAGAACACTGGGGTCATTTGGTCACTGTCATACATGATGAGAAATATTTCAAGTTCATTCAACACATAATATTTAACTCTCACTTATTTACCAGGCATTTATTCTAAATCAAACAATTTTTTTCTCATTTGTCTAGTCAAATAACAAACTAACTTAAAATATTAAAAATGAGAAAATTTTGAAACATTTGTATGGCACACACTTATACTCACTAAGGCAGAGACTGAAGAAGAGCTATGATTTTAAAGAATGTAAATAAGAAAGAAAAGTAACTCACAGCATTTAAAAGAGGACCCAAATTCTTTTAATAAAATAGAGGCAAAAATGTTATTTATATTCAAGAAAAAAAGAGATAATGTTTACATATAATATCTATGTACACTTACTAAGACTCAAATGGTACACAATAGCTGTTATACTTAAATAAGACCTGTTTAAATTACACAGAATCAGAGCTTACACATAAGAGCAGCATGCAAAATCTTAATTCTGAGTAAAAAGAACTTACAGTTCAGTGTTGTAAAAAATAAATCAATCACAACAATGATATCAGATCTTTCTTACCTTTAATAGAATCAGATGAATGAATAGGTTTGGTGGGTCTATATTGTGATGTGGAACCTACTGAACCTTCAACTGAACTGGTTAGGAGTGAGTGCACTGGAGACTTCTTAGGAGAAGAATTGAATAAACGAGAAGCTGAATTTTTCACAGATGGACTTGCTAAAATTTTGCAAGAATAAAAGTAAAAAGGCAGAATTAATTAAAAATAGTACACTGCACCTCTCAAAAAGTCAAACTTTCATGAGAAAATGTTCCCAATGGTGGAGGGACAGGAGGATGTTCTTCTAAATACCCAAGATTTGGAGTTTTGGAGCTGAAAAGGGCTATGTCTTGGGAATAAAGGTGAACAGGAACTAGACCTGCCCTTGGGATCCTGAAGTCTAGCTTCAAATCCTCTTTCTAATGTGATTAAATTGATCTGGAAGCCTTAGTTGTCTACCAAAAGCAAGCATGAATGCTCTCTAGAGGAAGGTTATCTCATTCATAGCCTCAAATCACCTGTACAACTTTTCATATATAACGTGTCCTACAACAAAAATAACCAGACATAAAAGAAGATAAGATGATATGGCAGAAAACCAAGAGAAAAAAGAAATAATAACAGACATAGAGCTATAGGGTCCAGAAAATGGGGTAATCAGGCATAGACTTCCATAGATTTAAGCAGCACTACTTCAAACTCCAAATGAATTCTTATATGCATAAAAAATCATATCTGCACAAATGAATAAAATGTTAAGTGTATAATGGTGTTTATCTAAATACGTCTAAACATAGAAAAGGCAATGTACTGTGGTATGTATGACATTATGACAGCTACAACATCACTAGGTAACAGGAATTCTTCAGCTCCATTATAATCTTATGGTACCTCTGTTGTGTATGTCATAGTCACTGACTAAAACATTATTATGCAGCACATGACTGTATATTGATACTAAGAAAAAAAATGAAAACTTATCTTTCTCCCATCTCTTTTCACCTTACCTCAATTTTTTCTATTTACAATACTGTCCAGATTTATAACTACATTTTTGTTGAATAATCATCACAGATTTATTCTTTCTCATTTATTTTGTTCTCTTCCATAGGAAGACCAATTATGTGTCTGTTGGTTTGCTTTTGCCTTCCAAATCTAACATATTCTATATAATTATTTTTGGTCCTTATTTAAAAAAATTCCTTTCACGTGATTTTCTCTATGGCTATAATTTCAGTCACATCTATTTTATGTTTCATTTTCTAAGGCTTTTCCCGGTGATGTTTTTATCTTTCTCTTCCATTTCTAGTCTGAGTTATGCCACTTTGCTTGTCAACAAATTGATTTCTTTCAATCTCTTCTTTCTGGAGCTATTTTTTCTTTTTTCTTTTTTTTTAATGGAGACCATCTTATCTATAATTCTTCGGAAATTTTATGGAGAACTGTCCATCTTGATTCTTCTACTTTTCCTTTCATCTAGTCAATATTTATTCAGTACCTGCTATGTGTTAGGAAGCTTCCAGGCACCTGGGATATATCCAGGAACCAAACAGCTAAAGACATCTGCCCTTGCACAAGTCTTGTCTCACAAGGGTGACACGGTATATGTGAGAAGATGCTAAGCAAAACTGATGAAAGGAATAAGGAGCACTGGAAGTATGGGAAAATTGTGATTTCTATTTTATTTTATTTTTAGAGACAGGGTTTCACCATGTTGCCTAGACTGGTCTCAAACTCCTAGGCTCAAACAGTCTGTTCAACTTGGCCTCCCAAAGTGATGGAATTACAGGGATGAGCCATCATGCCTGGCTGGTTGTGATTTTTAAACGAGGTGATAAGAATTAAGTCCCACTGGGAAAGTGACACATGGCCAAAGTTTTTAAAGGAGCTGAGGGTTTGCAACATGAGGGAACAGGGCATAAATGCCCTAACATGGAAGCTGCCTGACATGTTCAAACAACAGTTTGAGGGTGGATAAAACAGAATGCATGAAAGGAAGTAGCAGGAAACGAGGTCAGAGAGCTAACAAGGACTTGGAAGATACTACAAGTACTTCCAAGTATATTTGCAAGTATATTGCAAATACTTTGGCTTTTGCCCTCATGGAAATAGGGAGCCATTGTAGGCTCTATTTCTGTGCTTTTGTTAGAAACTCACCTGCAGATGCAAATGTGAAGCAACCAGAGGGATCTTCCATGTCTCCTGCGTGCAATGTGACTGGCTCTCTGGAAGCATAAGAATTGCAATGCAAGCATTCCATTTCACAAACATTGTACTAAGAATCATAGACAGAATCAAGCAGACACAGGCAACATGTGATGACTTAAAATATAACCTCAAGATGGCAATCATAACCCTAAACTGTAGAAGTCCTAAAATACTCTAAAAGGTAGATTCAAAGTTGCATTATCCTTTTTGTATTCAGAATCCATGAACATTTTACAGAATGAAAATATATAATCCTCATTAGAAAATCCATTTTTGTGTACTAATAGCTATAAAATCCAAATCACCTGTTCATGGATTTTAAGAGATGCAATCTTAATGACTCATTTAAAAATAAAGAAACCAAAGACAATGACAATAACAACTCATAGCATTAGTAGTATCAGTGTACAAAACTGTAAGACATACAAGTTGAAGTAAACTACATAGTCCTCTATGAGTTGGGTACCAATATGAGAATATTATGGCAGCAGTTCTCAGATGGTCCCCTTTTAGGAGGTTTGTGAGGTCCAAACTATTTTCATTATGATATGAAGTTGCTATTTGCTTTATAACTTTTAGTCTCTCACAAGTGTACAGTGGAGATCCCCAGAAGCTCCATGATAGTTGACATCACAAGAGATTAAGTGCATATGCAAATATGAGAATCTAGCTGTATTTTACTAACGTAGTCGCCGAAATGTAAAACATGCCTTGTCAATGACTTTTTGACGCATTATAGTTATTCTTCATAATAAAGAAAAAGTTATTTTCTATAATTTCAGAATAAAGAAGTATTGCAGTACTTTCATTGCTGATGGAAGCAGGTTTTTCTAGTCATGAACAAACTCTACTGCAGAGCTTTAGTTATCTCAAGGAAGTAGCTCCTCTTTGTCCCATGCCTATGACTGGGCTCCATCCCCAGTAGCTCAGTGTGGGTACCCAGAAGCAGTACACAGTGGTCATAAACATGGGCTCAGGAGCCAGCTAGCCCTGTGTAAGAATCTGAGCTCTACTGTTTTCAAGCAGTATGACTTTGATAAGTTGCTAAGCAATCTGAGTCTTCATTTCTAACCTACATATGGGAAAAAAATGCCTGCCTTATACATGAGATTAGACTAATAAGTCTAAATCAACTGCAAAATAATAAGAATAAAAATATGCAGTTGATAGTTGTGGTTATTAACAGGTATGATGTAAGATCATATATCGAAATGAGAAGGAAATAAAAACATCATTTCTTTTAGGCTACAAGATAGATTTACACTTGGCCAGTCTGTATCCATGGGTTCTGCAATCACAGATTCAACCAAATGTGAACTGAAAATACTTGGGGAAAAAAAAGATGGCTGCATCTGTACTGAACACATACAGGCTTTTTTCTTGTTATTATTCCCTAAACTATACAATATAACAACTATTTACATAGCATTTACAGTGTACTAGGTATTATAAGTAATCTAGGGATGGTTTAAAGAATATAGGAAGATGTGTGTAGGTCATAGGCAAATACTATGCCATTTTATATAAGGAACTCAAGCATCTGTAGATTTTGGCATCCGCAGGGATCCTGGAACAAATCCCCCATGGATACCAAGGAATGACTGTGTTAAGAAAGATTCAAATTCACTGTATTTTCATCAAGTAGCAGAGACAGTAAGAAAATATTTATAATACTATCTTCATTAAGCAAATATTTACTGAATAGCTACTAGGTGGCAGACATTATGATTGGTGCTGAAGATACAGCAATGAATAAGCCCCTATTCTAACTAGATCTTAATGTAGAATTCACGTTCATAATTCTTAAGATATACAGAGGGCTCAGATATCTCTGTTTATTTAGGTGGTGAAAACAGAAAAGATAAGTTTTTCCAGGCAGTCTGTCAGTAAACAGATCTCATGATTGCAAGCACCTTGAAAACAGGGCCTATATCCGTCTTGCTCACTATATTCTAAGAGTCTACCTCAGTGCATGGCACATTACAGACAGTTAAAGATCTGTTGAATTAATTAAGGCACAGTGGTAAAAAGGACATTCTGAAAATGGGGGCTGGTATTTCCTACCTACTAAGAGTTTCACTTGATTTGCTGCCTTCAGTGGAGTCCCTTATCGAGTTGTTGCTTCTGTTGGAAGAGGGATGGGAGAAATCACAGTTTACACAATGTATTTTCTTACCAATGTAACAAAAGTTTGTAAGAAAAATAATGTATTCTTATATAGGGTGAAATGATATCATTTGACACTTGGATAAATAAATCATAAACATTAACTTAATGATAAAACAAAATCGCTTCTCTCAACATTACTTTTAGATAGATATGGATTCAAAAGAGTGAGACTGTGGCACTTGCTCTTCCAGGTGGAGGAAACAGAATGGAGAAAAGCTTGAAGACAAAAATAAATGAACTTTTGGTAGTCAGGAGGAGTCTGGTTTGATTAAAGTATAACACAGGAGTGAAAGCAGAGTGGTCGGTCACGAGGGAGATTTGTGTGTCACCACTCTGGTTAATTCTTCAATGTCAGACTGAGGGAGATGTACTTAATGCAGCAGGCATTGAGGAGCTACTGAAAATTTTCAAGCAACGGCCATAGTGTCTTACACTATGATGAATAATGAATTAACATTAACCTTTTTTCTTTTTTGGCTAAAGTCAATTTTTGAAAGCTGTCTTTGATTATGGTCATATTTGGAATTATGGATTTTATTTCTTTGTGCTTTAAAAATTTTTCATTTAAGAATTTAAGAATTCATCTATTCAATTATTGATGAAAATAGGATTGTTTCCAATAAGGTGCTTATAGTCCTAAATTGAAGTTTTTATAGTTTCCTTCTGGATCATCCTTTTCTCAAAAGTTATGTAAGCCATTGTAAATATGTGTGAATGTAGAAAAAGTCTTCCATTTTTGTTATGGCACACCATATAAACAGCTTCATATGGATAAACATCAGCAAATTTTAAAGTAAGAAAAAATGTCTACTGAGTTAACTTCTAGAAACTAAATTACTTCGGTACATTTCATTGAAATATTTTTTAAAGTCAGTTAAACAATGAGCCCAATATGCCCATTAAGTGTTATATAAACTGTCCAAACAGGCTTCTCGAATTATCAGGCCACATATAAAATTGTTGGACAATTAATTTGATTCAGAATCTCAGATTCTTCTTACCTATGGCACATGTCTGATCTCAGGCTGGATTCAGTAATGCAATCTCTTACCCTATCCTCTCTGTATAGAAAATATAACTCTTAGTTAATCATATAAAGCACAATTTCATCCATGTCTTTTTACACTAATCAATTGCTTACATATATTCAGTTTTTCTTTTAGCAGCAGCTGTAGATTTTAGGACTCCAAGCAAATTTTGCAAAGGGCTCTGGAGTTCATCAACTAAGAAATGTTTTCCTCCCACAAATTCTTAAAAGCTTTAGGCTGAGTTTAGGCTTTAGTGACAAGGTCATTTATAGGATTACAGCAAATTAACATAAACTCTCTAAAGGTAGGGATCAAATATATTCAGATTCAATACAGTCCAATAGCGTCCAAGCCCATCATTAGTGGCTGGAATGGTGGAAGCTGATCAGGGAAGTCCTGGTAATCCCTCAGAATGATCAGTGCTGGGGAGCAAGGGTCTCTAACTTTTACTTCTGGCTTTTCCTCTGTTTCGTAGGAGGAGGCATATCAATCTATGCCTAAGTTTACAAATCTGTCAAACGAGTGTAATAATACTGCCCTGATTCGGAGGGCATATTATAGTTATAACAAAAATGAAAGTGCTCTGCAAATGAAAACATTCGTTGGAGTGGCTAGTGGAAGAGTTCTGACATTATCTGCTTCAGATAATGCAATGTTACGCTAATGTAACTGTGCTGTTACTAATGTTTTACTGTTATTACTAATAATTAACAATTAGATAAACCCAGCTAATATTCGGCTACCTCAGGTAAATATGTATGAATTGGACATCATAAGAAACTGGAGATTATTTATATACAGGCGTTATTTCAGGAAGTATTACTTTTAGGTATCATATAACCAGAAAATGAATATTACAATGGGCCATTATAACACTAAAAATATACATATCATATTAAAATGCTTTAAGATAAGCTAATCTAAATGATAACACACAAAAGTAAATATCACTGTCTGAGAGAATATGAGACTCACATTGATGTCTGTAGCTATGTGCAAGGAAGGGCTGGTGAACTGGCTGAATCCTTTTTGGATCTGATCTTTTATTAATATAATCAAATCAAGTCATTGGCATGAATACAGAGAAAATGAAGTCTTTTCCTATTATCTTCTACTTGGAGCGCAGGGTTCTAGTTTTATCTCCCTTACTGAACTGTGTGGCTGCAGACATGTCAACCTTTAGAGATGTGTTTTTCTCATTTACAAAATGTAATAAATAAATCCTTCTCTGCCTTGTCTCAATCAATAAGATTATGGATATAAAATCTTTTGAGAATTAAAATTTACAAACGGAACTGTGGGTGACACCTGCACTGACTATTTTCTGAATAGAATGACTGTTTTGTTTTCTCTTAATGTCAAATTATTTTACATTTACGTAACTCCTCCATTTTCATATTGTTTTCTGTGGTAACTGCAGATACTTTTAAAGTTATTTAAACCTCACCCTCTCAGAGAGTAACCTGTGAATAACTCAATGACAAACCATTCATGAGATGAGCTTTCCCATTCTGTATGCACACAGCCTTACACAGCCACATACATGGCTCCTAGAGATGTCCTTCCATCCTCCTCTGTCTTGCTCAGAGACATAGCTGGCTCCTCATTGATCACACTTCTCAACTCTTGGAGAAGCTGTTTCAGGTCCCTTGTTGGATCTTCCTTCAGAGTGTTAGCTTTCATAGAGTGCTGAGTTAAAACAATTTACAAACAAAGACACATTTTTTCAGATTCCTATGCTAACTCCTATCACAAAATTAATGCAACTGGTCAATAGAAATTATGGAAAAGCAAGAAGGAGAAAACAAAAAAAAAACACCCATAAGTTTATTACACAGGGATAATCAATAATAACCAGGAAATAATCAATAGAGTACTATAATTTATATGTACATGGACACATATACATATATGGGACCAAACTACAGACATTTATTTTTAAACTGCTTTTATTTTAAAATTTTAACAATGCAGTATGAACGTCCTTACTATGTCATTAAATATTTTCAAGTACACCTGGGCAAAACAATTTTCACTACTTTGTTTAAAGCTAAACTAATTTGATAAAGCAATGGAACTTGAGAAGGTGCTCTTTAGAGATGAGTTAATCTACCCCCAACATTTTACTGATGAGGAAAGAAACATTCAATATTTTCAAACTGTGTTAGGTGGTGTTTGAAAATAATATGGGATTTTCAGATTGACAGTGTTCCCCAATAAATATTTATAATATAATAAGGAATACAGACATTCTCAATAGGCACATCAAGAGGGGAAACAAAATGATCAGAGTGCACTGCTGAGCAGGTGAACTTAGGCTAACCTTGAGCTATTCTAGCTCGAGGAGTCCATCCCACTGAAAAGCTACACCTGTCACACAGATTGGCTGGTGAGGGATGAACACTGCAGATTTTCAATTTGTTGAGTTTTAATTTTCTAGGACTTATGCGAACAAAGAGCTGATGTTACTGGTATAATATAATCTTCATATCCTCCTCTTCCCAACTCCACTAATAAACCAATATAATAACCAGCTGAAGATACCAAGGGTTCTAACTAACTGAATGTGTGCTAAGTATGTCTTTCCAGTTTACTGATAGCTATCTTACCTGGAAATTGTCATGATGAGTCAGTCTAAAGTTTCACAAATCAGACTCCACTCAATTATTAAATTTGACTTCATTTGCTTAAAATATAAGGATGTGAACCACTTTCTCAATTATGAATAAAAACATTTGTCTCTAAAAAGATGATCCAATTTTACCAAACACTGGTTTTGTTCTTGTCCTCACCCTAATATATATAGTACCCAATATGGAATAAATCCCATAAAGTTGATAAAGAAAGTTTTATCCTATGGCAATATTCACTCACCTTAGTTATAACCTGGACTTTTTATCTTCCCATATCTTCTGCCCACCAGAAAGTTTATCAAATAAGCTTTGGCAATTAACGTTAACATTTTTGAGCCGTTGACATTTATTATAAATGAGCAATGTAAAGCCAATAAACATATATAAATATGTTGTTACCCCTTGTCATTGTGGCACCTAGGTTCTTTGAGAGACTGATGCTTTATAAAAGTTTTTTTTTTTTTTTTTTTTTTTGAGACAGAGTCCCACTCTGTCACCTAGGGTGGAGTGCAGTGATAAGATCTCAGCTTACTGCAACCTCCATCTCCCAAACTCAAGCAATCCTCCTGCCTCAGCCCTGCCCCCGACTAGCTGAGGAGTACAGGCATGCACCACCATGACCAGCTAACTTTTTTTTTTTTTGTAGAGATGGGATTTCACCATGTTACCCAGGATGAGCTCAAACTCCTGGACTCAGGCGATCTAGCCACCTTGGTTTCTCAAAGTGCTGGGATTACAGGCAGGAGCCACTGTGCTGGCCGGCATGAGATTTTAAAAAGCATTCAATTTAGTATTCACTTAGTAATTAATTATAATCAGTCCTATGATATTCTTTTATTGACTTTATCCCAATACTTATCTTTCAAACTTCTATGTGTGTTGCTCCTCCAATGAAAACGTAAGCTCCACAGAGGCAAGGACTTGATTTGATCATTGCCATCTTTATATACTCCATTACGTACCCATACTTTGCTTGGGTATAAAATCACAAAAAAACCAAGGCTGGAGGGGTCCTGAAAATTATCTGGTTCTAGTCCAACTCCCATATCAGAAGTGACGAAGAATTCTCTCCATGGCATTCCACTAATAGGCTTATCTGGCATTTGCTTGATCACCAAAGACCAAGGAAGGCAGTTTAATTTTTGTATAGCTTCGATTCTTTGAAAGAAAAGCTTCCCTCCATACCCATGGTATGGTCACGGTTCTAACATAAGAAACAAGTGTAACACAAGTCTTTAAAAATAGACATTTATTTTATCATACAACCCCCCTCACTTCCCAACACACACCTCAGGCTAAATTTATTCAGGAAAACTCTGAGCAGAGCAGAGAACTGTCCCCCTTGCTTGATTTGGATGCTATCTCTTTTTTGGTTGCCACACAATAACACTGACTCAAGCTGAGCAGGCAGTCAACTGAGAATCCTTATGTCTTTTCAAGGTGTTCTTAACAAGCTTCCTCTCCTGTGTCCTATATCTTGTATTTTTGGGTATTCACTGTAACAACAGAAATGACTTTTTTTTTTTTTTTTTTTTTTTTTTTTTCTGAGTCAGGGTCTCATTCTTTTACCCAGACTGGAGTGCAGTGATGTGATCACAGATCACTGCTTCCTTGACCCCCCACGTTCAACTGATCAGTCTCCTGAGTAGCTGGGACTATAGGTACACACCACCACACCCGGCTATTTTTTTTTTGTAATAGGGATGGGGTTTTGCCATGTTGGCCAGCCTGGTCTCCAACTCCTGGGCTCAAGCAATCTTCCCGCCTCCACCTCCCAAAGTGCTCCCAGGTGAATCACCATGCCTGGCCAATTTAAGTTTTATTTAGTCAAAATTATCAATCTTTCTTTTTAATGTTTGTATATCTTATAATGGTTTCATTAATTCATTTTTAATACTTCATTGGTTAATTCATGGGAAATATGTTTTGATTTATAACGTGAGCAAAATACACTTTTTAAAATTAGAAAACAGCATGGCCAGGCACGGTGGCTCATGGCTGTAATCCTAGCACTCTGGGAGGCCAAGGCAGGTAGATCACCTGAGGTCAGGCGTTCGAGACCAGCTTGGCCAACATGGTGAAACCCTGTCTCTACTAAAACTACAAAAAATTAACTGGGCGTGGTAGTGCATACCTGTAATCCCAGCTACTCGGGAGGCTGAGGCAGGGGAACGCTTGAACCTGCAAGCTCTCAGTGAACTGAGATCGTACCATTGTACTCTAGCCTCAGCAACAGGAGTGAAACTCTGTCTCAAGGGAAAAAAAAGAAAAAGAAAGAAAATAGCTAGGAAATAGTTCTAAAATATTGTTACATACAATTTTATCAGGCTTGTAAATAAATAAACACATGCTCTTGCTGAAGTTACCAGCGCCCAGCAAAGGAGCAAAGGATCATGCTCCCCAACATGCCAATCCTTTGACCCTTAGAACATGAGTCCCCAAATCCAGAACCAGTACTGGTCCACGGTCTGTTAGGAATAGGGCCACACAGCAGGAAGTGATGAGAGTGAATGAAGCTTCATCTGTATTTACAGCTGCTCCCCATCACTCACATTACTACCTCAGCTCCACCTCCTGTTGGATCAGCAGTGGCATTAGATTCTCATAGGAGTGTGAACCCTCTTGTGAACTGCACATGTAAGAGATGTAGGTTGCACACTCCTTATGGGAATCTAATGCCTGATGACCTGAGGTGCAGCTGAGGCGGTGATGCTAGTGTTGGGGAGTGGCTGCAAATACAGATAAACATTAGCAGAGAGGGATGACTGCATAAATCCATTGCTTCCAGACTTATTAAAACCCTAACAGTGTGTGGCAAGTGACAATTAAGCTGCATTTGGTGGCTGGCTTTACAGTGGTAAGTGAGTTGTGTACTTCAACTGTAGAGCTGCATCTGGTAGCAGGATTTAAGTCAGAATCCGACACCTATTTTAGTCCATGTGTCCTGCCCATTATTTGATTTACCACTTTGTCTGTGCCTCTTTTCTGCACTACATACTTGTCTCAGTCACAGTTTTAGTAAGCCCATAAGTTAACCCTAGCCAAAATGAATAAAAACAACCATTACTGGAGAGCTTCTTGGAAAAGGGAGAAAGACCCAATGATGAGACAGCAGAAGGCTCTAAAGCTGCCAATGAAAAGAAAGCTGCATTGAAAAGAAAATATCAAGAGTCCTGCTTAAATTATGGGTTCACTGCAATAGATAATTCACATTCTCCAAGCCCTCTTTTTATAATATGTGGCGATCGGCTATCGAATGAAGCCATGAAACCTTCAAAACTGCTTCATCACATGGAGACCAAGCACCCTGCATTAAAAGACAAGCCTTAGGAGTTTCTCAAAAGAAAAAAAAAACGTGAACATGAAAAACAAGCAATTGTTGAAGGCCACCACTTCATCAAATGTGTCTGCACTGAGAGCATCATTCTTAGTGGCTAACCACATTGCAAAAGCTAAGAAGCCCGTTACTATTGGTGAAGAACTGATCCTGTCTGCTGCTAAGGACACTCGTTGTGAACTTTTAGGAGAGGCTGCGGTTCAAAAGGTGGCATGTGCTCCTCTTTTGGCTAGCACCATAACTAGATAGACTGATGAAAGAGCAGAGGATACTGGGGCACAACTGTTAGAGAGGGTTAATGAGTCACCATGGTATACAATCCAGATTGACAAGTCTACAGATGTTGACAACAAGGCAACAAATGCTTGTTTTTGTGCTATATATTTTTCAGGAGGATGGGCACGAGCACATGTTATGTGTGCTTTTGCTGCCAACCAACACCACAGCTGCAGAACTAGTCAAGTCTTTGAATGAGTAAATATCAGGAAAACTGGTCCTTTTGTGTTGGTATATGCATGGATATAGAGAATGCCATGACTGGACAGCTTTCTGGTTTCACTACTTGGGTCAAAGAGGTCACTTCTGAATGTGAGTCTATGCACTATGTCATCCATAGAGAGACGCTGACTAGCCGAAAAATGTCACTGAACTTCATAATGTTTTGGAGGATGTGATTAAAACTATCAACCACATTAAAGTACATGCCCTTAACTCATCTGTTCATGCAGCTCTGCAAGGAGATGGATGCAGGGCACACACCTCTTCTCTTATACACAGAAGTGAGATGGCTTTCTAAAGGTAGATCACTGACCAGAGTTTTTGGGTTATGAGAGCCGCTCCAGAGATTTGTTTCTGAAAAAGTCACCACTGGCAGCACATTTCAGTGACACAGAATAGGTCACAAAACTTGCTTACTTGTGTGAAATATTCAACTTGAGCAACAAACTCGATCTGTCACTTCAGGGGAGAACAACAACTGTGTTCAAGTTGGCAGATAAAGGGGCTGCATTCAAAGTCAACTGGAATTATGGGGGCAACAAGTGAACATTAGGATTTTTGACATGTGCCAAAGTTACCAGAGGTTTTGAAAGAGGCTGAACCAGGGTCTCCTTTCTCCCAGCTAATGCATAATCACCTATCTCAGCTTTCAAAAGAGTTCAAGGATTACTTCCCAACCACAAAAGACCTCTGACCTGGGAAGGAATGGATCCACCACCCATTTGTGAATAAACCAGGTGAATTGGCTTTCTCCATGCTAGAAGAGGATCAACTGCTTGAGATTGCAAATGACAGTGACCTTAAAAGTATGTTTGAGGCAACTTCAAATCTCCCTGTGTTCTGTATTAAAGTAAAGGCAGAATATCCTGAGATTGCCACAAAAGCTTGGAATAGCCTTCTTCCATTTTCAACAGCCCACCTTTGTAAAGCAGTGTTTTCTGCAGTGACAGCATCCAAAAAGAGATCAGGGAGTAGACTGGACACAAGCACACTTCAGGTGTCACTGTCTCTCATCACCCCCAGATGGGACCATCCAGTTGCAGGAAAACAAGCTCAGGAACCGCACTGATTCCACATTATGGTGAGCTGTATAATTATTTCATTATATCTTACAACGTAATAATAATAGAAATAAAGTGTATAATAAATGTAATACATTTGAATAATCCCCTAACCACCCACCACCTTAACCTGTTCTATGGGAAAACTGTCTTCCATGAAACAGGTCCCTGGTGCCAAAAAGGTTGGGGCCTGCTGCCTTAGGATACACATTAAGGCTATTTCTAGGGCACATATGTTTACAGGGCAAAACTTGTACAAGCTTTTTGTGATATGGGAAGAATATAAGCTTATACATTAAGTTGTTAAACTTAAGGTTTATTTTGTGGTTTGGTTAGTTTCCTATTACATTCTGACTCCAATATCATTGACTCTGAAATCATTTTATGTTGGACTTGTTTCTAAAATTTTAAAAAAATTGTATCTCTAATGTACTTCCCTCTTCTCCAATACTGCTTTTTCTGATGGCCTTAAGTCTATTACAGGCAAACTTATGAGTCATGATGTAAGGTAAGTAAGGCCTGGGAAAGTGTACTCCTCACCCAGTTCTGTCTCCATTCTCCAAAGATAGAAGATAAATGAAAAAGCTAAAAATAATACCTCGATCTCATTCAGTTTGAATTCAACCATTCTATTTTGAGAATGTCTGTCCCAAACCCAACTCTTATATTTATATTTATATTCCTTTTAGAACATTGTAATGAAAATGGAATATAAGTATGCTGTTTACATAGTATATTAGGAATAGATGGGTAGGAAACAGGAAAAAAGTTATGAAGTGTTGCTAAAAATCTTGCCAGTCATGTATATTTCATTGGCAAAGATTAAGCACAGCAATAACAAACTATAGTGCATAGGAATGGAATCTGATACATAACCAAAATCAATTCTATTATCTTAGATATATTTTACGTCTTATGTTAAAATAACCACTATTTAAAATATTAATCTAAAATGCTCCTATATCAAACTATCAATTATATATATGTATGTATATATGTATGTGTGTACACACACAAAGATACAGTACCTGCATGTTCCAGGTATTTGAGTTTGGACCAAATCATATAATATTACCTTTCTGGTTTTCCTATTTTCTTACTTATAACATAGTAAAATCACGTGGATAATTTCAAATGCCTTTGAATATTTAAAACTGCATGATCCTCATTCACAAAGACTAATGAAATACAATAATAGTTCTTGTAGGGTATGTATATTATCAAGTTAAAAAATTATTTTTATAAACATCAGTCAGCTATGTAATGTAGAGAAACAGTACAGCATAATAGTTAAGGACATAAGTTCTGGACTAGGCTGTCTGGATAAGTCTTGTCTCAATTGAATTTTTTTTTTTTTTTTGAGATAGAGAGTCCTACTCTGTTGCCCAGGAACTGCAACCTTGTACTCATGGGCTCAAGCAATCCTTCTGCTTCAGCCTCCAGACTAGAACTATAAGCACATGCCAATATACCTGAATAATTTTTTTTTATTATTTTTTGTAGAGATGAGGTCTCACTACTTTGCCCAGGCTGGTCTCAAACTCCTGGTCTCAAGCAACCCTCCTGCCTCAGCCCTCTCAAAGTGTTGGAAGTTCAAGCATGAACCACAATGCCCAGCCCCAACTGTATTCTTGCTGTGTAAGCCATGTGTAAGTCACTTAGCTTCTTCAAGCCTCAGTTTCTCAGTTTGTAAAATAGGTATAACAATAGCAATTACCTCATGTTGGGTAGTTGTGGGAAATGAACTAATCTACAAAAGTACTTTGCACAGTGCCTGGCAAAGGAGTTTTCAGTAAAGCTATTATTAGAATCATAAAATAAAGAGACTAAAATAAATAATAAATGAAGGGGCAATGTAGAACAATGCAAATATATTCTGCTTCTAAGCTTAACATTAATTTCTGTACTATGCTAGACCACATTAAAGTGACACTAAAGGAATTAAGAAGGATAAAGAAGAAAAGACAGATAACATTAGATTAGTAATGCTGACAAAATTTTGGGAGACAGCAGGCAAACGAATAATTCATAATTAATTTAGCAAAACAAAGTTAAACTTAAACTACCTGCACAGAAATTGCCAGTGTGAAGCAAGCTACCCTGCTTCTGAGTTTTCTTTTCTTCTTTTTTCTTTTATTACACTTTAAGTTCTGGGGTACATGTGCTGATCTTGCAGGACTGTTAAATAGGTATACACATGTCATGGTGGTTTGCTGCCTCCATCCCCCCATCACCTACATTAGATATTTCTCCTAATGTTATCCCTCCCCAACCTACCTACCCCCTGCTATTGCTTCCCTAGCCCCCCACTCCCAACAGACGCCAGTGTGTGATGTTCCCCTCCCTGTGTCCATGTGTTCTCATTATTCAACTCCCACTTGTGAGTAAGAACATGCGGTGTTTGGTTTTCTGTTCTTGTGTCAGTTTGCTGAGAATGATGGTTTCCAGGTTCATCCATGTCCCTGCAAAGGACCTGAACTCATCCTTTTTTATGGCTGCATAGTGTTCCATGGTGTATATGTGCCACATTTTCTTCATCCAGTCTATCCTTGATGGGCATTTGGGTTGGTTCCAAGTCTTTGCTATCATAAACAGTGCCGCAATGAACATAGGTGTGCATGTGTCTTTATAACAATTTATAATCCTTTGGGTATACACCCAGTAATAGGATTGCTGGGTTAAATGGTATTTCTATTTCTAGATTCTTGAGGAATTGCCACACTGTCTTCCACAATGGTTGAACTAATGTATACTCCCACCAACAGTGTAAAAACGTTCCTATTTCTCCACATCCTCTCCAGCATCTGTTGTCTCCAGATTTTTTAATGATCACCATTCTAACTGGCGTGAGATGGTATGTCAATGCGGTTTTGATTTGCATCATGTATTTCAAAGCCCAGGGTAAGAAACAGGGCAGCAAAATTGGAGGACTGGCTAAGTCTACAGGAAAAGCTGTTAGAATTCCAGAAGCTGTCTCTAAATACTCAGGTGATTACTTATTCTTTTCCCCTAAATGAATTTAGAGACTTAATCTTTGAGTAAGGCGGAACCAAAGGATTTTGGACTCTATAGAGATATCTATCTGGTATAGCAGGAATAAGGTTGCAAATGTTAAATATGAGTATTAAGTGAAACTGCACAGATAGATAGATATTAATAGTTACCCTAGACTTCCTCTCCCACTCACTTCACAGAATTCTGACTGACTTATACCTACAAGTCAGGAATAAGAGATCCCACCTTAGGGAAACTGGCCCAAGAATAAAGAACTATAGAAAATTTTGGGGTCCCTCAATAAAAAAGCAATACCTAACCATCTACCACTTGACAAACTCTGAAACCTTACATAAAGCTTTGGATAGGTTTTTAGGGCCTCAGTCTTAAATATGGATAGACATCCAAGGGTCACCAAGCATTAAAAGAAAGCCTCTACAAAAACAAAACAATGAATTCCAAGAAACATTAATAATTCAGGTAACAGAAAAAAATATTTAAAAACCAATGTTAATATCCTTAAAGAGAAACAAGAAAGTATTGGCTGGGTACGGTGGCTCACACTTGTAACCTGAATAATTTGGGAGGTTGGGGCAGGTGGAACACTTGAGGTGAGGAGTTGGAGACCAGCCTGGCCAACATGGTGAAACCCCATCTCTACTAAAAATGCAAAAATTAGCTGGGCATGGTGGTGGGTGCCTACAATCCCAGCTACTGAGGAGGCTGAGGCATAAGAACTGCTTGAGGAAGGTTGCACCACTGCACTGTAGCCTGGGTGACAGAGTGAGACTCCATCTCAAAAAACCAATCAACCAACCAACCAACCAACCAAACAAACAAAACCAGGAAAGTGTTGCATCCATGAAAGAACAGAAAGCTATTTAAAGAGAAGACCTTTTAAAAAACAACAAAAAAATGGTTCCTGGAAATTAAAAAAGTACATGATACAAAATTCAATAATTGTTTGGAAGACAGAATTGAAAAACATTTCTCAAAAGGTGGGAATAAAAGATGAGAAGATGGGGCCAGGCGTGGTGGCTCACACCGGTAATCCCAGCACTTTGGGAGGCCGAGGCGGGCAGATCACAAGGTCAGGAGTTCAAGACCAGCCTGACCAATATGGTGAAACCCCATCTCTACTAAAAATACAAAAAATTAGCCAGACATAGTGGCGCACGCCTGTAATCCCAGATACTCTGGAGGCTAAGGCAATAGAATCGCTGAACCTGGGAGGCGGAGTTGGCAGTGAGCCAAGATTGAACCATTGCACTCCAGCCTGGGCCTCACAGAGTGAGGTTCCATCTCAAAAAAAAAAAAAAAAAAAAAAAAAGTCAAAAAAAGAAAATCAGAGAATCAATCCAGGAGATATAATAGAAAATTGATGAAAATTCTGGAAAGAACTGAAAACAAAGGGAAGAAAATGATCAAATAAGACCCCCTTGTCAAAAAACAAAAAACAAGATGTTGGCAAGGACACACAGAAAAGTGAATGCTTATACACTGTTGGTGGGAGTGTAAATTGGTTCAGCCACTGTAGAAAGCAGTTTGGAGATTTCTTAAAGAATTTAAACAGACTATCATTCAACCCAGTAGTCCCATTACTGGGTATACACCTATAAGAAAACAAATCATTTAACCAAAATGACACATGCACACGTATTATCATTGCGGCACTATTCACAAGAGCAAAGACATGGAATAAACCTAGGTGGTCATCAACAGCAGATTGGATAAAGAAAATGTGGTACATATATACCATGGACTACTATGTAGCCATAAAAAAGAGTGAAATAATATACTTTGAAGCCTCTATTATAGCTGGAGGCTATAATCCTAAGCCAATTAACACATGAACAGAAAACCAAATACTCTATGTTTGCACTTGCAAGTAGGAGCTGAACATTGGGTACTCATGAACATAAAGATGGCAACAACAGACGCTGGTGACTAATAAAAGAGGTAGGGAGGGAAGGGTTGAAAAACTGCTGGGTACTATGCTCAGTACCTAGGTGATGAGATCACTTGTACCCCCAAACCTCAGCATCACACAACATACCCAGGTAACAAACCTGCACCATGTACCCATTGAATCTAAAATAAAGGCTGAAAAACAAAATAAGGAAAAAAAAAAAAAAAAGAATATCCCCAAGTGGGGATTATTCTGAAAGAATACTAAAGATAAAGAAAAGATTCCAAATGCTTTAAGAAAGAAAAAAACGGGTGATATACAACGGCTCTGGAATCAAAATGGCACAAAAGCAACAAAATTCTGAGCATCGATCAAATGTAGATGAAGAATAAAGGCATTTTCAGACATGCAAGGTTTTAAAACACTTCTAAAAATGAAATGTGCATTTTCACAGAAAGTCGCTGCATTATGTGCTCCATCAAAAGAAAGAAACCAAGAAATGGAGTTAAGCCTAAATAACAGGAAAAAAAAAAAAAAGATGAAGGGAATTCCTGAGACTTGGGTAAAAGGAAAATCCAAGAAGGCAATCCTGCAGCAAGCCTAGAGAACAACCAGTCCAGACTGGAAGAGGAGTAGGGAGGGCTCTCAAATACACACATACATAATATATGAATACATAAGCAAATACAAGAGCTGCTAAAATATCTGATTAGTTGACTCATACTAAAAGCAGTATTAAGAGTTTTCTTCAGAGAATTTTAAGGGATAATCAGGTCTAGGTATCTAGAAAACTAAATAAAGAAAAAAGCAAAATGATTATTAAATCTAAAGACAAAAAGGAAATATAATCACAGTTCACTACACAGTTCAGCTAGGAAACCATCTACACAGCCATAATAATTTGAACAGTCAATATGATTTAACCAAAATTTATGATGTAGTTACATGTGGGGACTTATTCAGGGAAAAGAAATGTGTATCTGTGTAAAACATTTTTATATTCTACAATAGAAGCTTATAGATAATATCTAAAACTGTACAAACAAGGGATAACAATAGAGGAATTCTCTTATAAGGAATGACAGATCAACCCTTCTGTTGAGAATTCACAAGAAAAGTATGCAAAATATTTTTAGTATACAAACGTATACAAAATATTTTTTTTTAGTCTGTCTGACAGCATTAGAGAGCTACCAAGGCAGGGAAAATTTATGGGGCCAACGTCTGGAACAAAGAAAATCCAGAGAAGCATAGGATTTTCACTTGTCATTTCTAAAAGAGGCAGCTGAGATGGTGAGGGAATAAGATGAGCTTTTGGCGTAATCAAGAAGCTAGAGGGATAAAAATGGGAACTATACCAAAGAGGTGGAGGCTAGGCAGTAAACCTCAGGCTGTGAGGATAAGAGACTTAATCTGAATCACTTCAATCCCTGAATAAATTACAGTGATGAGGGACTGTTAGTGCCCTTGGTTTAGCTACTAGCCAGGAGCAAATGTAAATCCTCCATAAACAAAGAAAACTGTCTAGAACACAAAATTATCTCTGTAATTTTTTCACATACAATGTCCAGACTCAATTATTTAAAGAGGAAGCAGAGAGACCCAACAACAATGTGACTAGAAACCAAGGGAAAAAATTGTAACAGGCTCAGAGGGGATTCAAATAATAGAATTATCATAAGCTGATTTTTAAAACAGTTATTTTCTTACTCTGTTTGGGTTGTTATAGGAAAATAGACTAGGTAATTTATAAACAACAGAAATTTACTGTTTACAGTTTAGGCTGAGAAGTGCAAGATCAAGATGCCAGCAGATTCAGCATTTAGTGAGGAGCTCTTCCTCATAGATGGCACCTTCTATGTGTCCTCACATGTGAGAAGGGGCAAACAAGCTCTCTCAGGCCTCTTTTGTAAGGACACTAATACCATTTGTGAGGGCAGAGCCCTTATGACCCAATCACCTCTCAGAGGTCCACCCTGGGGTTTAGGTTTCAACATATAAATCTTTGGGGTAACACAAACATTTGGACCATACATGTACTTCACACACACACACACACACACACACACACACACACACACACACGATAACATTGAGAATTTCTGTAAAGAAATGGAATAAAAGGGCCGGGCGCGGTAGCTCAAGCCTGTAATCCCAGCACTTTGGGAGGCCGAGGCGGGTGGATCACGAGGTTAAGAGATCGAGACCATCCTGGTCAACATGGTGAAACCCCGTCTCTACTAAAAATACAAAAAATTAGCTGGGCATGGTGGCGTGTGCCTGTAATCCCAGCGACTCAGGAGGCTGAGGCAGGAGAATTGCCTGAACCCAGGAGACGGAGGTTGCGGTGAGCCGAGATCGTGCCATTGCACTCCAGCCTGGGTAACAAGAGCGAAACTCCGTCTCAAAAAAAAAA
>NW_022437061.1:3953777-4059703 GCF_009761245.1 Sapajus apella
GAGGAAGGAAAATTCCTAGCACCCAGGAAGGGGGGGTTGGGGTACGCGGGAACGGGCCACTTTCCCCCCACCGGGGGAAAAAAAAAAAAAAACCCATAAAAAAAAAAAAAAAAAAAAAAAAAAAAAAAAAGAAATGGAATAAAAAACATGAATTAAATGGAATTCTAGTACTAAATATCACATTTTCTAAAATGAAAAACTTAATTGATGGGTTTAATAGATTGGACTCAGGTGAAGGGAGAATTAATTATCTGGAAAATAGGCCAGAAAAAAACAAGACTGAAGCACAGAGAGACAAAAGGATGAGCAAAAGTGAAAAGAATATAAAGATATATAAGCCATGATGAAAAAAATTAATCCGTGTTATTAGAGTCCCAGAAGGAAAAAGAAAATAGAGAAAGAAAAACTGAGTAGATAAGGGATGAAAATTTTCTCAAATTGATGAAGATTTCAATCCACACATCAGGAAGACCACTACTCTAAGAAAGACAGAAAGACCAGCACATCTAGGCACATGATAGGCAAACTGTTACATACTAAAACAAAGAGAGAATCTTAAAAACAGAGGAAAAAACTACCTCCAAAACAGCAACAACGAGATTTACAATTGACTTATCAGTGGAAATAATGGAAAGCTGAAGACAATGTTCTACAGTGAATTCATTCATCCATGAGATAAATATTCATTGAATATATGCTAGACACTGTTCTAGGTACTTGGCAAACATCAGTGAACAAAATAAAGAATGAATGTTACTTTTACTGTGTAAAATTATATAATAAACATTTTTATGAGAAGGAATTAATTGTATAAAGCATGTCTGACAGTATATTTTTTAAACGTCGTTCATTTTTTCCGTTAGAATTATTATTTAAAAACTTAAGTTGAGGCCAAGAGCAATGGCTCACACCTGTAATCCTAGCACGTTGGGAGGGCAAGATGGGAGGACTGCTTGAGCCCAGGAGTTTGAGACCCATCTGGGCAATGGTGAAACTCTGTCTCTATAAAAAATAAAAAAATTGGCCAGGCGTGGTGGCATGCACCTGTAGTCCCAGCTACTAGGGAGGATAAGATAGGAGGATTGCTTGAGCCTGGCTGGTTCAGGCTGCAGTAAGCATGATTGCACCACTGCACTCCAGCCTGGGTAACAGAGCAAGATGCTGTCTCAGGAAAAAAAAATACATAAATAAATAAATTAAAATTTAAAGTTAAACTAATGACTAGTACTTTTTCAGTGATGGATAAGATTCTTTATAATCCAGTACAATCTATATATTAAGCAGCTGAGCAAAATCTAATAGCTTTTGGGTCATTAAAAATCATGGAATTTTAGAGCTAATCTTTCTTGGTGACCCTAGAGGTCATCTTGTCCAGACTACTCATTACAGATGAAAAGACTAAGGCACAATATATTTAACTGACTTGCCCAAGGTCACACAAAAAAGTTAAAAATACCGTTCCAGTGACTCCTGGTAAAATGTTCTTTGTTGTTGTTTGATTTGCAGAATTATATTTGGAAAGGGGAGTGTAATTTAATTTTTATCAATGGAACATGTCTATTTTTAAAAGTAAAATGATTTCATAACACTTAAAACCAAAAGTACCAGTTTCCTGCCCTTTCCCTGTGCATCTCTGAATTCCAGTCTCCAGAGAGAAACATGTTTAACGTCTAACACTAATACTATTATTCTATTGTTGTGTGATAGCTTATTTTTCAATGCCGACATCTTAAGTATGTGAGAGGACTCTATTTTAGTCATTCAAATAGTACATAATTTTCATTTAAATATTACAGGTAAAATAACAGATTACTGGTGATCCTATAACCATATATAAGATAGGACTTTTAACTAATTTAATTGGTTTTCATGTGTGATTTTTGGAATGTCTTATTTCTTAACAGTTGAATAATGGTTTCAAGGGATTTGTGGTTCCAGAAATACATATCTTCAGAGAAGAGAAGGCTTGAATTTTACATTGCACATATTTTTTTTCTGAGCATTAAAAGTATAAAAGGTTAAACTAAAAAAATTCCAAAGTTTCTAATATTTTAATTAAAGGGAATAAAAGTATCTTACAATTAATAAAATTTTCATGTTATAAATAAGTTAACAAAAAGCCACATATAACAAATAATTTTCATTTTGGTAGAATTTTAAATATACTACCAACTTGCCTTTGGCTTTTGAAGTGATGCTTATTTTAGCCATCTCACTATTTGCTTTGTAATCTGGAAATGCTTGTGATGGAAATAACCAAAGAATTGAAGATAAGAAAACACCAAATAGTAAAGAAAATATTTTTATTCACCTGGACTCCACTGAATTTATAGGAAAATGTACAAATTTAAAATCTAGTAATTGAAAATGCTATGAATATAGAGATACTACTTTTCAGTGCAATTCTTTCCAATTTAAAATTACTTACATATATGTTGTTTGCATAATGGATCATAAGATTGGTTACTTACATGAGACAGGAAGCTGGCTGTAGATTGGGAAGATGGTACATTAGAATGAGAACGAGTGACAGATGCTGGCTGGAGAAGGCGTGGTTTCATTGAAGAATTTGAGGTGTAACCAGGGCCCTGAAGTTCCTGGAAAACAATACAGAGGTGAGGAAAATAACTGCCAACCTACAACTGTAAAGAATTATGAAATCAAAATGTATTTTTTGATTTCACAGGCAAATCCATTACTGAGATTTTAAAATGTGTCTGTCACTTTAAAGTATACTTCTTAAAATAGACATATATTTCAGTGTAAAATGTACTATTTTAAAAAAACACGTTTTGTCATATAGATTATATCACTTTTGTTAATCCCCAAACAAGCAAATATATCTGCACTTAGGGTTTTGTACTTGCTTGACTCTGGGGCATGGAAAACTCTTGCTTTGGGTATTCCCATGCAGGTACTAGTGAAACTTGTTTATATTTCACTCACTTATTTTAAGCTAAGGATAGTGGTGCTTCTATTTGTTACCATATAGGAAAAGAATAGGTATAGTATGCAACAATGTACAGATCTTATCATTGCTATTAATAGTATCAGGTTATGTTGAAATATACTTGAATGTGTATCTAAGGTACACAAAAAAATATAAAAGCATATCAAACAAAGGCATAATTTTTGCTTAAACTACTATTCATGATGACCTTACTTTTATATCCAAAGTGTGTTGAAGTTTTAAGCGGACTGATTCTTGCTCCTGACGCTGTATTATATCTTGACATTCTGCAAACTGCAAAGATGCCTACAATCAAGCAATCATAAGTGGTTTATCTTTTTATCCACTTTTATTTTATTAACCTATAAATGCAGAGCTGCCATCTCTTCAAGGAATCTTCCTGCCCTTCTACCAAACTATATTACAATTATCTATTTATCTGTTTTATTCAGTGAACTATGTGTAACTGGAGGCCATGTTTTCATCCTTTGTGCCCCCAGCAAATACATAGTTTTCAGTATGTGAAGGGCACTCAAAACAATGAATGAACTAAGGATGGAGTGAGGAAACAGCTTTGCCAAAGTATAAAAATTTATATTAAAATAACCACAAATGTCCCGGTGCAGTGGCTCTTACCTATAATCCCAACATTTTGGGAAGCCAAGATGGGTGGCTCACAAGGTCAAAAGATCAAGACCATTTTGGCCAACATGGTGAAACCCCATCTCTACTAAAAATACAAAAATTAGCTGGGCATGATGGCATGTGCCTGTAGTCCCAGCTACTCGGGAGGCTGAGGCAGGAGAATCGCTTAAACCCAGAAGATGGAGGTTGCAGTGAGCCGAGACCACGTCACTGCACTACAGCCTGGTGACAGAGCGAGACTCCATCTCAAAAAAACAAAAACAAAAACCCACAACTAAAATTCATAGAGTCAACATAGCATGTTTTAAGAAAAAAGGTAACAGAGGTGAGATCGCAAATTCTTTTATCTAGGCTCTGTTTTCTTAGCAATCAAGGATGGTTTTGGTAAAATTTTAGGTTTCCAGAGTTTCTAGGTGACAGGATAAGATATTTATTTCTCTACAATAAATGGCAGTGACAAACAGTATCACTAATCCTTCTGATTCTTTAAGCTGTGTTTCCTCCCTGCACTTTCTGGACCCCGCAAAGCGCTAGTCATTAACATTACTTTATCATTTTATTGGCATTAGTAAGAGATTGTATTCTACCAAATGTCCAAGTCACTTTTTGGTGGTAAGTCAGGTGTTCACGGAGGCATTTTTATTTATTCAGGCCTCTAAGGATATCAGGAACATCTTATATCTTGGATCTTACTGCTCCTGTGACTATGTTAGCCTGAAAAAGAAAACTTAGCAAAAAGTAAGAATTATGACTACATTTTAAAAGTCAGAAGAGCCTTCTCTATAGGATAGTTTTCCTTTGTGCTAGGTGATTGGGATACAATATGAATTGATAAACTCAGTTCCTATCTACATAGAGCTTTTGTTCAGAACAATTCTGTTTGGTTAATAACTAAATAACTATTTAGTCGATAATTACTTTATATGTTTAGTTAATAATTACCTTATCCAGAGCAACTTCCATATTAGTAACCTTTTCTTTCAAACGGCGTTCCTGAGATCTCAGAACTTCCAGCTCCCCAGCCATTTTGTTTTTTTCTGTGGCAACAGTATTCAATTCCTGGCTGAGTTTACTCTTCTCTTCTTTCAGAAAATGTTTCTCCTACAATTATATGGGAGAAAAATATCAGAAATAATCTGCTGATGTAGAAGCTGAAAGGTGATGGAAATATAAAATTTTTATTTAAAGGGCCCTGACCTAGATAAGTTTAATTCATATACTATTTAATTGTTTCTGAGTTGGGGTTGGGAGCTGCTAGGAGATTACTATATACTTCCTCTTATTTTAATCCCTGGTTTTATTACCTCTTTCTAAGCTTATAAATCTTTGATAAAATCTATGAAATATGAAATAACTATATTGTCATAAAAAGTGTTCTAGTGAATTGGCATCAAATAACCATATACCAAATTTTACTAAAATTTATTTTAAACAACATAAGAGATTGTTAAAAGATGCATTACTTGAAAGTTTTATGGATTTCTATTTTGTTTCAGGGTTGAATATTCATTTCACAAATTCCTACTGCAGAACCTATGACAGAAAAATGTATAAGACATATAGTTCCTGCCCTCAAGTCACTTAACAGCCCAATGACGACAATGAGCTTACTGATACAATAGTCTCTGCTATTAAACAACATTTCATTAAAATTTGTTCATCCCTCCAGAAAAGCACTATGGAATATGTATGCAAAAACAATAAATGTATAGTTGTCAATTAAAATACAGACATCAGTTTGTTGAATCTACATGTCTTTAAATGTCTTCATAGTGAAAAATGTTTACTGTAAATAAGGTAGAAGGTGTTGCTACTTTAATATGCAAATAAGTTTTCCTTTTCTGATTAGATTAGGCAGAAAAGGCTTCAGAAGGAAAGACAGATTAATTGTATAGGTTTTCCCCTTTTTGTTTGGAGGCAATATCATAGAGCTATAATGAATATTTTCCTTTAGGCAGGGCAGGTATCTTTGTTGAGAGCAGGCAGTAACCTTTTAAAGCCCTAAGTACCATCAGGGAGGATAAGCACTGCTTTGGGTTCCCAAAGGCAAGAAAAAAATGGTGAAAGAGAAAAAAATGAATTCAGGGTAACAGAAAAGGAAGAAAGAAAAAATGAGAAAGAATAAATATAAAGAAAGAAAGAAGAAACAAGTCTATGTGATAAGGGGTATGCACAAATGTGGGTTTATACTTGTTAATATTTAGCTGCACTCAGAAGTATTTTGGCAGCCTACAATGGATAGGAAACTAGCAATTACTTTGGTTGTACTTATTTTCTACTTGTCATTTGCTTTTTCACCTGTTACAATCAGTTCTGTTATAAATCTTCTTTTGAAATATACATTTGTTCCAAAGTGATGGATATATCAGGGAACATTTGAGCATTAGGCAGATTTCATAGTTGCTTATTCATGAATGAGTATCATTCATGAGAAACACCAGGTCAATGAAGAAAACTCAACATAGCTAAACACAGCTGCATAGGAATACACAAGAAGCCTACATGCACACTCCTCACACTCACCTACCGGCTACCTCATCTTTACCATGTATTATAAACCACATCCATCTACATCTGGTGTTACAGGAAACTCTCCTACCCCTCCACAGTAACATACAAGCTGCATATATACTTAAGAAAACTTCAGGCCATTTTCAGGACAAACCGCTATATTTATCGTTGTATTTATAAATTTCTTAAACAATTTAACATGTGTAAAACTGCTATTGTTTTTACTAGGTTTCTATTTTTTATGTGTCACTAATGAAATTTGTTAGTGTGGTGCTCCTAATCTCATTGTTCTCATAAGCCTTGTGGTTTTAATTACACAATTTTGCATAGCACAGTGATTTTTAGGAACATGTATGTCACATTATAATGGAACTCTCTGTATTTTGTTTATAATCATTCCTTGCCTCTACCAGGAATGTTCTTTTTGCTATTTCCCACGTTTAAAATAGTGGCTGTTTTTCAACATCCTCCTCAAATGCTTTTCCAGGAACTTTTCCCTTGTTCACTCAGAAATAAACTTTCCTTTTCCCCTTGTTCTTTGCATCTCTGCTTCATCTTATTCTGCCTTACGGTCTATCCAAGGGTGAACATGTTGGTTTCCTCACTCAAGACAGCGACCCACCTTATTTGCATTTGTCATTGCTTCTTCCAAAAACTGTATCTTGCTCTGAAGGGCATCTATCTGACCTCTTTTGGCTGTGATTTGCTTTTGCATCCCCATTGCCACTTTCATAGCTGGGAAAGAAAAAGAGCAAACTATGCCTTAGGTTCTCAAGTTTGAGAGACTATGGTAATTTGATGGTTAAATTTTATGAGAAGGTGACAAGATCGATCCTCCAAGGTACCTGGGCAGTTTCAAGGGAAAGATCATGGACAAAGGTCTTCGGTTTTCATAATACTGGAATATAATAATGTTTAGCTACTACTAGAGATTTCTGAGCTGGAAAACATATATATAATCATGTTTTGTAGGGCTATTTGGATTAATTTCATTGACCGTGATACATTGCCACCTTTCTAGTAATAACAGTAACACTGACTAAACTCATACTTACACATGTAGGGAAATATATAATATATATGTGTGTGTATGTGTATAGATATGGAGGCTGTCACATAAAGAATAATATATATTACATTATTACTAAAATGATTTTTCTACAAACTCATATTTAAAATACTGCACAAGACATCTAGCATATCTTTTTAAAGGGTCCAGTGATATCACAGACTTTTCAATTTTTATTCTCATAATTTTTGTCATGCGTTTGGAACTCACTACCATCTGAGTAATCAAATTGCCAGCATAAGCATGTCTGACTCTTTTTTCTTATAGTCAGCTGAGGAAAAAGGTTTGAAAATGCCACAGCTTTGAGTCTAGTCTGACTATAACTTGGAGGCTAAAAAGAAAAAAAAAATGTACCATTTATTATAAACAAGCTATCAGAATGAAAGGTGTGACTTCTCCTTAGCAAGATATAGTTCTATCTAAACTGTCAAAAACAGGGTTAAACTGACACTATACTGATTTTATTAATAGACTAAAAGGCTGACATCATTTTCTCACCACTTTGAAGAATTATGGTCTGATTAAGTGGATCACTGTTGGCCTTGAAAGGTAATTTTCTCAAAAATTTTTTTCATTTTAAGCTGATTTAATAAATAAAATCAAGAATTTGAATTAAAATACAAGGGTTCTCTAGGTAACTTAATAAATGTAATGTCCCTGGCATGGCTGTGAAGATGCCTGACAGTGAGGCAGGGTTGCTGTCTGGGGAGCAGAGGCAGCAGACCCTCAAAAGGCCTCTCAAGTGACTTCTCTAAACCCAACAAATTTCTCAGTGTTAACCAGCAAAGGGCCAAACCACACAAAATATGAAACACAACCAGAATTTGTGGTCATCCTTGCACAGAGACTATGGTAATCTTCTTTACATTGTTCTAATTTTAGTATATGTACTGTCAAAGCAAGCACAATAACAAATCTTGACATTAAAAAATATTGAAAAATGGAAAAATGTATACTTTAATTAGATAAATATTAATTCTTATGGTCAGCTAATATGTATGGTCTTGTCAACAATTATATGAATAACATGAACTGGAAGATAACCTTTTTATCTCTCTGCATTAGTATGGGCAGCAAAGTAAAAACAGAGTAAGTCTAGGTGGTGAGAAGGGTCCCCTCGCCTAACAATTCAATTTCCAGGATTCCTTCCCATTTTTATCACAGTGAAGGAATCAAGAACTGCCAACTAGCCACAGACCTACAGTTTATATAATGTACATGTTGAAAAATAAGGGGTTGAATGGAAATTAGTGTTAACCGATATTTATATCCTTAAAAATAATTACTTGACATTAATAGATATTGAGATCTGTTAGAAATTACTGAAATAGCCACAGGAAAGGAAAGATTCAGATAGTTTAGGAATTAAATTAAGCCCATGGCAATTTACCTAAAAACAATTAACAACTGCTACATAACATCCATCATTAATACCTACTATTATATATTTATTTCTCACATCATCTAGCACTGTGAAAAGGTGGTAGGTAATGTACTTGGGTTTGTGTTTTAACAAATTTAGACCATTAAATTAAAAACAGAGAAATAACTTAAAATTTAATAGAGCATACCATGACCATCAGATCCTTCCATTGACTTTAATGTATTTCTTGTTTGTTCTAGTTCAGACTGTGCAGATTTTAATTGCACTTTCAGCTTATTTGTAGTCATTTCCATCTCTTCACTTTTGTTTCGGAAATTCTTTTTTAAGACTTCATACTCCTCTATACAAATGTGATAATCAATGATAGATGATTACTTTTTTCTATCCCACTGTTATGAAGTATATTTTATTTGTAATGAATGATCACAGAATTTTAGAACTGGAAGAGAACTCATTAAATTACATCTTCACTTGTTACAGAAATGAGATGTACATACACAATTCCAGGGATATGACTTTTTCTTTTTAATCTGCTTGGGTGGATCCTCTTCCTCCTTTACCTACTTATTACTCATTGTTTTCTCCCAAACATTGTAATTAGTTTGCTGTTATTTCATCTTAAACCTTCTTGGATGACCATGCCCACTACAGCAGCTTTAACAACCATCTGCCGGTTGATGAATCTCCACGACACTATAAGTAACCTGAGGCTGCCGTGTATCTTATCTGACTTATCTCCAGTAGATGCATGTACACCTATGCTTATTGCAGCATTGTTCACAATAGCAAAGACTTGGAATCAACCCAAATGCTCATCAAGGATAGACTGGATAAAGAAAATGTGGCAGATATATACCATGGAATACTATGCAGCCATAAAAAAAGATGAGTTCATGTCCTCTGCAGGGACATGGATGAAAGTGGAAACCATCATTCTCAGCAAACTGACACAAGAACAGAAAACTAAACACCTCACGTTCTCACTCATAAGTGGGTGTTGAACAATGAGAACACTTGGACACAGGGAAGGGAACATAATCACACACTGGGGGGTGGGGAGCTAAGGGAAGAATAGCAGGGGGTGGGGGGGTTGGGGATGGATAACATTAAGAGAAATACCTAATGTAGATGATGGGGTGATGGATGCAACAAACCACTACCATGGCACGTGTATATCTATGTAACAAACCTGCACAATCTGCACATGTACCCGAGAACTTAAAAGTATAATAAATAAAAAAAATACCTGGCACAAACTAATCATTCCATGTACTAGAATACACACACATGTGCACACACACACACACACACACACATGCATGCGTGCACTAATTTTATGTATCTATTTATAGAATTAGATTTATATATAAAAGGAGCAAAGCTCCAGCTCCATTTAGCCAGACATCTTCATGTAGATGTCCTCATGCCACCTGAAACCAACTGCCTCACAGTGACTACATCTCAATTTCTAGCCCTCAAGCTGTCTTTCCTTCTGGTTCCCTCTCTAAGTTGCTGTCATTGCTTTTCCAATAGCACAAACTAAAATCCTGAAATCTGTATTTAATCCCTCCAATCACTAAGTCCTATTGATTTAACCTCCAAAAATATTAATTCTTTCCTTCCATTCTGACTGCCACTGCCTTAGTTCATGTCCTCATTTTATGTATCTGGGACTACTGCAAAATCCTCCTTAACTGCTTGGTCTGCCTTTATTTTCTCTAATTTACTGCTAACACAGTTCATCTAAAATCTGATGACAAAAATCTACTACTTAATATCCTTTGCAGGCTCCACATTGCCCGGCTCTAACTAGTCTTATTTCATAGCCTTATTTCATAGCCCTCATTCATTTGTACTTTTGCTCCAACTAATACATTTGAGGTCACATTTTGATATTTCATGCCTTCACACATTTGCCCATAATGTTCTCTCTGCCTGGCATGTCCCTTGCACCTCTTTTTCATCTGCCAAATTTCTTTTCCTCTTCCAAATGTAGTGCAGACATCACTTCCTATAGGAGGTAAATTCTCTGTCCTCTGTGCTATCTTTGTACTCAATACACTTTCACTGTGCCTCACCCACTGGTTATTCACCCATTTCCATCTAGGCTTATCTTCCCACTGACTGTGAGCTTCATGTGGGCTTTCCAGGTTCTATCACAGTGTCTTGCATAGTAAACGCTCAGTAACTTCTGGCTTTATGAAGTACATGATATTTCATACCATACTAGTAAGGTTTGGCTTTGTATTCTGACCCAAATCTCATGTCCTATTATAATTCCCAGTGTTGGAGGAGGGGCCTCAGGGGAGGTGACTGGATCAGGAGGAAGGATGTCCCCTTTGCTGTTCTTGTGATAGTGTGAATTCTCATGAGATCTTGTTGTTTGAAAGTGTGTAGCACCTCCCTCTTCTCTCTCTCTCTCGCTCCCTTCTTCCTATTACTGCCATGTGAAGATGTGCTTGCTTCCCCTTCACCTTCTACCATTATTGTAAGTTTCCTGAAGCCTCCCAGCCATGCTTCCTGTACAGCCTGCAGAACTGTGAGTCAATTAAACCTTTTTTCTTCACAAATTACTCAGTCTCAGGTAGTTCTTTATAGCAATGCAAAAATGAATACAGAAAATTGGTCCCAGAGAAGTAGAGTATTGTTCTACAGATAACTGAAAATGTAAAAGCAGCTTTGGAACTGGGTAACAGATAGAGATTGCAACAGTTTGGAGGGATCAGAAGACAGGAAGATGTGGGAAAGTTTGAAACATCTTAGAAACTTGTTAAATTGTTATGACCAAAATGCTGATAGTGATATGAACAATGAAGTTCAGGCTGAGGAAGTCTCAGATGGAGATGAGGAACTTATTGGGAACTGAAGTAAAGATCACTTTTGCTATGCTTTTGCAAAGAGACTGGTGGCATTGTGCCCCTGCTCTAAGAATCACTGGAACTTTGACCTTGAGAGAGATGATTTAGGGTATCTGGCAGAAGAAATTTCTAAGCAGCAAAGTGTTCAAGATGAGGCGTGGCTGCTCCTAAAAGCTTATGCTCATTTGCATTAAAAAAAAAAAAAACAAGGACCTGAAGCTAGAACTTATATTTCAAAGTGAAGTAGAGCATAAAAGTTTGAAAATTTTGCAGTCCGACCATGCAGTTGAAAAGAAAAATCCATTTTCTGGGGAGAAATTCAAGGCTGCAGAAATTTGCATAAGTAAAGAGGATCCAAATGTTCATAGTCAAGACAATGGGGTAAATGCCTGTAGGTCATTTCAGAGACCTTCTCAGAAGCCACTCCCATCACAGGCCCAGAGGTCTAGAAGGGAAAAATGGTTTTGTGGGCTAGATCCAGAGCCCTGCTGCTTTGTGCAGCTTTGAGACATGGTGTCCTGCATCCCAGCTGCTCTAGCTCCAACTGTGGCTAACAAGGGCCAAGGTACAGCTCAAGCTGTTGCTTCAGAAAGTGTAAGTCTCAAGTCTTGGCAGCTTCCATGTGGTGTTCTGCCTGCAGATGCACAGAGGGCAAGAGTTGAGGCTTGGGAGCCTCTACCTAGATTTCACAGGATATATGGAAATGCCTGGATGTCCAGGCAGAAGTCTGCTGCAGGAGTGGAGCCCTCATGGAGAACCTCTGCAGAGGGGAAATGTGGGATTGGAGTCCCCACACAGAGTCCCCACTGGAGCACTGCCCTATGGAGCTATGAGAAGAAGGCCTCTGTCCTCCAGACCCCAGAATGGTAGATCCATTGACAGCTTGCACTGTGTGCTTAGAAAGGTCACAGGCATTCAGTGCCAGTTGTGAAAGTAGCAGTGGGGGCTGTACCCTGTACAGTCACAGAGGCAGAGTTGCCCAAGACCTTGGAAGCCCACCCCTTACATCAGCGTGCCCTGAATGTGAGACATGGATTCAAAGGAGATTATTTCAACACTTCGAAATGTAATGACTGCCCTGCTGGGTTTTGGACTTGCATGGACCCTGTAGTCCCCTTGTTTTGGTCAATTTATCTCTTTTGGAATAGAAGCATCTACCAGCAACTAACTTGTTTTGATATTACAGGCTCATAGGTAGAAGGGACTTGCTTTGTCTCAGATGAGACTTTGGACTTGGACTTTTGAGTTAATGCTGGAATGAGTTAAGACTTTGGGGGACTATTGGGAAGGTATGATTGTGTTTTGAAACATAAGAAGAACATGAGATTTGGGACGGTCAAGGGGCAGAATTATACAGTTTGGCTCTGTGTCCCAACCCAAATCTCATGTCCATGTGTAATTCTCAGTGTTGGAGGAAGGGCCTTGTGGAAGGTGACTGGATCATGGGGACAGATTTCCTCCTTACTGTTCTTGTGAAAGTGAGCGAGTTCTCATGAGATCTGGTTGTTTGAAAGTGTGTAGCACCTTCCCCTTTGCGTGCTCTCTTTCTCGCTCTCTCTCTCCTGCTGCCATGTGAAGATGTAATTGCTTCCCCTTCACCTTCTACCATGATTGTAAGTTTCCGGAGACCTCCCAGCCAAACTTTCTGTACAGCCTGCAGAACTGTGAGTCAGTTAAACCTTTTTCCTTTACAAATTATCCAGTCTCAGGTAGTTCTTTACAGCAATGCAAGAAGGGACTAATACACATAACAATCAGAAACTGGAGTGTTTCACTGTTTAATATAAGGCTGTGGATTTTTCCTTTCAATAAATTCACAAGTCTATTTTCACATCACATCATTATTCAACCTCTAATTAAGCTATTTGACTCAAAGGACTCAAGGTTTCCACTTCAATAAAAACAAAACTGTCTGTGCAAACAATGCGATTTATGCTGAATACCTGTTTTCCTTTTGGAAGCCTGGAACCTGGATACCTCACCCTTCTCTTGACAACTCAGTGCAGATTTTCCAGTACACCGAGAGCTGACTAAAGTTCAGGTCAGTAAGTGTAAGATGTGGGAGCTCTTCATGAGAACTATGAGATTTCATGCTGTGAATAACTCCATGGGGGCAGCATAGCTATCCATGTTTGCCATGTGAGTGAAATACTCTTCTTTTGTGATTGTGCTAGAGTCTACATTGGGCTTCACTGATAAGACTCTTATTTTTTAGTAGGATTTAAGCTGAAGCAACATACCTGAAAGATTGTTTAATTCATTCCTACTCGTTTTCACCTCATTTAATAATTGATCTCTCTCTTGTTTGATGTCCTTCACTGCACGGAGCCGCTCAGAGCCTGCATTCACCAGCTTCACCTTTTCCAGCTCCAAATCACTCACTCTGGCCTCAAGCTCCCGGATCTTTGCATCTTTTTTATCTTTTAAAATCTAAATATATGGATAAATAACAAAGGATAGATACAGACATAAAAAATAGGCACATGTATAGTTACAATTGATATCTGCTAACACAGTCCTAAAATCTGACAACAGTCTCTTACTTAATATCATTTTCTGGCTCCTATCTGTGTTCCATCTATATTTATTATCTTTTCAATGCTTCTCAGTACACTAAATTTGTATTTTATTATAAAGCATCAATAGAAAGTAGGAAAAATATTTTACTTTCTTTTAACCTTAGATGTCAATTCCTAGTATTGCTTGCAACAACATTTCATTATTCCTCTTCTATCTCCATTCATTCAAAAAATACATATTGAGAACCTTCTTTGTGGCAGGCACTATTTTATGTGCAAGGGATATAGAAGCAGGGCTATGACTAGGGTAATGCGAGTGAGGCAGCTAGGTGAGGGCCTCCAACCTGGGCACCTCACTTACCTTACCCTAGTCCTGGCCCTGGGTAGCAATAAACAAAACATGTCTTTGTCTTCATGTCTTCCTCTAGTAAGAAGAGAAGAAAACAAATATTTAATATATCAGGTAAGAGGAATGGCAATAATAATAAAAGCAGGTGAGGGGTACAGAATGAATGCGAGGGAGGGGTTGCTACTTCAAGTAACCTGGTATGCAGAACGAGTTCACATAGCAGGTTTGGGTGCCCTCCTTAGAAAGGCCTGCTTACAAGTTTTGCCCTTGGCTGTCATCTAGGAACTTGGATTCTGGGAGGGTTCCCACCAACCTAACTAATAAGAGTGGCTCACTGTGCCTAAACTGTGCAAACACTGTGGTTTATGCTGAGCCCCTGCTTTCCTTCTGCGGGGCCTGGAATCTGGATACTTGCCAGGCAGAGGGGCCAATGGGACTAATATCCAATAGAAAACCTAGGTACTGAGCTTTAATGAGCTTCCCTAGCTGGCAACACTTGACAGGTGTTGTCACAGTTTCTGCTGGGGGTGGGGGTGGGGTGGGAAGCAAGCATGTCCCGCATGACTCTACTAGGAGAGGGCTCTTGGGAGCTCATGCCTGGCTTTCTCTGGATTTTGCCCCATGTGCCTTTTCCTTTTGCTGATTTTGCTTTGTATCCTTTCACTGTAATAAATCCTATCCTCGTGTATGACTATATGCTGAGTCTAGCAAGTCCTCCTAGAATCATCAAGCCTGGGGTCGGTCTTGGGGACCCTGCCACAGTTGGCAAAAAAAGGCCTCTCTGATGAGGCAACATCTGAGCAGATGCTCCCTATGCTCAAGGAGCATAAGGACAAGCCACATGGACAGCCTGGGAAGAGCTCTGGGTACAGGTAACATGTCTGGGGAACAGCAGGGACATCAGTAGGGCTGGAGTGGAGCGAGCTTGGGGTAAGTAGGAGATGAAGTCAGAGAGGGGCCAGGGGAAAGATCAGGATACTAAGAGGCAATGTAAGAACTTGAGCATTCATTCTCAGTGAGTCAAGAAGTCCTTAGACAGTTTTGAGTATGGGAGTGATGTAGTGTAATGATTTAAAAATACAACTCTGGGTCGGGCACAGTGGGTCACGCCTATAGTCCCAGCACTTTGGGAGGCCAAGGCGGGCGGATCACAAAGTCAGGAGATTTGAGACAATCCTGGCCAACATGGTGAAATCCCGTCTTTACTAAAAGTACAAAAATTTGCTGGGTGTGGTGGCGTGCCGCTGTAGTCCCAACTACTTGGGAGGCTGAGGCAGGAGAATTGCTTGAACCCAGGAGGCAAAGGTTGCAGTAAGCCAAGATCATGCCACTGCACTCCAGCCTGATGACAGAGCGAGACTCTGTCTCAAAGAAAGAAAGAAAGAAAGAAAGAAAGAAAGAAAGAAAGAAAACAAACAAACAACTCTGGCTCTAGTATGAAGGAAAACAGTGGTTGGCATGGGGGTAGGAGGAGAAGCATGGACACCAGTGAGAAGGCAACTAGAAGAGCAAATGAGAGAAGCGGGAGCTTAGACTGGGGTGGTTTGCAGTGGTGAAAGTATCTGGTCCTTTGAATAGAGTACGGAATGTGAATATGGTGACTCTAATTTGGCATTTCCGACAAACTGTCAGAAACCTCTAGTGTGGCATGCTTCTGCAAACTCTGACCCAAACATTCCTATTCCTTCTTCACAGAGAGCTTTCCTCTGCCATCCTTTCTGACTCTTCTCTATTAGAGGAACTACCATGTTGCCAGTCTGTTTGAATTCACAAAGTCGCCATGTCTTTCCCTTTCCCTCACCCCTCACATCCAGCTGTTCACCAAATCCTGCCCAACCTCCAGGTCTGGACTGCCATCACTTCTCATATGGATTGCCACAGTACCTCCTAACTGGTCTCTATCTGTGTTTGTAAGGCTTTCTAGGAGGGATCCCTCTTTTCCTAGGGTGTATGTCTGTGCTGTATAACACAATACCTGTACATGACTCTGGAGCACCTGCAATGTGGCCAATCTAAGCTATGTGTTGTAAGTGTAAAACATACACCAAATTTGAAAGACATTGTATAAAAATAAAATAGAAAATATCTTGGTGATCTAGGATTTATATTGATTGTAATACAAAAACACCATGTTTTGAATATGAGCTAAATAAAATCTTATTAAAATTTCACATCTCATGTGTCTACTAGAAAACTGAAAATTATATATGTCATTTACATTATATTTCTAGTGGATAGAACTGACATAGATCCTTCCAAATAAGTGCCATTTGAAAAAATATTGACTTTCTTTGGTCATCATATTATCTCCCCAAATTACCTCCCTACTGGCCTTAGTACACTGGCTAATGCAATTTGACTGCTATAGCAGCAGTTTAAATGTAGAGACCAATGTTACGTCTGAAATATAACCAAGTGACAAGCTTTTGGCTGTTCAAAAAGGATTGGTGGGGAGCTACAGGCTTGTCTCACTGCCCACCTGTGATAGGTTTGGGTGTTAAAGATCCTAATCTGGGCTCTCTGATCCCTGCCTAGCCACTCTGACAACTGTCACACTAAATCCAGCTGGCCTCATGCAGTAAGGAATGGGGAGGACTTTCCCTGGGACAACCTGAGGCATCACAACATACATAGGACGAGTGCTGCTCCCATTCCACCTCTTGAGGCCAGTGGATAGAATTCAGTCCTTCCTTAGTATTATTATGTATTCGTTTTTAAAAAGTTCTAGCTCTGAGGGCTCACAGTGATTGAAATAAGTCACTCTACTTCTCTGCTGTCAGTACGTGCAGTATCCACTCTGAAGAGGTGACAGAAGCCAGGAGAGAAGTCATACCTTCTAGGGCTATGATTCCTGCTCTGTTTTCCTTACTGGATCACAGAGGGAAGTGGATGTGGCATTAAGACTTGAGTTTTGGCTGGGCGCAGTGGCTCACGCCTGTAATCCCAGCACTTTGGGAGGCCGAGGTGGGTGGATCACGAGGTCAAGAGATCGAGACCATCCTGGTCAACATAGTGAAACCCCGTCTCTACTAAAAATACAAAAAAAAAAAAAAAAAAATTAGCTGGGCATGGTGGCGCGTGCCTGTAATCCCAGCTACTCAGGAGGCTGAGGCAGGAGAATTGCCTGAACCCAGGAGGCGGAGGTTGTGGTAAGCCGAGATTGCGCCATTACACTCCAGCCTGGGTAACAAGAGCAAAGCTCCGACTCAAAAAAAAAAAAAAGACTTGAGTTTTAAATTTATGTTCTTTGTATCTGTGTGAAACTCTACTTACCTAGGAAATTATTCCTGAAGCTGCTCCAGCTCCATATTTAGGAACTGAAAATTAGTTTTATTCTCTCCAAGCCACTTCTGCACACTGATGCCAGATTAATCCACTTCCAACACTGCCTTTTTCATGTAACACCCTCCTTCCTACCCACAAACCTGTAATATCCCCCATACCATCTCTAGGCTAAACTACAGACTAGGCTTTTCCCTGGCTTGAAATGCTGTCCTTCCTCCTCTTTGCCTGGTATTTGCCTATTTCAGGTTCCCAGATCTCTTCAAAGCTTTCACTGGCCCTCTAGTCATGAGCTTCACATTCCTCTGAGGCCCTCTAGTCATGAGCTTCACATTCCTCTGAGGCACAAACACAGATCCTGATGGATGTTCTTAGGACCAGCAGTGTCCACATCATCTGGAAACTTGTTCAGAAACGCCAAATCTCATACCCCATTCTAGACCTACTGAATCAGAAACTCTGGGAGCAGGCCAGCAGTCTGTGCTTTCAAAAGCCCTCCAAGTGATTCCGGTTCTCACTGAGAACCACTGCATAGTAACATCTACTTAGGCTGCCTAAGTTCAAATCCCAAGGTAGTGCTGCTCTCCAGCAAGTTAATCTCTCTGTGTCTCAGTTTCCTCAGGCATAAAATGGGATAGTAATAGTGCCTCCATCACAAGGTTTTGTGAGGATTAAACTGATTTAATTTTTAGAGTGTAAGAGTGGGATTCTCCTGTTTGGAGCCTTAACACACTAGCAATCCACTAGCAATCTTCCTAAGCAAGGCAGAATAACCATTCTTTCTCCTCTGATACGCTCTACCCTGCATCACAAACCTAAGGGTTTGTGTAGGGCTGGCCATTGCAAATCCTTTCTATGTCCCTTTTCATGGTGAGTTTGGCCATTTATAACATATATATAACAAAGTAAAAACTTAAGCAATAGAAAATTCTATTTTTTAATGCAACGAACTTATTTATTTCCATAAGATGGATAATTATCTATTGCTGTCCCTATTTTTAGAATGAGGAAACTGGGGCATCTACAGTATATGTGATTTGTCTCCTACTACTCACCAAGTCAGAGATAAAGGTGACATAAAGCCTATGAAATCAATTTTTTTAAAAACCCATTCGATCGTATTACATTTTGATAAATATTTACTGGGCACCTTCTGGATGTAAGGCACAAAAATATGGGAAAGAGGGTACAAAGACTAATAGATGTGTACCTTGGTTGAAGAAGTCTACAATATTTAGTGAAAAAGAGACACTGCTATGTACACACACACACACACACACACACACACACACACAAGCACACGCACACACGCGCACACACAGAAGGCAACATAGAATGTGATCCAGGTTTTAACAGGTACAAATAAAGTATGAGAAAGTTCAGAAGAAGACCAAAGCAAGGGAAAGAAACTAATATTTATTAAATTTCTTGTACAAGGTAGAAACTATTAATAGGCTCAGTCCTTGATTTATACTTTCTGATTTAAGACTCACAGTAATACAACCGGTTGTTGGGGTTTTTTTTTGTTTTGTTTACTTTTTGGTTTTGTTTTGTTTATCAGAGATCAAAGCCAAGATTCAGCAAACAGTCCAATGTTTCACCATAACTAAGTGATGAGAGACAGGGTTCAAATTTAGGTCTGTCTGAAGAGGGAGAAAATACTTCAAACTGTGGGATCAGGAAAGACTTCCTAGATTTTCTGATTTTTATCTTTTGACCCCTGATTTTGAAGCATTTTTGAATCATCCATTCCTTCTGTAATCTGATAAAAGTACGTATCCTTTCTCACAAAAACACACATATGCACATAAAAACAAATACTTTCAGTTTCAGAGTGTCCACAGATACCAAAAACCACTTTTCAGTATAGGTCACACCTGCTCATAAGAGAAATGCCATTTCAGAAGTTAAACCACAAAAAAAACCCTCTACAGACCTTAAGTTCCTGTAGTTCCAGCCGCCTATCGTTAATTTCTTTCTCCAGCTGAGCTTTTTCTACTTGCATAGCTCCAGCAGTTCGTCCATGCTGGCCCACCAGCTGTGTCATGTTCTCAATCTGCTGTCGCAGAATCTCGATCACCTTGTCCTTCTCTGTCATCTGCAGCTTGAGGGCCTCGCATTCTGTCTGCACATTTCTGAGGTGATCCCCTTCATTTTTCAAGTGTTGCAGCTCCTGCAATTTCAAGTCCACCCGGGAGCGGAGCTTTGTGATCTCTGCATTGGTAGCCTCAATGGCTCTCTCTTTTTCCTGGAGAGAAGTTGTCAGGTCTGATATTGTCCTCTCTGAGCTCTCCAGGGTCATTTTCTTGGCTGTCAACTCTTCTACTACTTTGCGCAGCATCTCTTTGGTGGATTCAAGCTGAGCAGTCAAGGAGGATACTTTTTCTAGACTTTCATTCTTTCCTTGAATTGCTGCCATCTGATTGTTAAAGAAAAGAGAATTTCACAGATTTGGGAGGATAGGTGTAGGCAACCTCAAGTGACACAAGTTAACCCAAAAGCATGAAATAAAGAATTAAGCAAGGTTTAATAATATATATTTTTTTAAGATGGGGGTCTCACTACGATCCCCTGGCTGGTGTTCTCAAATTCCCGGCCTCAACTGATCTCCTGCGTTGGCCTCCCAGAGTGCTGGGATTTCACACATTTCACACTGTACTTAGCATGTCTAGTTAAATTAACTTAATCATTTTGCTGTCAGAACTCTAGCTCTTATAACATATATAAGACTGATATATGCTAGTTAGACCAAGGTGGAGAGGGCTTAATTAAATAACAACGCTCCTCCACAATGGTGTTTTAGAGTAGGGTCTTGGAAAGTTTCCTTTGTGGATGTTTTCTGTACCAATTTAAATTAAGATAATCCTGGCAATGGGGGAAAGGGTGGTAGGATTTACAATAACTCCTTACTTTTAATTTCCCTCCAATCTTACCCTTAATTCTACCTCTGAGGAAAAAATAAATAAATAATGGCTTTTATCTACACACACATTCACATTTTCTGATCCTTGTTTGGAAAAGCTGAAGACTCTAACTTCCAGTTGGTCCTTTCATCCTTGTTCTTGCCCAGGTTAAGCCAGAGAGTAGGTTAATGACTTTGTCTGGGTCTAAGCCAAGATTGGTCCCTTGGTTTGCTTTCACATTCTGAGAAGCTTACACTTTTGCGGGATGCTTTTTATGTCCCTGTGGCAGTAACTGGCATTAGAGCCATATCTTCCCAGCACAGAAAGTACACTGCTGTGAAGAAGGCAGTCCATGTTTTGCTACTGGTGGGTGCACCGGAATGGAATGTATTTATCAGTTTCAATCAGTGTAGGGGCTGGGGGCTAGAGAGGAAAGCCTCTTTCAGGAGAAAAAGCAAAAAACTCTGTTAGAAAACTTCAACCCTGCTGCTCCTCAGATTGCCCGATAATTTGATGCTTCTCTGCTGCAGAAATAAGCAATTATTAAGTGACCAATTTTTAGGTAAAAGTGAAAAGGCAATTGGATAGGAGTTTAGTTTTTCAACAATGTACAAGTGAGATAAAGCTTAAGACATTTAGTTTAATTAGTGGTAAATATACATGTATAGAAGGCCAGGCATGGTGGCTCACACCTGTAATCCCACACTTTGGGAGGCTGAGGCAGGTGAATCACCTGAGGTCAGGAGTTTTCAACCAGCCTGGCCAACATGGTGAAACCCCATCTCTACTAAAAACACAAAAATTAGCTGGGCATGGTGGCACATGCCTGTAATCCCAGCTACTTGGGAGGCTGAGGCAGGAGAACTGCTTGAACCTGAAAGGTGGAGGTTGCAGTGAGCCGTGATTGTGCTACTGCACTCCAGCCTGGGCAATGAAGTGAAACTCTGTCTCAAAAAAAAAAAAAAGAATATATATATATATATGCACACACACACACACACACACACACGTATATATATATAAGTCAGGTTTTCATAAATTGCTCACAGAATCCATAGCTCTATTTTAGGAGCCATTTTAGGTCCATATATGTTAAAAACTAAAAGCCCTATTTAGACATAAAATACATTTTTCCCCCAGAGGAGATCGTCTGGCGATGGCACAGCCTGTGCAGGTGCTGACCTGCCGCTCCATCTGGCCCTGACACTCGCTCTTCAAGGCCTTGAGTAGGGCTTCCAGGCGCTGCACCTCCATGTTCCGGTCGTCCAGTTCCCGCCGCAGGTGGTCAATGGTGATGCTGTTGCCTGTGTCTCGGTCCCACAGACGCTTATTCTGCTCCTTCTCCAGACTCAGTTCCTTCTCCCTTTTGTGTAGATCAGCCTAAAAAAAGACAGGAATGCTTTTTTTCCTCCCTGCTATTAAGTAATTAAGATAAAATTTATGGCTGGGTGTGGTGGCTCACGCCTGTAATCCTAGCACTTTGGGAGGCCAAGGCGGGCAGATCACGAGGTCAGGAGATCGAGACCATCCTGGCCAACATGGTGAAACCCTGTCTCTATTAAAAATACAAAAAAATTAGGTGAGCATGGTGGTGCACGCCTGTAGTTCCAGCTACTCGGGAGGTTGAGGCAGGAGAATTGCTTGAACCCAGGAGGCGGAGGTTGCAGTGAGCCGAGATTGCGCCACTGCACTACAGCCTGGGCGACAGTGCAAGGCTCTGCCTCAAAAAAAAGATAAAATTTATTGTCTTTATATCATATTTGGAGCTTTTATGTGATTTCAGAAACCTTTGATTTTGGAATCTGATTCTTTTATAATGGGTTTTAATGGCTTAAGAGCAATTATTTCCAAGAAAAATAAGTTAACATTTTGCTTAAAATTTGTAGCATTACAAGTCTACCTCAAGGGACTAGACCCCAAATAATACATAATGAAAAGGAAAATACAGTAGATTTTAAAAGTCATCCAGTTTTTAAGTCTTGCATTTTCTAAGAAAGACATTATGCCTCACATCAAGTATGCTCCTATAATAAAGAAATGCTCAAAAGCATAAAGGAAAAATGGTAAGTAATGGAGAAATGGCAGAATAGTGGCTGGTACTGGAATTGGAGTAGCACCGGGGCTGTGAATAGAATTATCTCCCTTTTCAGTCACTTAAAAAATACATAGGTTGAATAGGAACAAAAACTCTGTAGACAGATTAGTAAAAACAAAGATATACCTATGTTCAAATGGCTTATGATCCAAGAGAAAGTTAAGATATAGACATAAGTAACTGGAAGTGGTTTTTCATTAAAGGGACAAAGATAAGGAATAGCAGAGAGAATCTCACTAAAGGGATCAAAATCCTTCAGGATGGTGTTTGAGTTAGACCTGAAGATGCAGAGATTAGGAAGAAGGGACAGGAAAGGGGCCTGTGTGTTTGCTTGGGGCACTGGGTCCAGGTAGAGAAAAAGGATTGGAAAAGTTAGCAGGCTTATGGATCATGAACAGTATTGAAAGGGAGGGTGTCTGACTCTACAGAGAAAGAAATTTTGAGTTGAAGAGTGACATTATCAGAACTATATTTTAGATATGGCATGTGGTAGCCCTTTAGATATGGGATGTGGTAGCCCTCCAGTTTGTCTCAACAGACAAACTGGAGTTGGGAACACCAGTAAGGGGATTGCCGTGCTCTCGGCAATGAATAATGGGGGTGCGGTGACCAAGCAGTGGTGATGGTAAGAATGAAAACGAAGACCAGGTTTCAGGATCTTTCAGACTTTCAGTCTCCAAGATTTTCAAATTAGATAGGAGAACACTGAGAAACATGCAAATGTTAGGTAAAGAACTGAAGAATTACACCAAGGTTAAGAGCTTCTCTACATAGCTGTCAGTTCCATCCTTACCTCAGCTCATCAAACCCTTGTGAGCCTGCAAAGGATGGTTTTACCAGCAAAGAACATCATTCCTTGGAATGGGGTTTGGTAAGCCAAGAAATTCATTCTACTATACCATTAATACCACAAAAGGGGGCTCCAAACATTTCCTTTCCTAAATTTCTCATCCTATAATTCCTCTAAAAGAGAACAGAGTTGCTTCATTATGATCACAATCCTATTGTTCTTTTCTTTTAAAACAACTTCACCTAACCATCCATTCAAAATTTCTATATAAAAAATTTGTATATGTTTTGAATGTTATTTGGCCTTAAAATGAACGTGTAACACTACAGCTAGTGCTCGACTTATGACCACAATTGGTTCCAACAGACCAGTCGTAACACGATTTGGTCGCAAGTTGAGTAGGCTATATGCACACGGAGATGGTAGTGCTGCCGGAAGCTGGTCCGCACTGTCGTACGCCCAGCTGGGCAACGTTTGCGCTGCCAGACGTGGAGCAGTCCTGGCTAGCTATTGTGGTCGTAAAGTCGAATGGTCGTAAGTTGCATAGGTCGTAAGTTGATCAATACCTGGTACTTTAATTTAATGGAATATGGCATCTACTTGAAAGACAATGGATGTTTCATGATCTTCACCTAATACTGTAACAGCTCTGCTTAATAAAAAAATAAAGTAGACAGAATATTATATTTTATATGCAAAACTTGAATTGTGCCTAAAACAATCTACTGCATATATACACAAATATTTTGTACATTTGTAATTTTATAAAGGAAACCAGTTTTGTGATATATTTTGGTGAAAAAATTTCCAGAATTAGTCTTATTCATATTTTAGAGCATGATCTTACCAACAGCTTTTGAAGCTGATCATCCAAATTTCCAGATTCCTGACTGAATTGATCACGCTCTGTCCGGGCTTCAGCTAGCTCTGAGTTGGCAAGGACTAACTGCTTTTCCAGGTCTTCTATCTGAAAGGAAAGTACAAATTGAACAGAGTCTGATTATGACAGTGGGTAATATAAAATTATAAATATAGACTTTGGAAGGCAAATGGCATTATTTTGAGAACAAAAAGTGTATTGTGAGGCTGGGTGCAGTTGCTCACAACAGTAATCCCAGCACTTTGGGAGGCCGAGGTGGGTGGATCACCTGAGGTCAGGAGTTTGCAATCAGCCTGGACAATATGGTGAAACCTCATCTCTACCAAAAATATAAAAATTATCCAGGCATGGTGGTGGGCACCTGTAATCCCAGCTACTTGGGAGGCTGAAACAGGAGAACTGACTGTACCTGGGAGATGGAGGTTGCTGTGAGCCAAGATCGTGCCATTGCACTACAGCCTGGGTGACAAGAGTGAAACTCTGTCACACACACACAAAAATTTATTGTGATGTGTTTTGTAAAGCTTTTTTTTTTTTTTTAAAGAAAATCTATGTTTAATTTAGCCAGGGAAATTAGACGAAATGAAATATTTAGTACTGCTGGATTTGGGCATTGCCTCTAACACATCTGTCTCCTGTTTTCATACTATTCAAGTTTTATATACTGCAAAGATATGTTCTATAATTTGGTATTTAAGAAAACTTGAGGGCTGGGCACAGTGCTCCATGCCTATAATCCTTTGGGAGGCCAAGGCAGGAGGATCCCTTGAGTCCAGGAGTTCGAGACCAGTCTCGGCAACATAGGGAGATCCCATATCTACAAAACTTTTTTTTAAAGATTAGCTGGGCATGGTGGTGCACAGCTGGGGTCCCAGCTACTCAGAAGGCTGAGGTGGGAGGACTGCTTGAGCCTGGGAGGTTAAAACTGCAGTGCGCCGTGATTATGTCATGGCACTCTAGCCTGGGTGACAGAGCAAAACCCTGTTTCATAAAAAGGAAGCTTGATATGGCATAAATAACATGCTGCAGAGCCTACACAAATAAACCGTATTATACTTAGGAGAGCTATTTTGTTTCAGAATGATTATCAAAGTTTCAGTAATAAAAGGCATTGAATATAAAAGAATGAATGATAATAAGTTATTAGCTATTGTCATTTTATAGTCACTACATTTTTAAAGGATAAATTTATATATATTTATAGTCAGACAACTTACATGGCCATTCTAACCCCCATTTTCTTCAACTATTAATATAAAATGGGAATAAGAGTACCAATTTTAGAGAATGTTAATGTGCATTTTTCTCTGACAAGGCAGCTGTTTGATGTGTTTGAAAATGCATTTCTAGGACACATGCCATAAAGTGCATCACTGTTAATAGCATTTCTATAGTTCTTAATGTCTAGAGTTCAGTGTATGCCAAGAGGCTAGGATCTCTGACTGTGGAAACTAAGGGTTTAGATTTCAGCTGAATCACACAATATCATAATAAGATATTAAAACAATGAGAACATTGTTTTATTACTCAACAGAGTGAGATTCCATCTCAAAACAAAAAACAACACAAAACAAAAAAAACTTTCCTAACTAGAGAACATATGACTAACTTCTTCTTGACAACTTTCTAGTTTTACTATTATCTATTTTTAAAGATCTTTACTTATTAATTCAACACATATTGAATTATGTTGCATATAAATACATATACATGTCTCCCTCTTTCATAATCATAAATAATAGATGTTTTATGTATGTATCTATCTATCTAAATCTATATATATATGAATAGAAAAGTAATAACATAGGACTATCAGTTTCCCATTTACCTACAGAAATCAGGATATAGATTTAATATTTATATTGGCTATATTCCTAAACTGACTTTGTATTTGGCTCTATGCTATGTATAAAAAAGTATTTAACAAGAATTAGGTACACATAAAATATTAGGTTATCTCTCAAATATATTCCTAGACTCTAATAATCCAATAAAGAAGCACTTTACAGGAGGCTGAGGTGGGAGGGTCACTTGAGGCCAGGAGTTTGAGACCAGCCTGGGCAAGACCCCATCTGTACAAAAAAAAAAGTAAAAATAGCCCGGTATGGTGGTGCATGCCTGTAGTTTTGGCTAGTAAGGAGGGTGAGGTGGGAGGATTGCTTGAGCCCGGAGGTTTGAGGCTGTAGTGAGTCATGATCATGCCACTGCATTCTAGCCTGGGCAACAGAGTGAGACACTTTCTCTTAAAAAAACAACAAAAAAAGTACTTCTTGTGCTCTCCTTTTGGGGCACATATAGGAAAAGAAATTTAAAAAGCCCCATAAAAATTCAACCTCTGTAACACAGGTAACTTCCTAAGAAAAATGAATGAACAATATCAATTGATAAAAATCTCTTCACTTTTATTATTAGGAAAGACTAAATCAGTACACACTTAGTATATAAAGTAAGGGGAAGAACCACAAACTTTTACTGTTACACATTTTACTGTTACACATTGCCTGGCAAGGAATGGGTACAAGAACATGATCCAAGAGGCAATATGATCAGGCAAAGAGCCAAACACCTTAGGTTCTGGTCTAGTTTCTGTCACATAACTTCTCCGTGATTCCATTTTTTTTCATCTATAATTGGAAAGAATATTCTAGATGATCTCTCATGTTCCTCTCAATTCCAATACTATTTTTCATGAGAACAGTATTAATAAGGCTGAAATAATTTATTTTCTACCTGTCTTTTGAGCTATAAATTTAAGAAGAACATTTTCAATTTGAATTAGTCATATGAATAAAACAAATGTTTTCTACTCCTAGCTTGGCATAAACCATTTCTATCCTTGAGCAAAGAAAAGAATTTGTATATGTGCTATAAAAGCTTAAATTAAGATTTGCTCTTTTGTCTGCTTTCACAGACAAAAAAAAAAAAAGAAAGAAAGAAAAAGAAAAGAGCCAAGTCTTATCTTTCCATCTGTTTACTTGGTATAAGAGGTTCCTCCAGCCCCCTGCAGGAGCATTTGTTTTGTAGTTGTCAGTACTGACTCAGCTGCTATAGCTCTGCTTTTACCTTTCACTTTTTAGAGTAAAAACATTTATATTAATCAATCAAAAAGATAAATGGAGAGTGAAAGGGAAAACCACTGAAGTAGCAGGTGAGCTGATATAAACAGCTGTAAAAAACACTCTAAAGAAAAGCCTTTTAAAATATCCGGAATAAATACCGACATTTGAGATGTATTAATTTGAGATGTATTTCTTCTTCTTTTCTTTTTATGTAGCAGCACTGGTTTTCCCTTTCACCATCTATGAATCCGCTTTTTGGTTTGGATCACCGGACAAATGGGTATTTGGATTTCATTCTAATCTCACACTGATTTTAGAGATATTACCAATCATATCAAATCATATGGGGTTTGGTTTGTCTGTTGATGGTGGTGGTTTCTGTTTTTGTGCTCAAAAAGACACAGTTATGGGATAATAAGGGATGCTGCAGGCCAGCATGGCGGTGCATTGGCAGCACCATGCAAACAGGTTTGCACAGAATCTTCCTGTACAGTATATAGCTCCAGCCAGTGCTACTAAATCATTACTTTTTTAGTACAAAGTTCAGCCCCAACCACTTTCAAAGTAGTAAAAATAAACATAGAATCAACATCATGAGATATTTTTGTTGTCAAAAAGCGAAAGTTAAGAGTAAAACCAAATCTACAGAGCCAATAGTGACAGCTTCTACTGGTCCAAATTCGTAACAGGGGATTCTGGAGTTTCTCCTAAAATGGAAAGAGAAGAATAGAAAACAGCATTACAGTAAAACACTTTTGTAAACTACAAAAGCTACATCTCAAATTTTCTTTGAAGTACAATTTCTATGTTCACCAATATAAAATAATTGTGTTAAACTGAAGAGAAACATTAACCTCCTAAACAAGTTTTCTCTTAATTTATGGATTCTAGTTGGAAAAGTTTTGCTTAGACCTGCCATGTCATCAATTTTTTGAAATAAAGACACCTTTTAAAGTGAAGAAATCTGACCTCAGGAGAAAATACTAATACTGCCCCTCAAAAAACATGCTGATGTGTAATATCAACACATTTTTATGAGTTTTCTTTCACACAAATCTCGCTTTTGTTTTTTTGAGGCAGGGTCGCACTCTGTTGCCTAGGGTAAAGCAGGTGGTGTGATCATGGCTCACTGCAGCCTCAATCTCCCAGCCCCAAGCTATCCTCCTGTCTTAGCCTGCTGAGTAGCTAGGACAAGAGGTGCGCGCGCTACCATGCCCGAATAATTTTTTACTTTTGTTTTTATTTTTGCAGAGACAGGAGTCCCACTGTGTTGCCCAGCCTTGTTTCAAACTCCTGGGCTCAAGTGATCCTCCTGTCTCAGCCTTCCAAAGTGCTGAGATTACAGGTGTAAGCGACTGCACCCGGCCATGAATCTCACTTTTAATCACAGCTTTTATGCATTATTTCCTTTGATATTTTTCCTTGTTGTTATTTGAATAGTATATACTGAAATTTGCACTGAAATAACAGAGAAAAATAGATTTTAAGGTAGTTATAGGCTTTAGCAGTATCAAGGCATATGAAAATAAAAAATTAAGAACAATTTGTTTTTAGATTTTATATTCAATTCATTATAACGAAAACATTTTATAACAATACAATTTTTTATGATCCCAGGTGAAATCCTTGTTGTTAGCTTGCTTGATTTTCCTTGCTCAGCTACACCATGTATTAAATGTCACCCCAGTCCAGAGTGTACTTAGCTATATTTACATGGCAGTCATCTCTCAGTGCTCCCTGACCATACCAAAGGGAGTTACTGTTGAGACAGTCTAGTTAACCATCAACTAGGCGCCAGCTCTATTTAGGGTCACTATGGTTTATTATAAATCTCAGTGATTTATTATAACTAATGAAACTGATATGCCCTCCTTATTTCCATTAGCTGTTTATTATTTAAGACTGTCAAAATTCTTGCTGAGCCACTATCTACATTATCACAAAATAAGAGAATGATTTTAATATCATGTTTGTATCTATATGACCCCAAAACATCATGCAAAAAGCTTTCAGTCATTCATCTGGATCTTATGCTTCTACAATGCCTAACATTTAAATGTGTATAGAAACTTGGAAATTTTTTTATATGCTTTAGATGGACATTTCGGTGTTTGTGAAAAACTTTCCAATATGTCCAAATCAGCATGATACTATATATTGGACCAAATACAAATTAGCAAATAATGGGTGAGGCTTCTAAAAGGATGATTTTTTTCAAACAACCATATAATGGAAAGCTATAGCAGTTACCGATTATGTACGAAACCACAGGTGAGTTGAGCTTTATTTAGTACTCTAGTTTTTCAAAACGTTTGCCAATAGACAATGGTACTTAATCTTTCCAAAATGATGTGAGTGATTATCATGAATATGCATTATTATATTGGACTGTAACATAACAGCTCTCCTATCTCCTCTCTCACTGTCAGATTGTCAGCTCTCACTTCTGCCAGAGTGCCTACCTCCACTAGACCCAAGTGATAATGCATCCTCCCACCCCAGGGTGTACTGAAATCAGCCCCTCCTGCTGTTGTCTGCAGGGTGTGGTCATGACCTTTTGTACAGGCTTCCTCTGCCCAGACTGGGGTGGACATTCCTGCTATCAATCATCAGGGGAAAAGCTTGTCCTGAGAAAAGAAGCTAGAACACAAAAAGCAGGCTTCAGAAAGGCAGAGAAACGCGTATGTTCCTCTCTGACTTTTTGTTTGTTGAGTGCACCCTTTAAGCAGTCTGAAGTCCCTTAAGGTTGCTCAGAGGTGGCAGTGCTTGAAATAACATTGCCACAAGGATTTAGGTTAAGGGCTGTGCAAGGAGGTTTACAAAAGGAGGCAGTGTTATTCAAACTGCAACTCACCAGTGAATCATGAAATCAATTTAGTAAGCTTCAAATCAGCATCTGAAGAGAAGAGAAAACAGCCAGCATCACATGTAATAGGGGTAAATATTGTTTTGTGAATCTTGCTTCAGTTACATGTGTGTATTGGGTCATAAGATGAACTATATTTCTTACTGCGAGTCATAATGGAAAATACTTGGAAGACACTGCTGTAAAGGATCCACATCTATAACTGAGATTATACGGTTTCATATTACTCTCTATGGCTTAGACTTTAGTAAAGTCATGTCTAAATTTCATCCTTATCTTCGCTGTGATTAAAGACTGAGGGCTTATTTCCATACTTGAACCAAGGAAAACAGCCCCCTCCTGTGGCCAGCTGGAGTGATAGATGTAAATAAAATGAGGGGTTGCCCAAAGAAGGGCAAATGTCTGGAAGAATTTGTGGTGCGATATGTAATTCTTCCCATTTGGAACTTTCCCCCATGTACTGTTACCCTATAGAATGGGTTTCATTTTATAAAGGGAATCTGGCAGCTTCCTTATTTCCAAACTACTGCTCCAAATAGCTAAGGTGTGATAAACTGACTACAAGTGACAGAACTGTATCTAAATTGTTTCTGCATGGCTAAGGGTCTCTTATAGGTAGGATGACTAAATGTAGACTGTATCTTCCAAACGGGACACTATGGAGATGAGCGGTAGCATTCATAAAATAGGACACTGGGCTAGTAAGTGTAAACTGAGACTGTCTCAGGCAAGCAGGCTTGGGTGATCACCCTTCTCACAGGGAATGAAGAACACTCCTTTTAACAGCAGCTCCTTGTTTTTTAGAGTCTTACTGTTTTACAAATGGTTGAAATGAACAAAAACCTAAGCTCTGGATAAACAGATGACAATGATACTGAATAGCTTCTCTTTAGCTATGGAAAGTGAGAGAAACAAAACAATGGAATATCAAATATTAATTAATGTGGTTTTAAAAGGAATTATATAATGATGAGAGATGAAGACTTATCTTCCTAATTAATTTTTATGTAATTAATTTATTAATTAAAGTTAATTCGGTTTGCTAGCTTCATAATGATTAAGTGTTAGGAATTGAAGTAAGAGAGGAAATAGGCCCCAAAAATATTGAGTAGTAGGGGGAAGATCAGCTGGTATGGAAGTATCTGCTAAAGGTAGGCTAAGTAAAAATAATTAAGATGCTCTTATTTTTTAGTTTATTTTTTAGAAACTTAAACTATGCAAAAAATGTCTTGTTAAGAATGAATCAGAGTATATAATTTAAATAAAAATTGTTTATAGTTTAAAATATAATATAGCATCCTCTGACTCCACCTTACAAACTGCTCTTAATTTGAAATTACTTTGATTCCTTATTTTCAAATAAACTATTAATAATATAATGTCATCTCTGGATATTACAGTCTCTAGAAGCAGAGCAGCAAAACCTAAACTTACCTTGTCTTCATACGTTCTTTTGGCTTCTCTTAATTCAGAACGTAGCTGAGAAACAGTAGATTCCAGATCGCTGAGCTGACGCATATACATAGAATTTTGGTTTCTTGCTTGCTCTCTAAGAAGAGTTTAGAAGGGGAATAAATGCAAATAGAGAAGTAAAAATAAGTGTAACACCTAAGAGTATTCTAGCCTTTTGATACTACCACTAGTTATTTTATATGGCATTATTAAGCCAGTAGTCTTTTATTTTCCAAAATTGACTCTCAAAAGCATCAGCTCAAATACATTGCTAATTACTGAAGCTGGGTGACAGCTGTATAAGGAGTGCATTACACTATTTTCTCTCTACTTTTGTATATGATAGAAAATGTCCATATAAAAAATTTTAACATACAACTCAAAATTATTTCTACACATATGCATATATTTTATTTCTATACATTCATATATATTATACACACACACATGCACACTGATATGGTTTGGCTCTGTGTTCCCACCCAAATCTCATCTCGAGTTGTAATCCCCGCATGTCAGGGGTGGGACCTGGTGGGAGGTGATTGGATTGTGGGGCCAGATTTCCCCCATGCTGTTTTCATGATAGTGAGTTTTCACAATATCTGATGGTTTAACAGCAGAGCACTTCCCCCATTCCTGCTCCACTATGGTAGTATGTGCATGCTTCCCCTTTGCCTTCTGATTGTTAGCTTCCTGAGGCCTCCTGGTCATGATCCCTGTTAAGCCTGTGGAACTATGAGTCAACTAAACTTCTTTTTTTCATAAATTACCCAGTCTCAGGTAGTTCTTTATAGTAGCATAAGAACAGGTTAATACAGAAAACTGGTACCAGGAGAGTGGGGACATTGTTACAAAAATACATGAAATGTGGAAGTGACTTTGGAACTAGATAACAAGCAGAGGTTGGAACCGTTTGGAGGGATCAGGAGAAGACAGGAAGATGAGGGAAAGTTTGAAACTTCCTAGAGACTTGTTGAAAGGTTGTGACCAAAATGCTGATCGTGATATGGACAATGAGTACAGGCTGAGGTGGTCTCAGATGGAGATGAGGAACTTCTTGGGAACTGGGGTAAAGATCACTCTCACTATGCTTTAGCAGAGACTGGCAGATTTTGTCCCTACCCAAAAGATCTGTGGAACTTTGATCTTGAGAGAGATAATTCAGGGTATCTGGCAGAAGACATTTCTAAGCAGCATCAAGATGTCACCTGGCTGTTTCTGAAAGCATACAGTCATATGTATTCATAAAGAGATGGTCTGAAATTGGAACTTATGTTTAAAAGGAAAGCACAGTGTAAAAATTTGAAAAATTTGCAGCCTGACCATGTGGTAGAAAAGAGAAACCCATTTTCTGGGGAGAAATTCAAGCTGTGGGCTGCAGAAATTTGCATAAGTAAGGAGGAGCTGTAAGACAATGGGGAACATGTCTCCAGGACATGTCAGAGATCTTCAGGCAGACCCTCCTATCACAGGCCCAGTAGCCTAGGAGGAAAAAATGGTTTTGTGAGCCAGGGCCCTCCCAACTGCTCTGTGCATCCTCAGTACATGGCGTCCTATGTCCCAGCTCTTCCAGCTCCAGCCATGGCTAAAAGGGGCCAAGGTACAGCTTGGGCCACTGTATCAGAGGGTGCAAGCCCCAAGGTTTGGCAGCTTTCACATGGTGTTGGGCCTGAAGGTGCACAGAAAGCAAGAGCTGAGGTTTGGAAACCTCTGCCTAGATTTCAGAGCATGTATGGAAATGCCTGGGTGTCCAGGCAGAAGTCTGCTGCAGGGGTACAGCCTTCATGGAAAGCCTCTACTAGGGTAGTGCAGAGAGGAAACGTGGGGATGGAACTCCCACACAGAGTCCCCACTGGGGCACTGCCTAGTAGAGCTGTGAGAAGAGGGCCACTATCCTCCAGATCCCAGAATGATAGATCCACAGACAGCTAGCACTGTACATGTGGAAAAGCTCCAGGCACTCAATGACAGCCTGTGAAAGCAGCCACGGAAGCTGTATTGTGCAGAGCCATAGGGACAGAGCTGCCTAAGGCCTTGGGAGCCCACCCCTTGCATCACTGTGCCCTGGATGTGAGACATGGAGTCAAAGGAGATTATTTTAGAGCTTAATGATTTAAGGAGAGCCCCACTGGATTTTGGACTTGCATGGGGCCTGTAACCCCTCTGTTTTGGCCAATTTCTTCCATTTGTAACAGAAGCATTTACCCAATGCCTGTAACCCAATTGTATCTTGGAAGTAACAAAATTGTTTTTTAATTTACAGCTCATAGATGGAAGGGACTTACCTTGTCTCAGATGAGACTTTGGACTGTGGACTTTTGAGTTAATGCTGAAATGAGTTAAGACTGGGGGACTGTTGAGAAGGGATAATTGTATTTTAAAATTTGAGAAGAACATGATATTTGGGAGGGTTCCTGTGGTGGAATGATACAGCTTGGCTCTTTGTCCCCACTCAAATCTCATGTTGAATTGTAATTGCCATGTGTTAGGGGAGGGCCATGGTGGGAGGTAAACTGGATCATGGAGGCAGATTTCTTCCGTGCTTTTCTTGTGATAGTGAGTTCTCACAAGATCTGATGGTTTAAAAGCGTGACACATCCCCACATTCTCTCTCTCTTGCGCCGCCATGGTAAGATGTACTTATTTCCCTTTTGCCTCTGTCATAATTGTAAGTTTCCTGAGGCCTCCCAGTCATGACTCCTGTTAGGCTGATGGAACTGTGAGTCGATTAAACTTCTTTACTTCATAAATTACCCAGTCTCAGGTAGTTCTTTATAGCAGTGTAAGAAGGGACTTATACAAATACTTAAAACAGACAGTCCCAGGAGCCCCAGATACTTGCAAAAATACTTCTTATATGGTCAGATAATATTATCTATGTTAAATAATATTTCCTGTTCATTTAAATGTTAGAAAAAAAGTTTTACTTTCTTATGAAATCTTACTAAGCAAATTATAAAAGATTATAGAACAGAAAGTTAATGAAAATAATATCTCTAAAATGAAGATGAATAACTAACAGTTTCAAACCACATACTGAATGATTTCCATTTGACTCTGGATACTATTGGCTTGGCTTCGAGCACTGCTGGCTTTCTCAGTAAGTCCTGTTACTTCAACTTCATGTTCACTTATTAACTGCTCAATCCTAAAAAAGAATGTGGTGATTGCTATTTGATACAGAAGATTTTCCAGACTATGAATTATTTTTAAAATTAATGATTTTCGATACTCTCAAATTTAGTATTTTGCTTTGCTTTTGTATATGCTACTCTTTTAATAACAAGTGTCTACAACAGGGCCAAAATCCTTTATCCAAACCTTTTGGGAGCCAGCCAGTTTTGGAATTCAGAATTTTTTTTGATTTTACAATGGTGATAAATTGCAAATACTATATATTATATGACACCCCCAGTGAGATCTAGGGAAGTGTCCCATTAATCAAACATATTATGAATGCAACAATTTGTAAATATTCACACTAAATCATAGATGATAAAATGGTTTACATTAGCTCTGGTCAGGTTTTTCCAACAAATGAGTGGAAAAACTCTCTCCTTCGCCAAACATTAGTCTGTCTTTTGAGGCCTCTTTTCAACTAGGCCTCAACCTTTGGCCTGCCTAGCCCATACTTAGCAAGAATCTTCCCAAGTCAGTTTAGTCCTCCTACCCTCTATATCTGATCAAATTCTTCATCCTCTTCCCTTGATACCTAAGCCCTTGGCCTGCCTTTAGCAAGAATTCCCCCTATTCTTAAGGCTTTTTCTTAGTAATTTTGCATCCACAGATCCCCTCACCCTGCCCCTTGGCTATAAATCCCCATTTGGCCTTGTATTGGAAGCTGACCTCAATCTCTCTCTCCTATAGCAATACTCCTATTGGAATCATCTCAAATAAAGTCTTCCTTACCATTTTAACAAGGGTCAGGAAAACGAAATTTTAACATGAGTTTCCTATAAACTTATAAAAAAAAAACTTATGTGTTTCAGAGCTGTTTAGATTTTGGAATAGTGGCTGAAATACTATAAAACTGTGGTTTGGTTTCACTATGCTTTTCCACACCTCAGTCAGAAACCTACCTATCTTGATGTTGTTGTAGTAGTAGCTCTATTTTGTTCTGTGATTCAGATTTCAGTGCTTCAAGTTGATCCTCTACCTGGTTTTTAAAAAGAGACACTGATTTAGTTACCAGTAAATATGATGCTTGGAAAATCTAGAGATTTTCAACTAAAGGAATGCTTTAATTACAGATAGAATTATAAAATCAGATACATTCTATCCCTATATTTTATTAGATATTTTACTTTGTCTATACTGTCATGACGCTATGCAGGTAATCAAGCTAGTTCCTATCATGAGAGATTACTGTGGAATTAACTTCTGTTATTTCAGAAAAAAGAGAACTTGGCTTACTTTTAAGATTTAAAAAAATTATATATCTAATTTTATTATTAATGCATTTTAATATAAAATTAAAGTAGTGTTCTCACCACTTACTGGAAATATCCTCCCTTTAAGATAAGAAATCTCTGTGTCTAATTCTCTTAGGATTTTACTAATAGCTGAACCCAAGCTGCGGAAGTGCAGAGTAGACATGCTGTCATGTTCATATATTTTTTTGCCTGAGGCTTCTTCAAAGTCAACTAGGATTGACCGGATTTCTTGAAGCACTCCCTCATGACTAAGCATCATTTTTCGTAGTTGCTCTATCTGTGTGTTGCTATCTTTCAGCATGTCTTCCTTAAGGCATTTGGCAGCTTCAAGTTCATGAACTGTATTTTGAAGCTGATTTCTTAAATCCTCCTGGGACTGATTCTCCCTTCGTCTATGAAATAAATGAAAGAAAATAAATAATATTGATAAAACTCATATTCACACAAGTAGTTCTACTACAAAGAGTAAAACTTTAAAATAATTTCACATAACAAATCCTAACCTGATGTCAGCCATAGCATCTCTCTCCATTTGCATCTCCTGAAGTTTTGTTTGCAAATCAATGACTGACTGCCTCAAATAAAATTTTTGTTTCTCATGCAATTCATTGCTCTGAAAAAAAAAAAAGCCATCCAAATCAATCTTCATTAGAGGAACACATTTCCTTATAACTAGTAACTTCCAAAAATCTATATATATTTTCAATGTATTTTTATGTCTACTTCCTTCCCTCACTGCTGTAGTTCAAAGCATAATTAATAATTTCTCACTTAGATCACTAGAATACCTTAACTAGTCTCCCTGTCTTAAGCTTGACCCCTTTTAATCCATTCTCTACTTTACAAGCAAAACACTGCATCTAAAACAAATCCGACTTCCAGCTTAACATGGAGATAGGAATAAGTTTTTTATATGAAAACATGAGAATTAGTTGACATTCTATACATAGAAAAGTCAATCCCTACCTCCTACCTACTTAAAATGCCTGGCAGCAGACACCACCACCCAAAACTCCAGGTGTCCAACTACAGAGAAATATACAAAGATTTCTAAGATCAGGCACTGAGGGATCTCCCAGAATAGAAGATGGTCCAATATTATAGTTGATGTCGTACCTAATCCTCCCAAAGCAAAGCCATCAAGTTCTGTCCATGAATAGAAAGTTTGCCATCAGCCTGAATATGAACAGAAAACCAAAAACCAATGAACACTTGAGGAAAAATACCAAGGTAATAAAAAAAGAACCAGAGGAAACAAAGAAAGATAATGCAAAAAATGGAAGAACACTTCAAAAACGTGTATTTTCAGAGAAATTCAAGAGACATTATCAGCATAAAGCAAGAATAAAATGCTATGCCAAAGAACTGATCAGAGGAGAAGAGGACATGGAAATTAAAAATATGGTTGTAAACAAAAAAGTCCAATTCAATAAAATGTCACTGGTCAAGAAGTGTCCTCCAAAGGTAGAAAACATAGACAAATTTTTGAAAGAAAAAGTAAGAGATTTAGAGATTTAACCAAGGTGAAAATATGTTTCTAACAGGCACTTTGGAAAGATAGAACTGAAAAAACAGAATAAAGGAAACTGCCAAAGAAAAAATGCAGCTGAATTTCTCTAAACTGAAAGGCACGCATCTACAGACCAACAGGTCTACTGAGTCCCTAGCATGGTGAATTAAAAAAAAAAAATTCGGGGGGAGGATCCCAGATGGCCGATTAGGAGCAGCTCAGGATTGCAGCTCCCAGCGATAGCACAGAGGGTGAGTGGATGCCACATTTCCAGATGGGTTTTTATTGCCCAGGAGACTCCCAGGTGGAGGAGACCCATGGGTCACCAGCACGGCTGTTTCAGTCAGCGTGGCAGGTCTCCACACAAAATACAAGAGTCTGGGCACAATTTTAGCTGGCGATTGGAGCTCCTGGGAGACAGAGTCACCCATTCAACTGATAAAAAGAAGACTGAAACAGGGAGCCAGGCCAGGAGATTCCCAAGCAAAAAAGCGCCAGGAATCTCCACATGGCTGTTTCAGCCAGTGCAGTGGGGCACCACACGGGAAATCACACAGATCCCAGCACCTTTTCAACAGGCGACTGGAACGCCTGGGAGACAGAGTCGCCCATTCAACTGAAAAGAAAAAAAAAGGAGTCTGAGGCAGAGAGCCAGGTGATCAGGCTCAGCTGGTCCCAGCCCAACTGCAATCAGAAACGCTCTGGATTGAGAGTTTCACAGCAAGCACAGCTGAACCCCAGACGGTCCACCTCTGTGGGGGAGGGTCATTAGCATTATCGAGGCAGTCTACCACTACAGAGGTAGTCTGCCATTACTGAGGCAGCCTGCCATTGCCAAGGCAGCCCGCATTTACAGAGAGAATCCACCAGTACAGAGGTTGGCTGCAAGTGCCAAGGCAGTTCTAACTATACCTGTATAAACAGGACTGCAGGGAAGTTCACATGGCAGCTGGGCGGAGCCCACAGCAGCTCAGCAAAGCCTCTGCAGGCAGACTGTGACTAGGCTGCCTCCTCACTGGGCAGGGAAGCCCTGAAAAAATGCAGCAGCACAACAGAAAATTATAAATAAAGCCCTAACTTCCCAGGACAAAGCATCTGGGAAAAAAAAAGGGGGGTGGCGTTTATGAGTTCTGCTGCAACAGACTTAAATGTATCTGCCCAGCAGCTCGGAAGGAACAACAGAGCTCACAGCTCAGCACTGGAGCTCCTATAAAGGACAGACTGTCTCCTCAAGCAGCTCCCTGGGCCCTGTATATCCAAAGAGTCATCTCATAAAGGAGAGCTCAGACTGACATGTGGTGGGTATCCTTGTGGGACAACGATAGCAGAAGAAGAAGCTGGCAGCAACCCTTACTGTTCTGCAGCCACTGCAGGTGATCCCCAGGCAAGCAGGGCCTGGAGTGGACCTCAGCAGTCCTACAGCTGAGGGGCCTGACTGTTAGAAGGAAAACTAAGAAACAGAAAGAAATAGCTTCATCATCAACAAACTGGATGTCCACTCAGAGACTCAGTCTGAAAGTCAACAACTACAAAGATGACAGGTGGACAAATCCACAAAGATGGGAAGAAACCAGGGCAAAAAGGATGAAAACACCCAAAACCAGAACGCCTCTCCTCCTACAAGGGATCACAACTCCTCACCAGCAAGGGAACAAGGCTGGATGGAGAATGAGTGTGATGAATTGACAGAAACAGGCTTCAGAAGGTGGGTAATAAGAAACTTCTCTGAGCTAAAAGAACATGTTCTAAGCCAATGCAAAGAAACTAAGAACCTTGAAAAAAAATTTGATGAAGTGCTAATGAGAATATACAGCTTAGAGAGGAATATAAGTGAATTGATGGAGCTGAAAAACACAACACGAGAACTTCATGAAGCATACACAAGTTTCAACAGCAAAACTGACCAAGCAGAAGAAATGATATCAGAGCTCGAAGACCAACTCAATGAAATAAAATGAGAAGGCAAGATTAGAGAAAAAAGGGTAAAAAGGAATGAACAAAGTCTCCAAGAATTATGGGACTATGTGAAAAGACCTAATCTACGTTTGATAGGTGTACCTGAATGTGATGGAGAGAATGAATCCAACCTGGAAAATACTCTTCAGGATATTATCCAGAAAAACTTCCCCAACCTAGCAAGGCAGGCCAATATTGAAGTCCAGGAAATACAGAGAACACCACAAAGATATTCCTCAAGAAGTGCAACCCCAAGGCAAATAATCGTCGGATTCACCAGGGTTGAAACAAAGGAGAAAATGCTAAGAGCCATCAGAGAGAAAGGTCAGGTTACCCACAAAGGGAAGCCCATCAGACTTACAGCAGATCTCTCAGCAGAAACCCTACATGCCAGAAGAGAGTGGGGGCCAATATTCAACATCTTTAAAGAAAAGAACTTTCAACCTAGAATTTCATATCCAGCCAAACTAAGTTTCATAAGTGAAGGAGAAATAAAATCCTTTACAAACAAGCAATTACTCAGAGATTTCATCACCACCAGGCCTGCTTTACAAGGGCTCCTGAAAGAAGTACTAAACATAGAAAGGAACAGCCAGTACCAACCACTCCAAAAACATACCAAATGGTAAAGGGCATTGACACAGTGAAGAAACTGCATCAACTAACAGGCAAAACAGCCAGCTAGCATCAAAATGTCAGGATCAAATTCATACATAACAATATTAACCCTAAATGTAAATGGGCTAAATGCCCAATCAAAAGACACAGACTGGCAAATTGGATAAAAAGCCAAAACCCATCTGTGTGCTGTATCCAGGAAACCCATCTCACATGCAAGGATACTCAAAGGCTCAAAATAAAGGGATGGAGGAAGATTTACCAAGCAAATGGAGAGCAAAAAAAAGCAGGGGTCGCAATTCTCCTCTCTGATAAAATAGACTTTAAAGCAACAAAGATCAAAAGAGACAAAGAAGGACATTACATAATGGTAAAAGGATCAATGCAACAAGAAGAGCTAACGATCCTAAATATATATGCACCCAATACAGGAGCACCCAGATACATAAAGCAAGTTTTTAATGACTTACAAAGAGATTTAGACTCCCACACAATAATAGTGGGAGACTTTAACACCCCACTGTCAATATTAGACAGATCAGCAAGACAGAAAATTAACAATGATATCCAGGACTTGAACTTAGACCTGGACCAAGCAAACCTAATAGACATTTACAGAACTCTCCACCCCAAATCCACAGAATATACATTCTTCTCAGCACCACATCACACCTACTCTAATGTTGACCACATAATTGGGAGTAAATCACTCCTCAGCAAATGCAAAAGAATGGAAATCATAACAAACAGTCTCTCAGACCACAGTGCAATCAAGTTAGAACTCAGAATTCAAAAACTAACCCAGAACCGCACAGCTTCATGGAAACTGAACAACTTGCTCTTGAATGTTGACTGGATAAACAATGAAATGAAGGCAGAAATAAAGATGTTCTTTAAAACCAACAAGAACGAAGACACAACATACCAAAATCTCTGGGACACATTTAAAGCAGTCTCTAGAGGAAAATATATAGCAATAAATGCCCACATGAGAAACGAGGGAAGATCTAAAACTGACACCCTATCATCAAAATTGAAAGAGCTAAATGACCAAGATCAAACTCAAAACCTAGCAGAAGACAAAGAATAGCTAAGATCAGAGCAGAACTGAAGGAGACAGAGAAACAAAAAATCAATAAATTCCGGAGCCAGTTTTCTGAAAAGGTCAACAAAATAGCCACATAGCTAGCCAGATGAATAAAAAAGGAAAGAGAGAATAATCAAATAGATGCAATAAAAAACGATAAAGGAGATATCACCACACATTCTACAGAAATACAAATCATCATCAGAGATTATTACAAACAACTCTATGCACATAAACTAGTAAACCTAGAAGAAATGGATAAATTCCTGGACACTTGCCTCCTCCCAAGCCTAAACCAGGAAGAAGCTGAAACCCTGAACAGACCAATAACAAGGGCAGAGGTTGAGGCAGCAATTAAGAGCATACCACCCAAAAAACGCCCAGGTCCTGATGGGTTCACAGCTGAATTCTACCAGACATACAAAGGGGAGCTGGTACAATTCCTTCTGAAACTATTTCAAACATCCAAAAAGAGGGAATCCTTCCCAAATCATTTCATGAGACCAACATCATCCTGATGCCACAACCCGGCAGAGACTCAGCAAGAAAAGAAAACTTCAGGCCAATATACATAATGAACATAGAGGCAAAAATCTTCAATAAAATGCTGGCAAACCAATTGCAACAGCACATTAAAAAGCTTATCCACCATGATCAAGTAGGCTTCATCCCGGGGATGCAAGTCTGGTTCAACATATGCAAGCCTATAAATGTAATTCACCACATAAACAGAACCAAAGACAAAAACCACATGATTATCTCAATTGATGCAGAGAAGTCCTTTGACAAAATTCAACAGCCCTTTATGCTAAAAACCCTCAATAAACTAGGTATTGATGGAATGTATCTCAAAATAATAAAAGCTATTTATGAAAAACCAACAGCCAATATCATACTGAATGGGCAAAAATTGGAAGCCTTCCCATTGAAATCTAGCACTAAAAAAGGATGCCCTCTCTCACCACTCCTATTCAATATAGTATTTGAAGTTCTAGCCAGAGCAATTAGGCAAGAAAAAGAAATAAAGGGTATTCGACTAGGAAAGGAGAAAGTCAAATTGTCTCTATTTGCAGACAACATGATTGTATATTTAGAAAACACCATCATCTCAGCCCAAAATCTCCTGAAACTGATGCTTCACCAAAGTCTCAGGATACAAAATCAATGTGCAGAAATCACAAGCATTCCTACACACCAATAACAGACTTAAAGAGAGCCAAATCAAGAACAAACTGCCATTCACAAATGCTACAAAGAGAATAAAATACCTAGGAATACAACTAACAAGGAACGTAAAGGACCTCTTCGAGGAGAACTACAAAGCACTGCTCAACGAAATAAGAGAGGACACAAACAGATGAAAAAACATTCCATGCTCATGGTTAGGCAGAATCAATATCATGAAAACGGCCATACTGCCCAAAGTAATTTACAGATTCAACGCTATCCCCATTAAGCTACCGATGACCTTCTTCACAGAACTGGGAAAAACCATCTTAAACTTCATATGGAACCAAAAGAGAGCCCACATGGCCAAGTTAATTCTAAGCAAAAAGAACAAAGCTGGAGGCATCACACTACCAGGCTTCAAACTATACTACAAGGCTACAGTAATCAAAACAGCATGGTACTGATACCAAAACAGAGATATAGACCAATGGAACAGAACAGAGGCCTTGAAGGCAACCCCATGCATCTACAACCATCTGATCTTTGACAAACCTGACAATAACAAGCAATGGGGAAAAGATTCCCTGTTTAATAAATGGTGTTGGGAAAACTGGCTAGCCATGTACAGAAAGCAGAAACTGAACCCCTTCCTGACACTTTACACTAAAATTAACTCCAGATGGATTAAAGACTTAAACATAAGACCTAACACCATAAAAACCCTAGAAGAAAACCTAGGCAAAACCATTCAGGACATAGGTGTAGACAAGGACCTCATGACCAAAACACCAAAAGCATTGGCAACAAAAGCCAAAATAGACAAATGGGACCTAATCAAACACCACAGCTTCTGCACAGCAAAAGAAACAGTCATCAGAGTGAATCAGCAACCAACAGAATGGGAAAAATTTTTGCAGTCTACCCATCTGACAAAGGGCTGATATACAGAATCTACAAAGAACTAAAATAGATTTACAAGAAAAAAACAAGCCCATTCAAAAGTGGGCAAAGGCCATGAACAGACACTTTACAAAAGAAGACATACATGAGGCCAACAAACATATGAAAAAATACTCATCATCACTCATCATTAGAGAAATGGAAATCAAAACTATATTGAGATACCATCTCACACCAATTAGAATGGCGATCATTAAAAAATCTGGAGACAACAGATGCTGGAGAGGATGTGGAGAAATAGGAACACTTTTACACTGTTGGTGGGAGTGTAAATTAGTTCAACCATTGTGGAAGACAGTGTGGCGATTCCTCAAGGACCTAGAAATAGAAATTCCATTTGACCCAGCAATCCCATTACTGGGTATATATCCAAAGGATTATAAATTGTTGTAGTATAAGGACACATGCACACGAATGTTCACTGCAGCACTGTTTACAATAGCAAAGACCTGGAACCAACCCAAATGCCCAGCGATGATAGAATGGACAGGGAAAATGTGGCACATATACACCATGGAATACTATGCAGCCATCAAAAATGATTAGTTTGTGTCCTTTGTAGGGACCATGGATGAACCTGGAAACCATCATTCTCAGCAAACTGACAAAAGAACAGAAAATCAAACTCCGCATGTCCTCACTCAAAGGTGGGTGTTGAACAATGAGAACACAGGGACACAGGGAGGGGAGCATCATACACTGGGGTCTGTCGGGGGGAAATAGGGGAGGGACAGCACAGGGTGGGGAGTTAGGGAGAGATAGCATGGGGAGAAATGCCCGATATAGGTGATGGGGAGGAAAGCAGCAAATCACACTGCCATGTGTGTACCTATGCAACAATCTTGCATGTTCTTCACATGTACCCCAAAACCTAAAATGCAATAAAATAAATAAATAAATAAATAAATAAAAAATAAATTCATACCTAAGCACATTAGAGTGGCATTTCAGAGACAAAGAAAAGATGGTAAAAATGAAATTCAATTAATTAAAAAATAAAAAATCATCTGCAAAGGAACAATAACCAGATAAACATCTTCTCAGTAGCAATACTGAATGCAAAAGCACAATATCTTCAAAAGATTGAGAGAAATTACTTTCAACTTTACTGAGCCAATCAATCATGAGTATAAAATAGAGTCATTCTCAGACATGCAATGATTTATAAAATGTATCTTTTTCTTAAGAGTTTAACACTTTCATAAGAATTTAACAAAGATATGTTTTTACTAAATGAAGAAGTAGATTAAGAAGGAAGATACGAGAAGCTGGAGGCAGAGCAAGATGGTGTAATAGAAGCCTACACCATTCATTCCCTAACCCCTCCCTCAATAGGAAGACCGAATTTTAAAAACTATCTGCACACTGATGGTGCTCTTCTGAAGAAATCTAAAACCTGAACGAGTCCCAGTAAACAAAAGCCCAGGATCTGATGGCTTCATTGCTGAATACCAAACATTTAAAGAACTAACACCAATTATACTCAACTCTTCCACAAATACAGGAAGAGAAACTTCTTTCAAACTCATTCTATGAGGGCAGTATTACCTGATACCAAAACCAGACAAAGACACATCAATAAAGGAAAACTACAGGCCAATATCTCTTATGAATATTGATGCAGAAATCCTGAACAAAATACTAGCAAACTGAATTCAGCAATACATTAAAAAGATCATTCATCATGACCAAGTGGGATTTATCCCTGGGATGCAGGGATGGTTAAACATATGTAAATCAATCAATGTGATACATCATATCAACAGAATGAAAAACAAATCCATATGATTATTTGAATTGAGGCTGAAAAAGCATTTGATAAAGTTAAACTCTCAAAAAAACTGGGTATAGAATAGAAAACCAAGAAGCACACCTACAAGATCAACATAATAAAAGCCATATATGACAGAACTACAGCAAGTATCATACTGCATGGGGAGAAACTAAAAGCCTTTCCTGTAAGATATGGAACACAACAAGGATGCCCACTTTTACCATTGTTATTCAACATAGTACTGGAAGTCCTAGCTTGAGCAATCACACAGAGGAAGAAATAAAAGACATCCAAATTAGAAAGGAAGAAGTCAAATTATCCTTGTTTGCAGATGATATAATCTTATATTTGGAAAAACCTAAAGATGCTACCAAAAAACTATTACAGCTACTAAGCAAATATAGTCAAGTTACAGGATACAAAGTCAACATATAAAAATCAATAGCATTTCTATATGTCAACAGTGAACAATCTGAAAAAGAAATCAAAAAGGTAATCCCATTTACAAGTTCCACAAGTAAAATTAGATAACTAGGAATTAACCAAAGAAGTGAAAGATCTCAACAATGAAAACAACAAAAGAATTTCTTTTGTTGTTTTTGAAAGAACAAAAAGAATTTATCAGTGTTTTATAACACTGATGAAAGAAATGGAAGAGGACACCAAAAATCGGAAAGATATTCCATGTTCATGAATTTGAAAAATCAATAGTTAGAAAATATTAGAAAAATCAATACTGTTAAAATGTCCATATAATCCAAAGCAATCTACAGAGTCAATGCAATCCCTATCAGAATACTAATGACATTCTTCACAAAAATAGAAAAAACAATCTTAAAATTCATATGGAATCACAAATGACCAGAATGGCCAAAGCTATCCTAAACAGAAAGAATAAAACTGGAGGAATCACATTACTTGACTTCAAATTATACGACAGAGCTACAGTAACCAGAACAGCATGTTACTGGCATAAAAACAAACACATAGACCAATGGACTAGAATAAAGAACCTAGAAATGAATCCACTCACACATGGTGAACTCACTTTCAACAAAGGTGCCAAGAACATACATTAGGGAAAAGACAGTCTTTTCAATAAATGGTACTGGGAAAACTAGATATCCATATGCAGAAGAATGAAATTAGATCCTTACATCTCACCATATTTAAAAATTAAAATGGATTAAAGACTTATATCTAATACCTCAAACTATGAAACTACTATGAGAAAACACTGGGGGAAACTCTCCAGGACACTGGTCTGGGCAAAAATTTCTTGAGTAATACCCCACATGCATAGGCAACCAATGCAAAAATGGACAAATGGGATCACATCAAGTTAAAAAGCTTCTATACAGCAAAGGAAACAATCAACAAAGTAAAGAGACAACCCACAGAATGGGAGGAAATGGTTTGCAAATTACTCATTTGACAAGGGATTAATAACCAGAATATAGAAGGAGCTCAAACAACTCTATAGGAAAAAATCTAATAAGCCAATTTAAAAATGGGTAAAAGATCTGAATAGACGTTTCTCAAAAGAAGAAATACAAATGGCAAACACGCACATGAGAAAGTGCTCAACATCACTGATCATTAGAGAAATGCAAATCTGAACTAAAATGAGATATCAACTCCTCCCGTTAAAATGGTTTTTATCCAAAAGTTTGGCAGTAACAAATGCTGACAAGGATACAGAAAAAAGAAACCCTTGTACACTGTGGGTGGGAATGTGAATTAGTACAACCACTATAAAGAACAGTTTGGAGGTCCCTCAAAAAACTAAAAACAGGGCTACCGTATGATCCAGCAATCCCACTCTTAGGTATATACCCCCCAAAAAAGGAAATCAAGATACCAAAGAGATATCTGCACTCCCATGTTTGTTGCAGACTGTTCACAATAGTCAAGATTTGGAAGCAACCTACGTGTCCATCCACAGATGAATGGATATAGAAAATGTACTTCTAAACAGTGGAGTATCATTCAGTCAAAAAACAATGAGATACTGTCATTTGCAACAAAATGGATGGAACTGGAGGTCATGTTAAGTGAAATGCGCCAGGCACAGAAAGACAAACATCACATGTTCTCGCTTATTTGTGGGATCTAAAAATCAAAACAATTGAAGTCATGGAGACAGAGAGTAGAGGGATGGTTGCCAGAGGGTGGGAAGGGTAGTGGGGGAATAAGGGTGAGGGTAAAGATGATTAAATGGTTACAAAAAATACAATGAATAAGACCTAGTATTTGATGGTACAACAGGGTGACTATAGTCAATAATAACTAAATTTTCAAATAACTTAAAGAATATAATTGGATTGTTTGCAACACAAAGTGTAAATGTGTGAGAGGATGGGTACCCAATTTTCTATCATGTGATTTTTACACATTGCATACCTATACCAAAATAGCTCAGGTACTTCATAAATATATATACCTAGTACATACACACAAAATTTTTGTTTAATTTAAAAAAAAGAAAGAAAATAGAAAACAGTGATTCCTGGAAACCACGGATCCAACCTGGAAAGTAGAGGCACGAGTCTTAGGAAAAGAGTTATACAAGAGACCTATCGAGAAACTAATCTAGACTGGGAAAAAGGTCAGAAGACACTTGGAGTGTCCTGCATCAAAGGAGGATACAGAAAACCTATACGACAGGTTTTTTTCAAATAAGGATATGATAAAGTCAAATAGTATAAAGAAAAAGAAAGGCAATTAGGAACCCTAGGAAAAATAAAAACCTACAAAGAAAGGAAATTTACTGATTTAACACATATTTATTGAAGGCCAATAAAATGTCACATATTCTTTTAAGGAATAGACATAGAAAACAAATTGAGATACTGTTCCTTCTCCTCACCGGTAACTCTGTGCTTCCTTTGTCTACATATACATCTTCATTAGTGTATTTATCATAAGGTAATGCCACTGTTTATATGACAAGCTCCCCTCTCAGACTACGAATTCTTGTAAGTCCTATCTGAGTCATTTTTGTATCCCTGTACATAATATACCAGGGTACATAATTTTCAGTAGTTAATAAAATTGTAGGGGTTTTTTTCCTAAAAGTGCATACACAGTCTGACAAGTTAGAACAATGTGGTAATGAGAAAAATTAGATGTACTAAATACTACAATAAATGTGCACAGATGGCAGTAACCGTACAGAGGAGAGCATACCTAATGTCATCTAGAGGAAAGGCTTCACAGAAGAAAATGCCTGGGCTGTGTCTTGCTGCATAATAAGAGTTTACCAGGCAGACAAGGTAGAGAAGAGGAACGGCCTGAGCAAACGCATGCAGGTCTGGAATAACCCGGTATGTCCAGGGAAGAGCAAGTGGCCTGATATTGCCAGAACAGGACAGACCTATGGAGAATAGGTAGCATATGAGGCTAAAATGTACCAGGGAGAGGTTAGAGCATGAAAAGCTTTGTATGTGATCGTAAGGAGTTTGACTTTTAGATTGTGAACTACTGAGACCCAATATGTAATTGTAAAAATGCATTGATTCTACATAATGTCCACCTGAAAATTTTGGCAAATATACTTGTAGATGCTATTTAGCCATAATGTATACACACACATCAAAAAGCCTTCCCTCTATCATTGCTTTGTAAAGAGAAACCAGGTATGACAGGATAGCTTTTTTATTATTAATTTTAAATTATTAATTATAACTACAGATAAATGCTACTTACTATAATTTTGAGTTATTCAAGTTTCATTAAATTTTACATCAAGAAACCAAGGTGTTTTGAATAATTATTAACAAAAATAAATAAATAGGTAGACTTTTCATTAGCCCAATTTTAATACTGAAAATAGAAGGCACAGGTCAAATTAACAAATTTAACCAATAAACCCACTGTTGTTTTTTCTTCCAATAAGTTGTATAACTGGCTTTAAAACTGCATATTGGGCCTCACAGTTGTCCCCCAAATACCATCAGGTGCTAGAAAAGAAGGCAACTCACTTCATCTAGTCTTCTCTGCAAATCTTTGACTTGATGTGAATACTCCTCCAAAACATGTTCAACGTGTTCCTTTCCAGGATATGGGATGATTTTTCTATGAGAATCAAGTTCCACTTCATATTTAGGGAAAAAAGGAATCTGTGTCAAAGTCCCAGCTGAAGATGTGTTTTCAATTATTGTACCACGAATAGATGACACAAAAAATGGACTTGAAGAACCTGAATATTAAAGAATTCATTAATTAACTTTAAAATTTTTTTTTGAGATGATGTTTCGTTCTTGTTGCCCAAGCTGGAATGCAATGGTGCAACCTTGGCTTGCTGTAACCTCCGCCTCCCAGGTTCAAGCAATTCTCCTGCCTCAACCTCCCAAGTAGCTGGGATTACAGGTGCACGTCATCATGCCCAGCTAATTTTTTGTATTTTTAGTAGAAACGGGGTTTCACCATGTTACCCAGGATGGTCTCGAACTCCTGACCTCAGGTGATCCTTCTACCTCAACCTCTTAAAGTGTTGGGATTACAGGCGTGAGCCACTGCACCAGGCCCATTAATTAACTTTCTCATAATTTTGTGTACACTTTATGCTAACTGATTCCCTTATTAAACCCTGAAGAAGCTTAAGGTCTCATGGAGAAAATACGCAAGTGAAGAGATAAAGCAATTTTCACCTTAAGCTAGTGCTGTAGCAGGATGAGACTGTTAGGGGCCTTCTTGGGAGAGAGTGAATGTATTTTGCATGTGAACAAAATGTATATAATTTGTGATCAGAAGGCAAGCTGGTGGGGGTGGTTTTAAAATATGTCCAAAAATTATTTTCTATTACTCCCTTGAGGAGGTAGAGGTTAATTTCCCTCCTCTTTGTAAGAAAGGGGAAGGAAGAGTATATGTATTTGTGTGTGTTTGTAGCATTTGCTTAATTTTGCAAAAAGAAAAACTGTAAGAATAAAACAGAAACTCATAAAAGCAGTTATCTGTGGGGTATAGGGATAGGTGGAAACAGAGTGGTACAGATAGGGATGGAAGCAAGACTATTTAAAGTATACTGTTCACAAAGTTTTTATTTCTGAGCCATGTAAGTGCTACACTATTCAAAAATAAAATTAAAAACAAAATGAAAATAAGTTAAATACTAACAGAAACAAGTAAACCTAAGTAAATAAGGAAATTGGTAACCACCTCACAGAGAAAAGAAAATTGTTTCCTCAAATTACATTAGAACACAGTGCTGACATTAGAACACTGTACAACCAGCCTTACCTACTTAGTAAGTTGCTAATGTTGGTAGTGTTGTTATAATTCTGGTAGTGTTGTTATAATTCTGAAACTAGTTCGTGTGTATTGTAGAAGAGAGAAATGAACAAATGTACTGAAGTCTTTGGAAATTACAGTTTTCACTGTAGGAAAGACACAAATATGAATGATAAGGAAGAACTCTATGGTATTGGATTTGAATTTGAGTTATCAGTGCATATAACTTATGATTTTTAAAAATCGACTTCCAAGCTTTATTCACTGAAAGGTCCTAGACACAACGGCACCTCAGTAGCAATATGCATGTCAGATCTTGATTTCTAAATATGATTCCCTCCTAAAAGGAACAAGGACTTCCTAGCAAAATGGTTGATTCCAGGTCTGAGGGAACAGGCAAAATACAAGGTGAGCCTGAAAGGTTTTGATGTGCCAGAAAGCAATAAATTGAGGTCATGCCTTTAAAAAGACATAGGATCCAGCTTTAAGAGGCTAGTCAAATTTGATACAACTGAGAATCAAAAACAGTAGTGACAACAATGCATCATAGCACATTGAATTAAAAAACAAAAGATGGTTCTATAATGATTATAGGGAAAGCTTTTTTATTCCTGAAGAATATCAGCTAATAAATAACTATGATAAAATCAGAAAATCATCAATGTAACAGTTGATTTAGGCAAGGATCTTTAGTTGATGTTAATGCCATTGAATGAAGGATTATTTAGTAGCAGGATATTCACAAGGTTTCGAAAGATATGCTATAGATTACATGTTAATTATAAAGGGAAAAATGTAACTTTAAATTAGTGGGATATGGCATTATGTGTTCCCTGGTGTATGCTGTAAAAGTATACATCACTTGACTGGGTGTGGTGCCTCACACCTGTAATCCTAGCATTTTGGGAGGCCAAGGCATGCAAATTGCCTGAGCTCAGGAGTTCAAGATAAGCCTGGGAAAAATGATGAAACCCATCTCTACTAAAAATACAAAAAATTAGCTGGGCATGGTGGTACATGCCTGTAATCTCAGCTACTCGGGAGGCTGAGGCATTAGAATCCCTTGAACCTGGGAGACAGAGGTTGCAGTGAGTTGAGATCATGCCACTGCACTCCAGCCTGGGTGACAGAGCAAGATTCTGTCTCAAAAAAAAAATATATATATATATATAATTTATATATGTGTATATATATACATCATTTATGTAAAACTCTTGTCAAATGAGTTTAATCTAAATCTGAACATGAAAAAAAAATTTTTAATTCTAGAATGGGGACATTCTATAATAACTGGTCTGAACTCTTAGAGCCAATGCCATGAGAAACATGCAGAGAGAGAGAGAGAGAGAAAGAAAGAGAGAGAGAGAGAGAGAAAGAAAGAGAGAGAGAGAGAAAGAAAATGGTTGTAAATTTAAAGACAATAAGAATATCAAACAAGCAAATACAATTCATGATCTTTGATTTGCTCCTAGATTAGTAAAAATACCTAAGACTTTTTGGGAGGACAACTGGAGAAATTTAAATATGAACACATTAGATGATACTGTACTGGCAGTATTAATCTTAGATATAATAATGTGGTTTGTAGGAAATCATCCTTATTCTTAGGAGGTGCATATTCAAGTTTTAAAGCAAGAATCATGATGCTTTCAAGTAATTTTCAGATAGTCTGGCAAACTGAGACACATATTACAGGTATAGAGATAAAGCAAATATGACAAAATGTGGACAACTGGTGAATCCAGCTGGAGGGTATGTAAGGTGGTCACCATATTGTTCTTTCCATTTTTCCTACAACTTCACAAGATTTCAAAATAAAAAACTGTTTAGGAGGGGGACAACACACACTGGGGCCTCTTAGGGGTGCAGGTGGAGGGAGAGTATCAGGATACATGGCTAATGCACACAAGGCTTAATACCTAGGTGATGGGTTGATAGGTGCAGCAAACCACCGTGGCACACATTTACCTATATAACACACCTGCATGTCCTGCACATGTATCCCGAAACTTAAAATTAAATTAAATTAAATTAAAAATAAATAAATAAATAAAAGCTGTTCCTTGGACTTAGTAAAGACAGGAATCTGGCCACATCAGCCGGAGTGATTTCATTGGCATACTGGGCTCAAAAGTTGTAAGGCAGTAGGTTGTAGAGTGAATGGATGGTGAAGAAATGTAGCTAGGGAATACAGATCTTTCTTTTAGAAGGCATGGCTATGAAGGAGAGATCAGGAAGGAACAGGTTGAAGAAAAGGGTTTTGTTGTTTTGGTTTGTGCATTACATGTATTTGTCAGTGTTTTTAGATTGGGAGAGTGTTGGCATGTTTTTATTGATGGAAAGGTGCAAATGGAGAGAAAGAGGCTGAAGATATGAATGAGCAGGGATAATTTCTGAACCTGATCACTGAAGGGGGAGAGGAGGTGACAGTGGGGGATGAGAAGTAAAACATGGGTAGTGAATTAAGAAGCTAACTTTTCCAAAGAGCTATGGGAGAAGGAGGCATGGGCTATGTAAAATAGTGGACCTTCAGCACAGGACATGGGGAGAAAAGAGAGGACCAGCATAAGGGCTTCTACTTCCTCTAGAAATTAGGAAATAATGTTATCTGAGAGTGAGAAAGAAGAAGACAGGGGAGGGGAGTTAAGAATGGTGTAATTTTGAAATAAGTATTATGGAAAACTGGAAAGATACCTGGCTAAGGTAATGAGAAAGATTTCTTGGCAGCATCCAATTGAGATAAGAGACTTACTTTAAAGTGGAAAATCCACATTTGTGTATTTTCCCTAGCAAATACACAATCTTGCAGCAGCTCAAATAATAATGGAGAAGGCAGTCAGCCTGATACGGATTTGTGTTTTACTGTAAGAGTGCAAGAGAATAACAAAGGGGAAAGGAAGTTGAGAATACTGGCAAGTGACTGGCTGAAACACAGAATGATACAAAAGAAAGTGAAGATGGAAAGAGGTTGATAATTTTGGAGAAAATGGCAGAACTGAGAGTAGTTGTTCTCAACCTCTTCAACCTTGGTCGTAAATCAGAATCACCTGGGGAGCTGTAAAAATAAAAAAATAAAAAAACAGCAGTGACTGAGCTCCACTCCAGACCTACTGAATCAGAGTCTCAAGGTGTGGATCTAAGCCATTTATTGTTTAAAGAAAAAGTGATTTTTAACATGGGGCCACTACTTTCATGAGCAGAAAATAGGTGTACTCTAGGAATACAGGAGTGAGACGGTTGAAAGACAGGAGGTTAAAAAAAAAACAACTTTCTTTCTGCATGGACAGCACTCCCACAAATAAGCATGGTTAATATTCCTAAAACCCACCAGACTTTCTGTAAAATGTGTGGCAAGCACCCTCCACAAAGTGACACAGTACAAGAAGGGCAAGGATTCTCTGTATGCCCAGAAAAAGCAGTATGATGACAGGAAGCAGAATGGCTAAAGCGGGAAGACTAAGTTGATTTTCTGAAAAAAGACTAAAACTATCAGGAAGATTGTGCTGAGGCCTTGAGTGCGGTGAACCCAACTTCAGATCTAAGAGATGCAAGCCTTTTGAACTGGGTTGAGATAAGAAGAGAAAGGGCCAAGGGATCCAGTTCTCAGTGTCATCTTTTATTTTATTATAAAAACAATAAAATCGTGAGTTTATGTTAAAAAAAAGACAGGAGGTTGAATTTCAGAAGTCTATCAGTTCTTGGTAATAAGATCCAAAATAAGGGAGTGGGTAACTAGAGTAAAGCTTAAAATAATAAGAATTTAAGAGGTCAAAAAGCTGTAAGTGTAAGATCTTAGGTGGGTCACCCAGGAGGACAGTATTACAGGATGATGATGTACCTTAGCAGGGAGGGACAACCCGTGAACTACCTGCCAGTGCAAATTATGAGTATGAGGATGTGGCTATGCAGAAAGTGAGCAAGTGGAGGTGGGCAGCGGAGAGGAGTATGGTAGGGTGGAGATAACAATGGCATTTTAGGGTGCGTATCGCATCCTAAAATTAGGAGCATATTGAAAAGCAGAAACGTTTATACAATAAGGGTGCTGAAAGAAAGGTTGTTAAGCCAACCAGTAAAACAGGTCTGTAACTGAGAATAAACTCTGCATGCACGAAAAGAATGTTATATCTGTGATTATCCTATTTTGAATCTGAATTTCTCCTGGAAAAAAACGTATATGAATCTGGCTTCTGAGACAGGTCACTAAACCGAAAAGAAGAGAAGAATAAGGAGAGAGGGGCAAGAAAGGGAAAGTGCAGGTCATTTGCCTGATTGCCCTTGAATGCATTCTCTGTCCTTCCCTTTCTCTGTTGAGTGCTGCAGGTTCCCTTTCTAGTTCTCTTCTGGGTAGGTTTGCAATGGGAAAACTAGTGGAAGAGCCAAAGGCAGCAGAAGGTGGGAAGCCAAGGTCATGATCCTCTCACTGCTTCAGATGGGCATCTGGTAGTTAATGGTGGTTTCAGCTCCTTCCAAGCAGCCGTCTCTGTGGTTCTACCTCTATCTTCCACGCCTTTACAACAGCTGCTTTCCTCATTGTCCTTCTAGCCAAAGGGGTGGTTGGTAGCAGCTTCCTACAGCTGGTAATCTCTGTGTTGTTTCATCCCTTTAGGCTTTGGAGCTCTTTCAACACCTATGTACCCATTCCCTGTATTAAATCCCAACTATTTATTAAAATTGTGTCTGTTTTCTTGATATAGGAATCACCTTTTGATTGAAATAATTTGGATCAGAGGTGATGAGGGCCTGAGCCAGAACAGCAGTAATGGAAATAGAGAGGGAAAAACGGATTCAAGAGACATTTCAAGGGTAAAATCAGTAGGGCCTCAGTACCTGACTGGATGTAGAAGCAGGTGAAAAAAAAGAAGTGAAATGACACAAAATTCTGACTTAGGGTAGACCAAGAAACACAGGAGGAAGACAAGGCATTAGGGATGCATGGTGCATGTTGAGGCTAAAGTACCTCAATGCAGAAACATTTTTTAAACCAAAAAATTCCTTAAAAGACTAGGAATTTCTTCCTAAAAAAACAGAATTATAAACAATATGGTAGACATTCATGACCATGGTCTATAACCCACATGGTTAAAATCAAAATATACAAGAAATAGCAGCTTGAATGACTATCACGAAGATTGGTTAATTCTAATTTTTTCCCATTTTGTTTTATAAATGGCACATACCTCCATTAGATGTGATGCCACTACTTGATAGAAGATCTTCATTATTTGATTCACATGCTTTTGATTCCATATTAAATATTGCTACCTATTCTTAGAGATCTTGAAGTATGAATAGTTTCCTGTTTGGTTCTTTTGATTCCTGTCTATGGAAGACAGAGATTCAATCTTATTAATAAGGTACTATGTGAAAAAGTTCATAGAAGAACAGGAACTGACTTTATTAACATTTGAAATTCAGTAATAATTTCTTCTCCAGAAAAATAATTATTTATACAGAAATACATATTACATAAAACTAATAAATGAATACAATCTTTTGGTGAAAATTGTTAATTTTAATGGCCAAGTGGATTATTAAAGACAACCCAAAAATCTAAAACTAATAATTATTGTGGTAAGTAGTGCTCTGATTTGGGGTGGAGGTTTCTCATAAAGTTATACCATCAAATAATGGAAGAAAATATCTCTTTAGCAAAACCCACAAATCGTCAAAATAGAAGTCATTAATAAAAGTTGAAGAACTTCTTTGACGTCAAATGGTGCTCACATTTTTATTTACGCTAAGAGGAGAATTCTGAATGTGGAGAACAGAGGTGGTGGTCTGATTTCAAATCTCCCTCTTATCCTCCCAAAAAGCCATAAGATCACCCAGGCACTCCACACCCCTAGCATCACTGGAAGACAGAGAGTACCACAACCAGCAAATAATCTGCAAGTAAAGGGAAAAGCTTTTTCCAAAAGAATTCCCACAGTCCACCTACCACCACTACAAGCCTAGGAGTACAGAAAATGGGAGGGAAGAGGTAAGCAGAAGACAGAGAAAGTACAGACAAATTCACCCCCAGATGTAAAAAAGTAAAGGCCAAAATATTAAGCACAGGTTGGAACTTGATAGTCCATAGCCCTGACAATGGGGTAAGGGCTTGAAGAAGTAGTGGCCTCAGAGAAGCAGTGTTTCTTGAGGAGAATGAGATATGGAGAGAAAAGGTGGTCTCCCCTGGGGCCATGGCAATCAAGGGAAAGAAGGAAATGAGAGGGAAACATTAAGGAACCAGCAGAAACAAAACACAAGCTGGATATACCATCCTCCTTCCACCCTTCCCACCCAACACCACTACCCACAAAGAAACTGCATGGCAGAAGGCAGTCTTAAAGTAGGAACCTTGTCCACAAAATGAATTGGAATAGATAAAAGCAGACTATATCCACTGCAAAATGTCAGAAAACATGAATACAATCTTTTCTGCTGATGAAAAGTCTCTCCCACAAACAACAAACATGAAGCCAAAGAAAACTGTAACATTATACTTCAAACTGAACCCAGTATGCTCAAACAAGCATTTAGGGGTATGAAAAATCACCCTGAATTAGATATGTAAAGCCAAAGAATAAAAATGGACAAGAAAGAAAATAAGCTAACAAACAAACAGGAAGAGATGAAACAAGAGTTGATTAAAGTTAGGAAAAACAGAGAAGAAAAAGACACAATTATATCAGAAATAAAGACTGAATCACAAAGTACACAAGCAATGATAGGTTGTAATAAAAATTTAATAAAAGTACTGAAGAAAATCAGGAAAACCACCATGAGAATAAAAAATAAGATAAAAAAGTAAAAAGGGTGTGAGCCAGGCATGGTGATACCTGTAATCCCAGCACTTAGGGAGACAGAAGCAGGAGGATAGCTTGAGCCCAGGAGTTCATGACCTGCCTGGGCAACAGAGCAAGACCCCATTCTCCACAAAAAGAAGAAAAGAAGACAAAAAAAAAAAAAAAAGAGTGATATAGGAATATTGAAATGGAAGACAGGTAAATGAGGTTGAGTATAACTGGGGTTCCTAAAGGAAAAACATAGAACAATGAAACAGAACTATTATTTAAAATTATAATCCAAGAAAATTTCCTAGAAATAAAGACCTCAATCTATACATTTTCCATACCAGGGAAAATTGACCAAGAATGATCAACTCTGAGACATATTCTAGTAAAACAATATTAAGACTTTAAAGATAATGAAAAAATCCTCAGTGCCTCCAGACAAAAAAGATGAAATAATTTACAAAGACAAGAAGATTAGACTGGCACTAGGTTATTAAAAACAACACACACAGTAAGGCGAGAGTGGAGTAGTACTTTCAACAAAGGACAGAAAGTATAAACTAAGGCAATTACAGCCAGGCAAGATCACCTTCAAAAGGTTTTGAAGCCATAAAAAAGTAGTTTTGTCTGTACCAGAACACTGTGCTGTGTGCCTCTGCTGAGGATTCTACTAAATGAGCTTCAGTCACCCAAAAGACCACCGTAAAATGTGGCAGTGTCTACAACCAGTGAAGATCTTCAAGGTTTTGTGTAGGTTCTAAATTTTTTAAACTAAATTTGGAAAAAAGGATAAAGACAAACATTTAAAAAACAAGACTTAGACAACTGCAAAGGGACTGATAGTGAATATTTAAATATTCAGTTATAGAGTTGAGAAAAACAAATATGAGGTAATGGCACTGAATCGTGATATAAATATTATGTGCTTAACAACAGAGAATAAATGTAACTAAAAACAGGGGGAAGAGGGAAAAAAGTGGAAGGTGAAAGACCACAGACTGTTATAAATGGAATAGATTGTCAAAGGACACCACTTAAAACTGACATAAAGTAAAAGATCAAGTAAGAAAAAGGGGGCTTAAAAGTGCACTATAAAAAGCATTAATACAAAAGTAACCACGAGAGTAAAAAATACAACCTTCTTAAATGACAAAGAATTTTAAAAAGAAAACATGAAAAAGAAACACCAAATAAACTCTAACAAATATAACACAATCAGTAATTACACAAGATAATATAATAATGTGAAAATAACACCACAGAATTTAGGCCAAACAGTCATGTTGATAAATATAAGGGGACTTCACTCGCCTATTAGAAGAAAAGGATTTTCAAATTGGCTAAAAAAAAAACTGCTATGTACAAAAAAGTATGCCTAAGAACGCACAGATTCAAAAAGGCTAAAAATAAAAAGATGAACAAAAATTTGCCAGACAAATGAAAACAATAAGAAAGCACAGGTTAAAATCCTGATACCAGACTAAGTAGTCTTCAAGCCAGAGAGCATTAACTAAAACAAAGTGCAGTGTACTTGAAGTTAAAAGCCACATTCCACAATAAAGATATGTACCATATAACACAGCAAGCACCTGGATAAAGCATAAATCCACAGAAGATACGGTAAGAACTGAAAACACAGTAATAATAGAAGACTTTAACAGACAATTAGTATGAGACAGGCCAAGTGGACAAAAAATAAATAGAGATAGATATAAAAGATTCAGAAGAACTAATCACTAAGGTAGATCCTTTGGCTATATATTGAACACCATACTTTGATATAAGACAATATACTTTCCTCTCAAGGGCACATGGCACATTCACAAAAATCAATCATATTCTAGGGCACAAATAAAAGGTCAGTAGGTTCCATAAAGCAGAAATGTTACAAACAGCACCTCTGGTCACAGTATAACCAAGCTAGAAATTAAAATCAAAACTTCCAAATTAAAAGGGCCTTTCCACCTGGAAATTAAAATGCCTTCTATTAAACAACTCTTATGTGATAAGGTAAATATAAGCTGAAATTAAATAATTTATAAAAAATAATAATGAAAACAGTACGTATCTGTGACATACATTAAAAGTAGTAAAAAGACGAAAATTCCTAGCCCTGGACACCTATATCAATAAAAGTGAAATAATAAAAGTAAGTTAATTAAGTCTTTAACACAAAAACATAGAAAAATGGGTAAACTAGGTTGAGCACGCTGGCTCACGCCTGTAATCCCAGCACTTTGGGAGGCTGAGGCGGGCAGAGGTCAGGTGTTCAAGAGCAGCCTGGCCAACATGGTAAAACCCCGTCTCTACTAAAAATACAAAAATTAGCTGGGTGTGGTGGTGAGTGGCTGTAATCCTAGCTACTCAGGAGGCTGAGGCTAGAGAATCACTTGAACCCAGGAGGCAGAGGCTGCAGTGAGCGGAGATCTCACCATTGCACTCCAGCCTGGGTGACAGAGTAAGAGTCTGTCTCAAAAAAAAGAAAGAAAGAAGCATGGGTAAACTAAAAGAAAGCACAAGTAGGAAATAATAAATGCAAAAGCAGAAATTAAGATAGAAAACAGAAAAACAATTGGTTAAATTAATGAATCAAAATCTTGATTCTTTAAAAAACAAAATAGATGTGGGTGAGCGCCACTAAAATGATAGAGGAAAATCACATATAAAACACACTACTTATCATTTTTACATTAATTCATGATTGTAAGCATAAAGTGTTTAAATATTTAAAAACCCTGAGCTAAACAGTTTTTATTAAATGGAATTCCTTTTTATTTTACTCACATTTTCTTCCTTTTGATTACTGAGATGCCACCTGTCAAAGCTACAGTTAAGGACAGAACATAGCTACCTTAGCATGTTTCATGCTATCCTTTTTTAGGAAGTAATTAGTAGGTAGGGAGATATTCCATAAAGAATTATAACAAATGGAATGTTAGTCAAAATTTCTAGGCAATTTAAATGCTCTAAATAGAAGAGGCTGCCACTTGAGGAAAAAAAGAACTCTGACTATTGAAAGAAAAGGATTTTCAAACTGGCTTATAAATAATGACTATGCTGTGTACAAGAAGCATGCCTTCTCATTTAAGCAAGTTTCATTGTGAATGTTTGTTGTACAATTTTTCTGACACACTAAAATGATACATTTTGGGATTCTTCGGGATAATGAATGACACTAAGAAAGTTCAAATTGGTGAGTAACGTTATCATGAATTAGAGATCCATCAGAAGCATAGAGGAACAAATAGGACATGTATAGAACTACAACCAAATACTGGAAAATCATATAGTAATTCAACATCAAAGATTTAGTATTAAGCAGGAAACAGAATCTAAGACCAAGGTAAGCAGAACTAAAACCAGAAGTTAGAGAATAGAGAAAAGATGCAAGATGGAGGTTTGGTTTTAGAATATTCTGATGTGGAAATCATACTTGTTTACTTTGACATAAGATGAGGAATGCTTGTGTTATTCAGCAGAACCCAGTACCACTGATTCATAATAGGCTCTCGGAAAGCAGCAGTCCTTCAGAGGGAAATTTTTTTCTTAGAAAATTAGTCGTTTACAGAAGACAACACAGGTTTATTCACTTAAACAAGAGTTTTAAAACAACCATTTGTTTGTAAAGAGGATGCTTAGTACCTCTATTGCCAATGCTGGTAGTTATTTTATGTGTGTATTTTACAGTAATAAAAATCTGTACTTAAATAGTATTTGTAATTCATTTTCACTATTTTAGGCCGACTATATATCCTCAATTTGGTCAAGTCATCAGTGTTTCTCTACTTTTGTGACACTTTTGTAATTGAAATATTTTTCCTATTTTCGGGCATAAAGCTTATGAAATGATTGAAGATTTCTAGAAAAAGCAAGGTTTTTTTGTTTCAATAAATCATAAAATTGTTAAAAAAAACACTCTGTACTTGGTTGATTTGGGGATCATAACATGAACTTACATGTGTTTATTTTAAATCTCTGAGTAAAATACAGAAGTGAGATCTTGGCCTCTTCTGATATGCCCAAGGTCTATTATAAACAGTTCTGCCTGATTTAAAATTATGAACAGGTTCACATTAAAAGGAACCTTACATTTCTAACAAGCAATATCTATGTAACTATTCTACTCTAGATATTTGATTGGAATGTTGAAAAAGAAAAAAAAGGCCTAAGAAACCACAGACCACAAAGAGGCGACTTTTGGAGAAAAACCACAAGCCTTAGGTTTTGTAATACAGTTGAGATAAGGCACTTAAAAGTATCTCCTGGGTTCTGACTTCTCTTCCTTGGATTCTAAAGGCCATGGTGGATATGAACTTAAACTTTTCCTAGTGTGAATAATCCTCACCTTGATTTCTTTTTGTATGGCTGCTACTTAAGGCGGACCTCTCCTGTGATTATCAAGAATGAATGACTGATTTAGAATCCAAGCTCTATGGGTATTGTGTGTGTGTGTGTGTGTGTGTATGTGTTTGTTTTGAGATGGAGTCTTGCTGTGTCACCCAGGCTGGAGTACAGTGGTGTGATCTTGGCTCACTACAACCTCCACCACCCAGGTTCAAGCAATTCTCCCACCCCAGTCTCCTGAATAGCTGAGATTACAGGCATGTGGCACCACTGCCTGGCTAATTTTTGTATTTTTAATAAAGACAGGGTTTCACCATGTTGGCCAGGCTGGTCTCGAACTCCTGGCCTCAAGTGATCTACCTGCCTCAGCCTCACAAAGTGCTGGGATTACAAGCATAAGTCACCGTGCCCGACCCAAGCTCTATTTTGATTGGGTATAGATGACTTACAATGTATGTTCTATTTAGATTCCTGGATTCTTCAACTGACTCAAGGTCCTAGGATGATGAACCACCCTACCTTCCACAGAAACCAGAGACTGGGGATATTATAGAACTGATCTGTATTCTTCTAGAACCAGTCTGCAGATATGTTTTCCTTGGGAAATTCTGAGGTGCCTCAGGACTGATTCAAATAAACATATCTGGGCTGGTACAATCTCAGAAACAATAAGGAGAACCATTCATGTTGAACAGCATTGTACTGCCTAAATTGCTGTTAACTGCTTATTAACTTCACATGCTCTCAGTGTCTGTTTTCTCAATCACACTCTTTCAAGTCTCTGGATGTTGTCATCCTAGCTCTGTGATTACTAGCTGTGTCACTTTGAGAAAAATATTTAACCTGTGTATGACTATATGATGGAAATAAAGAGTATACAGTATAAAAAGTACAGGGCATATACCTCAAAAGAATAGGAGTTAACTGATAACTCACATGCAGGCCTTCCTAGATAGTAACTGCAGGTCTTCCTATATAGCAACTGCCTCAACACATACAAAGTACCACATAATTGGATAGCAATAATATGAAGAATAATAATACTATCTGGCAGGGTGCTGTGGTTCATACCTGTAATTCCAACACTAAGGCAAGTGGATCATGTGAGTTACAGACCAGGAGTTAGAGACCAGCCTGGTCAACAGAGTGAGACTCTGTCTTTAATAAAAAATGAAAAAAAATAGTGGGGCATGGTGGTGCTTTGCCTTTAGTCGCAGCTACATAGAAGGGTGAGGTGGGAGGATTTCTTGAGCCCAGGAGTTCAAGGCTGTAGTGAGCCCATCACCACTGCACTCCAGCCTAAGTGACAGTGCAAGACCCATCTCAAAAAAACAAAAACCAAAAAACTCCCTGAAATCCCAAAACTATCTTTATAATTTAAGCAGTGTATGTATATCAATTCACTTTCCCATACTAAAGAGCTATATTAAGCTTCATACAGGCACACTAACAGAAAAGAAAGTGAGTTTAATCTGCATTGACTAAACACAGGGACTGTTATAATGTAACATGGAATTAAGCTATTTAAGATCACATTTCACCCATACATAATACCATCTAGTAGGGAGGCAATTTAGAAGCACAAAACTTAGAATCAGGAAACTTAATTCTATCATCGGTTAACTGTGAGAGCATGGGCAGATCTTTTCATATGTCTGAGTCTCAATTTCCATCCTTACTAAATGAAATTACAGTTGTGTGTGTTTTTCAAATCCTTTTTAAGCAGTGGAAATGTTTCTTTAAATCTTCTGAGCCCCAACCACACCCTCCTCTCTGCCCCAGAGACACCTCTATGGAATACAGAGGGCTCCACTGAACATAGTCTGAAAACCACCAAGATAAAGCCCTTGCAGCTTTTATATTGTAGGTTATTCTGTCCTAAGCCTCCATCAGGTTCAAGGCTACAAGTTTTCTAAAATAAATTAGATGCAGATACAGATAGAATAGTCTATCAGTTGTATATGTTCGCAATTCTCAAATATAACTAGAAGTAAAACAAAAGTTACCTTAACTTCTGGATATTCTTATTTTCACTTATTCTATTAACACCTGAAAAACAAAATATTTAAAATCTGCTCATTTATATATATTTCATTTACTGAAATTTATTATTTCAAAAGTTCAATTTACAAATTCATGTTCATCACTTAAGATCTTGACAATATCTAAAACACACACATATAACAATGACAACAAGAAGTGCCAAATTATTTTTTCCTTTTACGTGAAAATACACTTTAATAGCCTACAGCAGGCCAGGCATGGTGGCTAACACCTATAATCCCAACACTTTGGGAGGCTGAGATAGGAAGATTGCTTGAGGCTAGAAGTTTGAGATCAGCCTAGGCAACGTAGTAAGACTTTGCCCCGACAAAAAAAAAAATTTTAACAGCCTATAGCAGCCAGATGCGGTGGCTCATGCCTGTTATCTCAGCACTTTGGGAAGCTGAGATGGCAGATCACTTGAGGTCAGGAGTTTGAGATAAACATGGAGAAACCTCGTCTACTAAAAATACAAAAATTAGCTGGGCATGGTGGCGTGCCTCTGTAATCCCAGCTACTGGGAGGCTGAGGCAGGAGAATTGCTTGAACCTAGGACGCAGTAGTTGTGGTGAGCCAAAATCGTGCCACTACACTCCAGCCTAGGTGACAGAACAAGTTCTGTCTCAAAGAAAAAAAAATAGCCTATAGCACTTATCTAAATCACGTTTTTACAACAAAATGTGTTTAATTATATGCTCCCTATTGGCCCAATTCTAATTTTACTGGCACAGATCTTATTGGCACCATCAAGATGATGTAGCAAGTAAAGCTACAGGCACATATGACCTAATATCAATATTCTCAGACCTGATCTTTCTCCAGGTACAGTCCAAACTGACTTAAACAGACCAGCCAAATACCTTCTGACCATTTTAACTGCTTTTCACTGTTTGGAAATGTTTTTGACCAGGCAACATCACTCACGCTTGGTTAGAGAAGTAACTGGGTACAGAAACCTCTGTCTGGTGAGTCAAAACAGGTCTATAAATTTTAAGCAGGTATACTGAAATGATAAACCACCAAGATTTTTGGCATAGCTCAGTGGAATATAAGCAGTTTTAAAAATATTTTAAAAATGAATGAGCCTGTAATTCCAACACTTTGGGAGGCCAAGGAGGGAGGATTGCTTGAGCTTAGGAATTTGAGACCAGCCTGGGCAACATAGTGAGATCTTGTCTCTACGAAAAAAAATTTTTTAATTAGCTGGGCACAGTGGTTCATGCCTGTAGTCCCAGCTCCTCTGGAGGCCGTGGTGGGAGTTACCACCTGAGCCCAGGAGGTTGAGGCTGTGGTGAACCATGATCCTACCACTGCGCTCCAGCTTGGACAACAGAGTGAGACCCCGTCAAAAAAAAAAAAAAAAAAAAAAAAAAAACATGAAAGAAAAAAATGAATATATTCTATGTGCAGAATTCAGACTAATGAATGGGAGTAAAGAGAGGCAGAGTCTAGTTCAAGGTGAAAATAAATTTTCTTTTTTTTTTTTTTTCTTTTCTAGGTAACTTTTTTTTGTTCCTAGATTTTATAGGTTTTTACATTAAACTTTGTAATATATTCCATTTGATATAGTATCTAGAAATGGTTTTCCTAAGTTTTTTCCTGATGTTCAAAGACCAATTCCATCTTCACACTCTGAGCAGTTTTTTTTGTTGTTCAAAAATTAATTTTTCTTCAGTTATAACTGATCAAATGGTTGTTTCCTTATCTGTGTCTCTTCACTTATTTCCATACTTTGTATTTTTTTTTTTTTTTTACTTTTCTCAGCATTCTTCTTTTTATTTCTTTTTTTTTCCCCTATTTATTTATTTTATTGCATTTTAGGTTTTGGGGTACATGTGAAGAACATGCAAGATTGTTGCATAGGGATAAATTTTCTAAAGATTATAACACCCTGAATATATATATACATGGAGGGCTTCCTTGAGAGGTGATGAAGATAAGGATGGGTGAGCACCTGAAAAGGCACTGCCACTGGTATTCTTTCTTGGGTAAAGTGTTGGACTAGAAAATTCATAAAATCTTCTCCAATTTGGACATTCTATGATTTCTCATGGAAAACATCCAGCAAATAGCTGTCCCGAAATATGATGACTTATCACAGGTGACATCAGTCAAAAGTAAAGTCAGATAGGAACAATTCTACCGCTTCTAGCAAGTTTCACCTGATTTTGTTTAAAATGTTTAGTTCTAGATAAATTTTAATAAAGTTTTTACTTTTTTTTTTTGAGACAGGGTCTCACTTTGTCACCCAGGCTGCAGTGCAGTGGCAGCTCAATTGATCCTCCCACCTCAGCCCCCCAAGTAGCTGGGACTACAGGCGCACATCACCATGGCTGGCTAATTTTTGTATTTTTAGTAGAAACGGGGTTTTGCCATGTTGCCCAGGCTGGTCTTGAACTCCTGAACTCTTGGGATCTGTCTGTCCCAGCCTCCCAAAGTGCCAGGATTACATGTATGAGCCACCATTCCTGGTTAAGTTTTTTTCCTTTAACATTTCTGCATATATGTTTATAGTCGTATTAAATTTATCTTATCCCAAATCTGCTCTCTTCATCTCCTCACTAAATCTACTTTCTTGGGTGTTTCAGATATCTTCATCAATTCAAATTCCCTATCCAATTAATCACCATATTCTGTTAACTCTGTAGTATCTTTAACTTAGTAAAGAATGCTTAGGTGGGGGTCACAAGTCTTAAGGACAGAATCCTTGAATATGCAATTTAGTTCCATTTAGTTCCTTTTACTCCCATTGTACTTTTATGCTTTTTTCAGCTCTTGCCAGGCCTACTACAAAGTATCTCAAAATGATCCTTCTAGCTTTAGTTTCTTAAAATCATTAAAAGTTTCCTATAAAGCCAGAGCCATCTTGCTGTATTGCTCAAAGACTAAGGTTTGAACTAAGACTAGCACTCTTAGGTTTGCCCTTTAGATCTGGCCTAACCCACTTCCCAGTTCATTCTCTGGTCACTGCCCTGACACATACTGTGCTCCAGGAGATGTCTTACTTGCTGTGGCCTCAGTGAGTCGTGCTCTTTCAGGACTCTGCTTTTATTTGTACTATTCTTTTTATCCCTCCTTTATCTCCTGGCAAAAACCTTTCCAGATCGGCTTTTAGGTTTATTGCTGGTGGCAATGCACATTGATCCAGTTTTGAAAGTCAACATTCTAATGAGAAGGAAAAAAAAAAAACTACCCAATAGCTCTGAAAAAAAAATGTAGAGGACTATATTTGGAGGACATGCTCCCCTTACTCTTCCCGTATCAAAAGTGACAACTTTCGACTGAAGAATTCTTGCATAGAAAGCACTTAGCACAGGGCTTGGCACACATAGCAAGCCTTTGATAACTATTAATTACGGCTGCATTCTGATAGTTCACAATATGTTATTGCTATGAATATAGTGTTTCCATAACTACTAGAGATACAGCTGTCTAAAATCAAAACCAATCAAGTTTCTACCCTCATGAATTTATATTCCAATGGGGAAAGAAAGGCACTAAGGGAAAAAAATCACAAATATAATTCTGGAGAGTTGTTAGGTACAATAAAGAAAACAACAAAGGATAGTGATATACAGAGAGATGGAGCTAAAGCTCCTGATATGGTTTGGCTATGTCCCCACCCAAATCTCAACTTGAACAGTATCTCCCAGAATTCCCATGTGTGTGGGAGGGACCCAGGAGGAAGTAATTGAATCACGGGAGCCAGTCTTTCCTGTGCTATTCTCATGAGAGTGAATACGTTTCACAAGATCTGAAGGGGTTTCCGCTTTTGCTTCTTCCTCGTTTTTCCTTGCTGCTGCCATGTAAGAAGTGCCTTTCGCCTCCTGCCATGATTCTGAGGCCTCCCCAGCCAAGTGGAATTGTAAGTCCAATTAAACCTCTTTTTCTTCCCAGTCTCGGGTATGTCTTTATCAGCAGTGTGAAAACAGACTAATACAGTAAACTGGTACCAGTAGAGTTGGGTGTTGCTGAAAAGATACCTGAAAATGTGGAAGCAACTTTGGAACTGGGTAACAGGCAGAGGTTGAAACATTTTGGAGGGCTCAGAAGAAGAGAGGAAAATGTGGGAAAGTTTGAATCTTCCTAGAGACTTGTTGAATGGCTTTGCCCAAAATGCCAATAGGGATATGGACAATAAGTTTCAGGCTGAGGTGGTCTCAGGTGGAGATGAGGAACTTGTTGGGAACTGGAGCAAAGGTGACTCGTGCTATGCTTTAGCAAAGAGACTGGCAGCATTTTGCCCCTGCTCTAAAGATCTGTGGAACTTTGATCTTGAGAGGGATAATTTAGACTATGTGGCAGAAGAAATTTCTAAGCAGCAAACTATTCGAGAGGTGACTTGGGTACTGTTAAGGCATTCACTTTTATAAGGGAAGCAGAGCATAACAGTTTGGAAAATGTGATAGAAAAGAAAAATCCATTTTCTGGGGAGAAATTCAAGCCAGCTGCAGAAATCTGCATAAGTAGCAAGGAGCCTAGTGTTAATCCCCAAGACCATGGGAAAATGTCGCCAGGCCATGTCAGAGACCTAGACCTAGGGACTTGGTGCCCTGCATCTCAGCTGCTCCAGACATGGCTAAAAGGGGCCAATGTATAGCTCAGGCTGTGGCTTCAGAGGATAGAAGCCCCAATTCCTGGCAGATTCCATGTGGTGTTGAGCCTGTGTGTGCACAGACCTCAAGAATTGAGGATTGGGAACCTCTGCCTAGATTTCAGAAGATGTATAGAAATGTCTGGATGCCCAGGCAAAAGTTTGCTACAGCGGTGGGACCCTTATGGAGAATCCCTGCTAAGGCACTGCCAAAAGGTAACGTGGGGTTGGAGCCCCCAGACAGAGTCCCTACTGAGGCACTGGTTAGTGGAGTTGTGAGAAGAGGGTTACCATCCTCCAGACCCCAGAATGGGAGATCTACCAACAGCGTGCACTGTGTGCCTGAAACGCTGCCCTTAATGCCACCCCATGAAAGCATCTGGGAAAGAGGCTGCACCTTGCAAATCCACAGGGGTGGAGCTGCCCAAGACCATAGGAACTCACCTCTTGCATCAGTGTGACTTGGATGTGAGACCTGGAGTCAAAAGTGATCATTTTGAAGCTTTAAAATTTGACTGCTCTGCTGAATTTTGGACTTGCCTGGGCCCTGTAAACACTTTGTTTTGGCCAATTTCTCCCATTTGGAGCAGCTATATTTACCCAATACCTGTACCCCCATTGTATCTAGGAAGCAACTAGCTTGCTTTTGCTTTCACAGGCTCATAGGTCGAAGGGACTTGCCTTGTCTCAGGTGGACTTTTGGGTTAATGCTGAAATGAGTTAAGACTTTGTAGGACTGCTGGGAAGGCATGATTGATTTTGAAATGTGAGGACATGAGATTTGGAAGGCCAAGGGTGGAATGATATGGTTTGCCTGTGTCCCCACCCAAATCTCAACTTGAATTGTATCACCCAGAATTCCCATGTGTTGTGGGAAGGACCTAGTGGGAGGAAATGGAATCATGGGGGCCAGTATTTTCCATGCTATTTTCATGATAGTGAATAAGTCTCACGAGATCTGATGGGTTTATCAGGGGTTTCCACTTTTGCTTCTTCCTCATTTTCTCTTGCCACTGCCATGTAAGAAGTGCCTTTTGCCTCCCACTATGATTCTGAGGCCTCCCCAGCCATGGGAAACTGTAAGTCCAATTAAACCACTTTTTTTTCCCCTACTATCAGGTATGTCTTAGCAGCATGAAAACAGACCAACATAGCTCTAGTTAGGGTAGATGAGGGAAGGCCTTTCTAAGGAGGTGGCATTGAACTGAATGACAAAAAGGAGTCAGCATCACAGAGGCAAGGGATAGTTTCTTAAAATGAAATGCCATCACAAAGGCTCAAAGATGAGAAGAGCTCAGTGTTCACTGCCTGCCAGGGAAGAAGGCTAATGAGGCTGCAGAGTAGCTAAGTGGAGGATGAGGGGGCTTCTAATGGAGGCCAACTGTGTATCATACCCAAAGGAACACTGTGCTTATTCCTTGCTTTCCTAAACTATCCTGAGAAGATGTCAGTTGGCAGAGGTAGAGCTCATGAGGCCTTGAAAAGACCACATACTGAAGATTTTTGGGGCTTATTCTAAATGCAACACAAAGCACTGCAGGATTTTAAACCAGGGCGTAGGATCCTCTAGTGGCTGAGTAGAGAATATACTAGGAGGAGCTTGGGCCAGTTATAAACCATTGGAGTAGTCTAACGAAGGGACTAAAACTCAACTCTGAAGTAGGGCAGTCATTAAAAGTAGATGACGGTGGGGTTGGGAATGGGGATTGACTACAGATGGTTACGAGGGATCTTATTTGGGTGATGGAAACGTTCTAAAACGGAATTGTGTGCTGATGGTACAATTCTGTAAGTTTATTAAAAATCACTGAACTGTCCACTTAAAACAGATGAATTTTATGGTATGTAAATTACACCTCACGAAGCAGTTTGAAAAGAAAGCAGATGTGGGGAGTGTATTAGTCTGTTTTCATGCTGCTGATAAAGACATACCCGAGACTGGGTACTTTATAAAGAAAAAGAGGTTTAATAAACTTACAGTTCCACATCGCTGTGTAGGCCTCACAATCATGGAGGAAGAGCAAGGGAAGTCTTACATGATGGCAGGCAAGAGAGAGCTTTGCAGGGAACTCCCCTTTATAAAACCATCAGATCTTGTGAGACTTATTCACTATAAGGAGAACAGCACAGTAAAGACTTGCCCCTGTGATTTAATTATCTTTCACTGGGTCCCTCCCACAACACGTGGGAATTGTGGGAATACAACTCAAGATGAGATTTGGGTGGGACACAGCCAAACCATATAAAGCAAAGTGGGAAGTGTAAATTAGCTGCCTGGGTCCCAGAAGTAAATCATTAAATTTGAACACTGCATTTTCCTGTACCCTGAAAACTCCAAAGTATCTTTATTCTAGATGACTAGTGGTTGCTTTTAGCCATATTTTAACACATGGAAGCACTTCTGCATTCCCTCTTTTTCCCAGGCCTGTACCTCAATCCCCAAATGTCTGCAACTCTTACTTGATATACACATGATGGATAATCAATTATGATTCTATTAAAAAAAAAAAAAAAGCCTTTGCCACTTTTTTTTTTTCTGAAATGGAGTCTCGCTCTGTTGCCCAGGCTGGAGTGCAGTGGCATGATCTCGGCTCCCACCTCCCGGGTTCAAGTAATTCTCCTGCCTCAGCCTCCTGAGTAGCTGGGACTACTGGCACGTGCCACCATGCCTGGCTAATTTTGTATTTTTTTAGTAGAGATAGGGTTTCACCATGTTGGCCAGGATGGTCTTGATCTCCTGACCTCAAGATCCGCCTGCCTGGGCTTCCCAAAGTGCTGGGATTACATGTGTGAGCCACTGTGCCCAGCCATTACCTTTATTCTCTTTAGCCAAAACAAACAGTTACATATTAATGGGAACACTCTTTTAAAAAATGCCTTCAAATGCCAGACTACCTCCCCTTCCTATGCACCACTTAAATATCTTTTCTTACCAAATTCCCCCTTCAAATCCTTTCTTTAGAATTCACAGGATTCAGATAAATACACAGTGATCTCCACTACTGTACCCCACTACCGCCCCAGCTGACAACCTGTAAACTATCAGTACAGCATGCTATGTGATTTATGAGCACAGTCGTATGTATTAGTTCCCTACAGTTGCCATAACAAATTATCACAAACTTAATTATTGGTAGCTTAAAACAATAGCAACTTATTCGTTCATAATTTCGGAGGCCAGAAGTCCAAAATCAGTCACATGGGGAAGAAAGCATGGTGTTGGCAGGGATCCCTTCCTCCCTCTGGAGGCTCTGCCAGAGAATCAGTTCCTTGCCTCTTCTAGCTCTTTTGGCTGCAAAGCATGTGGTGACTTGTGGCCACATCACTCCAGTATCTGCCTCTGTAGTCATACTGCCTTCTCTCCGGCCTGTATCAAATCTTCTTCTCTCTTAGGACCTTTGCGTTTGCATTTAAGGCCCACCTAGATAATTCACGATAATCCCTCCATTTCAAGTTACTTAATCATATATGCAAAGGCACTTTTCCTTTATAAGGTAACATTCCCAGGTTTCAGGGATTAGATCTGATATATTTGAGTGGCCATTATTCAGCCTACCATAAAATTTGGGGCCGTCTAGCTGGGGGACAGGTGGATCACAAGAGGCTCTGTTTAATAAATGATGGAGGTCTAAAGTGGCTCTGACATTCTAGATAACACTGAGTCTTCATTGTAAATGCACAACAGTAAGGGCTTTGAATACATACAAATAAATTGCTGTTCTCAATTTATTTTGGAAAATATATTACCTATATGGCATGGAAACCATTTCACCCACAACACAAATAAGATAACCGTACTGAGATTAAATACAATAAGCGCAGTACAGCAATAAGGAGAACCACACCTGTCTCACCACTCCTCCACCCCTACCCAATGACCTTCCGCACAGAGAAACAGTCCTACCTAGCATGTCTCTGGGATATGTGGAAGCCCTGGTCCTTTTGTCTCCCTTAGCCTGCTGCTGAGAGAATCAGCAAGAACTGGTCGACAGTCAAAAAATCTGAGCAACAGCCACCCTCACTTCTACTTTCCCCTGACCTTTGAGTTCAACATGAGGCACAAACAAAACCTGGAGCAGCCTGAGTGGGGCCGAGTGTTGTGGAAAAAGATGGAGACTTTCCAGAACTCAACTGGGCTGCTAATGGGGGAAAGCTCCGACCCCCACATGTGGTTTAAAGACAGGGCTCAAGCTGAAAGGGCCCTTGCGCCAGCGTTTAACACCATTCCGTCTCGGATGCGAGGCTGTCCCCTTCACTGCCAAGTCTTCCCCCTCTCCTCCCTCTGTTCGCACAGCGCGGTAGACACGGAGTCAAAAGTCACACTAGGGCCGGTTACCCGGTGATTCTCTTCCCCACAAATCAAATCACTTTGCACCGGCCTCCATGTTCTTCGAGGTCCAGGTTCCTGCGCCACCATCCCCAGGGGTCTTGCGATCCCGGAAAACAACAGCAGTTCATTCCAGTAAAGAAACAATTTATTGGGCATCTACCATGTGCAAAACAAACACGAGGCACTGGAAGATTCCAGAAATGAACACGAGTGCCTCCCGGTCCTCAGAAGAACCCCACCCCCACCCCACCATCCTGGTCTCGGGCCGCGCCCCGCTTGTACCTGCTACTAACACCTAATCCTAAGACACCCGCCGCATCTCCGCGGGGCGCCGGCGGGCGCGGCGGCCCCACCTGCGTCGACCGGGCTGCGGGGACGGGGCGGCTCCCCACTCTCCGCCCCTAGGCCCCGCGGCAGCGGCGGCGGCAGCTCCTCCTCCTCGCCGGCGGCGCCGGAAGCTGCCCGCGCCCCTCCCCCGCGCCCGTCGCTCCTCTTGGCGGTGGCGGTGGCGTTCTGGGACCGTTGAGGTTCTCAGCAAGGCCTCGTGGTGGGGGGTAAGAGAGAAGGGGGTTGTGCTCGGCCGCTGCCCAGCAGGGACCACTCCCACGCGCCTGCGACTCCGCCCGCCGGGGCAACGGAGCTCCAAAGTCCCCACCACCGCCCCGGCGCCCTCTGGGAGCAGGGTGAACCCAGCCCGGGGTCAAATCCTGGAGCCCTGCCCCAGAAACTGCCCTGCTTCGGGCCTGCACCCGGCGCCCTCTGCCGCTCCTCCTACTGCCTCCTAACTGGTCTCCTACCCTTGCCCCCACCCGAGTGCCCGGGGCCACTCTCGCAGCTGTCCCCACCGTGGTTTCCCAGATAACCCACTGACCCGCACCAGTCCCGCACTCTTAGCTAAGAGTCAAGCCCAATATGGCGTTGCCCGTCGGACCTCCTCCTCTGACACCCCCACCCCCACCCCCATTCCCACTCCCACTCCTGATATTCCCATTTGACCATTTCAACTTAACAGAATTCACATTTTGCAGCTCTGTTTTCTCTGTCCCCGAATGTTTTTCAAGTTCATACGTGTTCTTGGCATAGCGGACCCTTCTGCCTCTGGAGACTTGTTCCCTCCGCTGTGCTTCAGTTACTCTCTGTCGTTATCTCTAATATATAATGTATCAGAATTTCTGCGATCACACCCAAACCTCTCGGTGCTGCCCAAATTATCGATCAAGTGAAGGCGTCCAGAAAGGCCAGGGTCTGATAGATGCAGGCTGAAGCATTTAATTCTGCTAGCAATCACATTGTGCACACCGACAAAATAACTTCTTATGTATAAATTGATTAGAAATATTAGTCCTACATTACATAATGTAACCACAAATTTTAGTAAAAATAGATTAAATGTCATTAAAGATGGTTTATCATGTCTTTGTAATCCATTGATTAGCTCAGAGAGATCTAAGATTACCTATAGACTCGAGCATTTAAACAGGAAATGAAACCATAAGTATTACATAGAAAGGTAAATAATTTAGGTTTTGTGGTTAGAGAAAAAGCAATTTCTAATAAAATATTTTTTCTTTTTCTGTCAAAACATGAGCGTTCCAATGACATAAAAATATTTTCAATACCTAATATGTGGTTTCCATTGGTGTCTCATTTTGTGCTTTTACCCTGGACACATACAAAAAGGATTTTTTCTTTTTAAAGTCTTTAATTAAAAGATGTGTTTGAAATTATCTGCACCCGCAGATATGTATGAAAACTTATGTGCCCCTAATTTTACTATAAAATCCATTGCATTTTGAAGTGTCCTGCAGTTTTACTTTACAATATTTAAAAAATATTGTATTAAAAACAACTTCTTAGCTTTTTAAATAAAGAATTAAAAGATCAAGAAAGGGATCCAAAATCCTTTTCCATTCACTAATTCCACCCATATTTATAGGGCACCTGCCACATCCTACTCGTAGATTTTGAAAATAAAGCAGGGAACAATAACTCCCTACCCTGGTAGTGCTTACATTCTTGTAGAGGAAGATGAGCAATGCATGAACAGGCAAGTTCAAATATGCCAGATGGGGATAAGTGCCATGGAGACAGAGCTAGGAGGTTAGGGAGTGTGGGGTTGACGTTTCATAGTGTGGTCTTAAGAAGGCCTCATTGATAAACTGACATTCAAAAGAGACTTGTAGGGCTGGGGGGAGGGATCTGTGTGGATAGTGTGAGACAGAGACTTTCAGGCATTTGCTTGGTGTGTTTGAAAATCAACCCAGAGGCCAGTGAGGACTGAGCAGAGTGGCTGAACAAGCTGAGGCTGGGGTGTTGTGGCTATTTAGGGCCCAAGTCACCAAGAGCTCTTTAGTTAAGAGTCAACACCTAGGTCCAAGGTTGTTGTGTCTTCCCCAACTGGTTCCTAATCTGCACTAGACCCTGTGCTGGACACTGAGGCGATACAAAGAAGCTCTAGTTTCTGCCCTCAAGGAACCAGTGTCCCTTCTAGTGTCAATCCAAATGGTTGCTGGCCTTTGTGAGGAGGCAATTAAGACTCAGTCAATTTAAGGATGGCTCAGGAACATGGAACCCAGGGCTGGTCTGAGCTTTGCCACTAGCTTGGACAAGCCATTTGAACTTTCAAAGCATTAGTATTTTCCTCTGCAAAATGTTAGAAGTAGAAATATCAGAAAGGGCTTTCCTAACTGAAAAAAAAAAAAAAAAAAAAAAAACAAAAACTTTATGATTCTATAAAATCAGAGTAGAACTTTATCTTAGTACAAAAACTTTTGTTAAAATTCTCTTGGAAGAATACTTCAGACATCATATACATGATGCACATACAGGGTCACTTAAAATTTAGTTCACTGTTTGCTAAGTTCAAAAAAGTCGTGGTTCACCCAACACAACCAGCTTTGTAAATGGGTGGTACTTCGGAAAAAAAAACACATATTTTAATTTAGCGTATGGTATAGATTATATGAAATTACTTTATTGTGTTTCCTTCATGACTTAGACTTTGAAACTTTTCTTTTGCCAAAGATCTTCAAAACTAAATACAGTGTTAAAGCAGAGTTACAGAGCAGCCTGGATTTAGGGGATAGATATTTTCCTTTCCTGACTATGGTTTAAAACTTTCTATTGTACATTTTATTGGGCAACTACTTTTCCCCAGTGCCCAGTATAGAGCTGGACATATAGAGTTCATCAATATGTATTGTGGAGTGATATTATACATTGTGGAGGGCAAATCATCTCTAATACATTTTGCAAGTACATAGAGCATAAAATATTAAAGACCATGTAGTTATGTTCTGACATTCTTCTCCCCATCAGCCACACAAGGAGAGAAATATATTTAACTAGAAAGCTTGAGTTCAATCAACAAATATTTATGGAGCACCAACTGTGTATCAGGAATATCGGTGAACAAAATGAACCAAAACCCTGCCCTCATGGAACTTATACTTTAGTGGTGGGGGACAGGTCATAAATAATCACTGTGACAGAATTAATGTACTAGAAGGTGGTAAATGCCATAGGGACAAAGGAAGCAGGGAAGGAGAGGAGGAAATGTGGGATGGATTGTGACTGAATCCAAACTTGTTCTTCTTGCCACAGGACATCAATAAATCAAGAGACAAGGAGGTGGAGGAAGGAAAGCAACTTTACTTTGGAGAGTCAGGAAACCAAGAAGATGCAGACCAATGTCCTAAAGAATCATTTTAGGATTATGCAAGGATTTTGCCTTGTCTTTTATGTTTAAGTGACAGGGAACCACAGACATCTGGGCACCAACAAGGGTCCGGGGAGGTCTGTGAAACTTCTTTGTCCTTGGGTAATGGTCTCTCATGTAAACATAGCCAAACCTCATTGTTCCTATAAATCTTTAACAAAACATAGTTGTTCATACACTTCTTCTTTAATCCTAGAGTTAGTTTCCAATACTATATGATTGCAGTTTTTGCATTGTATCTCAGTGCTCTAAAATTATCCTAGCCCATGTGCAGGAATGGGTAGAATCCTCTTAAATAAAAACTGGAAGCTAGGCATGGTGGCTCACACCTATAATCCCAGCACTTTGGGAGGCCGAGGCGGGTGGATCACCTGAGGTTGGGAGTTCGAGACCAACTTGACCAACATGGAGAAACCCTGTCTCTACTAAAAATACAAAATTAGCCGGATATTGTGGTACATGCCTGTAATCCCAGCTACTGAAGAGGCTGAGGCAAGAGAATTGCTTGAACCCAGGAGGCGGAGGTTGCAGGGAGGTGGAGATCACACCATTGCACTCCAGCTTGGGCAACAAGAGCGAAACTCAGTCTCAAAAAAGAAAAAAAGAAAATGGAGTTAGTCATGTTAGCTCTTTTGCTGTTTCAGTGTTGCAGTATGCAAACAAACAGAGCAGAGAGGAGCCCCTCCAGGTGTGAGCAGAACCTTGAAGGAGACCGGGAGCAGCCATGTGGCTCTCTGAGGAACAGCATTTCCAGGGGGAATTGTGATTATATTTCTAGGAATGTATCTTGGCAGGGTGAGTAATTTCTAATTTGAGACTACTTTTGAATTAGTTTTAAAAGAAGACTTTTCATATGCCATCTTAAAGAGTAGAAATGTTTCTTTTGAGCTGATTAAGGTTTTAAAAATCAACTTTATTAAGTTATACTTCACTTCCAATACAATTAGTGTACATTTTGTGTGCGGAAATAATAAAAATCAAAGTTTTTTTCTTGTTAATATGATGACAAAATATTTAATAGAATGCTAAAGAACAACAATCTTAGCCGGGCCTAGTGGCTTATGCCACTAGTAATCCCAACACTTCGGAAGGCTGAAGTGGGAGGATTGCTTGAGGCCAGGAGTTTGAGACCAGCTGGGGCAATATAGAGAGACTCTGACTCTATTTTCTTTTAAAAATAAAAATTTCAAAGCAGAATAATAGGCTGGGTGCCGTGGCTCATGCCTGTAATCACAGCACTTTAGGAGGCAGAGGCAGGTGGATCACTTGAGGTCAGGAGTCCGAGACCAGCCTGGTCAACGTGGCAAAACCCCATCTCTACCAAAAATACAAAAAATTAGCCGGGCGTGGTGGCATGTGCCTGTAATCCCAGCTACTCGGAAGGCTGAGGCAGGATAATCGCTTGAACCTAGGAGGTGGAGGTTGCAGTGAGCCAAGGTCACACCACTCTACTCCAGCCTGGGTAATAGAGTGAGATTCTGTCTCAAAAAAAAAAAAAAAAGAATAACTCTCTTTAATAAAATAATTTATATTATTATCACAATGATGTAGTTTACAATTCTAGACAAAACCAACAAATGCCTTTTTAGATATGGGTTTAGAAAATGGAAGTAGTATAAGATAAACCATTTATTTTCTATGAAGGAAAAATATTCAAATTGATAGCATATACATTTTGATTCAAAAATTGTTTTGGAATGCTTAAATAAAGGTAACATTAGTAGAGGTATAAACATGATTGAAACCTTCAATAGCAAACAAAATACATTTTTATAACAAGAAAATCAATGAGTAAGCAACCAAAACATAAACAGATGGATTAAGCAAGAAAACATATGCAAGTTCTTTTCTTTGTGTTGTATTAGTGTATAATTATTTTTTCTGTTCTATCTGTAATTCGTTGGGCTTTTTGAATCTGTGGGTTTGTTTCTTCTAAAGTTCTGAAAAACCCTTAATTTTATGTATATATATAAATTGAGAGAGAGAGAGAGACAGAGGTGGGGGTATTTATTACAGAGTGGGGAGAGAGAAAGAAAGACAGAGAGACAGAGAGATGGGGGAGGGAGATTTATTATAGGAATTGGCTCACATAATTATGGAGGCTAAATTCCATGATATGCCCTTTACATCCTGATGACCCAGGAAAGCTGGTGTCTAAATTTAAAGGCCCAGGAGCCAGGGGAGACAATGTCCCAGGGCAGGAGAAGATGATATCCCAGCTGGAGAGAAAGTTTAAGTGTTCTTTTAAGTGATGAGTTTTGAAAAATGTGTATACCCAGTAAGGAACACTCCAGTCAAGATTTCTGTCTGCCTAGAAAATTCTTTGTGTTCCTTGGAAGTCAGTCTCTCCCCCAACACTGATATGGGTGTTTAAAAATACAAGTCTTTTTTTTTTTTTAATTAACAAACTCTTTTACAGGCTGATGAAAAAAGGAATAGAAGTAGCAGATAGAAGTCAGATAGCTAATAAAGGGAGACTGCCTGTTTACCTCTAGGCCTCATTTCTGCCATTGAGATCATTGTCATAATCATCTTTGAAGCCAACTTATGCTTTATTATAAACCCTCTTTTGTTTAAGATCTCAATACCGTTGCTGTTGCTGAATTATATTCTTATTAAGATCTTTTACTTCTATTTAGGAAGTAAATGATATAAGTTTATGAATATACTTCTACCAGTTTTTAAATAATAACCTACTACAATGACTTCTATAACAGTTATGACTTCTGTCAGGGATCTAATATCAAGCATGTGCCATCAGATATTATTATTATTTGGATCATTATGCATCTGGCAGTTTTGTGACTTTTCGCTACAACCATGCTTACCATGATCAAGTGATGAATAATGATCTGATTAACCATAGTGTCATCTTTTACATTTTTTTTTACCTCTTACAAGCACTTTTTAAACTTATTGTGGCAAAATATACATAACATAAAATTTATCTTTATAACTGTTTTCATTTCATGGCATTCACATAGGCACATTGTTATGCAACCATTACCACCACCTCCAGAATGTTTTCGTTTTTCCAGACTGAAATGCTGTACCCATTAAACACTAACTCCTTATTTCCTCATCCCTCATCTGCTGGAAAGCACCATACTACTTTCACTTTCTGTCAGTTTGACTACTGTACATATCTCATGTAAATGGAATCATATAATATTTCCCCTTTTGTGTCTGGCTTATTTAACATAGTGTCTTCAGAGTTCATCTATGTTGTAGCATACATCAGAATTTTATTCATTTTTTTTAAATAAAAAAGTGTTATAAATACTTGTGTTGGCTGACTTTCAATAGATAACAGATTTCATTCATTTTTAAGGCTGGATAATATTTCATTGTGTGTATATTCTACATTTCGGTTATCTGTTCAGTTGATCATGAAGTCCTTCAGTTATTTAAAAACTAACTTTATCGAGCTATCATTTCCATTCAATAAACTGTATACATTTAAAGTATACCATGTGATGAGTTTTGACATATATATATGCACCTGTAAAACTACTGCTTCCTTCAAGACACGGAACATTTAGATTATTCCCAAATAATTTGAATTCATTGTGCTTTGATAGTTTTGCAACCAACTTTTGATATTTGGTGAAGCAAATGCTGTAAATTGCATATTCAGCATCTATTACACTTTTCTCCTTTCTCAAGAACCCCCGTATTCAACACAACATTCTATAGAGCCCTGTGCTTCAGGAGAAGTTCTAGTAGGTAGGTCTCGATTAGTTTAAATCTAATCTTTGTGCTTTCATTCCTCTTCCAAGTAACTGTTTTCAGAGGAAGCATTTAATCCACTTCCTGGCATTGAGTAGTGAGAGAAGATCAGTTGGGAAAGTTTTCCTTAAGCTTTCTTTTTTTGAGACAGAGTCCTGAGATTACAGGTGAGAACCACTGTGCCCAGCCATTTTTTTTTTTTAATCAGCCAACATCATGCTTTGATCCTCAATCTTAAGGAGACACATGAAGACATGATTCTTTTTGCCTGTGACAGGCTGCCTAGAGAGATTGCACAAACTTTAAAGTAAGATTGATTTTTGTCTATTTGGTATTGTTCTGAGGACTTCTGTCTAAGAAACACTAAATAAACTTCCAAACCTATAATTTAACAATTTATTAAGCTGGGCAAGGTGGCTCATACCTGTAATCCTAGCACTTTGGGAAGCCGAGGTGGGTACATTGCCTGAGCTCAGGAGTTCAAGACAGCCTGGGCAACTCTGTTGCTCCTAAAATACAAAAAAAGAAAAGAAAAATAGCTGGGCATGGCTGTGTGTGCCTGTAATCCCAGCTACTCAGGAGGCTGTGACAGAAGAATCACTTGATCCCAGGAGGCAGAGATTGCAGTGAGCCGAGATCACGCCATTGCACTCCAGCCTGGGCGACAGTGAGACTCTGTCTCAAAAAAAAAAAAAAAAAGCAATTTATTATCTACAGTTAATTTACTTTACTGTTTGTTTAATGAGCTAGAATAGCCACCAGATGTCGCTCTGATTTTATTTTCAGACATAAACTAGTGACTTCAATCTCAAATATTCAATCCAGAAGCATTTTTAAAATCCAATAAGTTGATAATCACATTAAAAGTTTTGGCAAAAAATAAAGAGAGAAACATTAGGGAATACTAAGAAAAAATTAAACATGAGAATTTTCGAAAGAACAAATTTTCCTTTAGTGCTCTTAACAAATACAATGATATGTGATTGCTAAAAAGTCAAAACAGTGATTAGGAAAATGACATTTAACAGACTGTTTGGTGTAGGGATGCTAAACAAGAGGTAAAGTCAGTATGATTGATATATTTTTTCTGTTCTGGGGCCATATTCACAATAACAGCAATATGAGCTCAATAACTCACAGTGGGAATTTTTCATATAGAGACAGAAAATAAAGTTGTGAGCTACACTGGATTTATTTATCATGAAGTGAAGAATCTGATCAAGAAAGTAGGCGTAATTGTAAGTTAGAGGGAGAAGGAAGGAGAGAAGTAATAGAAAACATGACATGAAGCTTCATTTGTGGTACTGTGCTAAGCTTCTCTAAACTTTCTCCCAAACCAGGAAAAACCAGGAAGGGGTTTTCTTGTGTATTACTTACAACTCTTTCAGTTGCAAGAAGCAGAAACTCAACACCAGCTGGTTTAAGGAAAAAACAAACAGGTATCTATGGTGTCATAAAACTGGTAATTGTAGGAGTGGGCGGCCTTAGGCCTGACTATGTCTGCTTATGGTGGCCTAAAAGCCAGCCCACTCTTACAATTACCAGTTTTATGACCCCATGGGAACTTGGAAGGGGAAGGATCCTCAAGGTCAAAACCACTTTCATAATAATACTAAGACATGGTTTGCCTTTTCCACTTGCTGTCTCAAAAATGTACAGTGGAATTTTCCAGTGGCTATATGCCATGTGACATCGAACAAATTGAATGCAGAAGCAGATAGTAGAACCCAACCATCTTCTACTAACCCAGCCATTAAAGAGAGTTGCAAGTGTGTGAAACAATGCCACTCTTCTTGGTAATATTTTTTGTTTGAGACAATGTAATTATTTTTCATAAAAATATTAATATGTTACTTTAACATGTAAAGGATTTATCATTGTTTTTAATGCATATGTAAGTATTTTAACAAGTTCTTTTCTATTTTCTAATATAGAAAATATCGATTGATATAAAATGCATAAAATTTCTTTGGAGTCTTCAAAAATTTTTTAGAATGTAAGGGGTCCTGAAACCAAAAAGCTTGAGAATTGCCAGCTTAAGTAAGGTACAACTGGGCACAAGGCTCAATGTATCACCAGAACGGTCTCCTCCTGCTGTTCTCAGAGCTGATTTCCTTCTCAGGCATGTGATGTCAAAGATGACTTCCAGCTGGGGCATGGCAGCCCACACCTGTAATCTCAGGACATTGGGAGGCTAAGGCGGGAGGATCACTTGAGCCCAGGAGTTTGAGACCAGTCTGGGCAACAGAGTGAGAACCTGTCTCTACAAAAAATTTTTTTAAATTAGCCAGGCATGATGGCATATACCTGTAGTCCCAGCTACTCATGGGGCTGAGATGGGAGGACTGCTTGAGCCCAGGAGGTTGAGGCTACAGTGGTCCATGATCACACACTGCACTCCAGCCTGGGGAAACAAAGCAAGACCCTGTCTCAAAAAAAAAAGAAAAGAAAAAAGGATGACTTCCAGCAACTCCAAAATTTTATCTATCAACCTGGCAGCCCATAGGAGAAAATGCCCTTTTTTTGATAGGACTAATAAAATTTCTGGTTATAACATTGGTCACACTTAAGTCACATGCCCATCCACATCCCAATTATTTGATCCAGGGGGTGGTTGACTTCTGGGTTATTACGTCTACCCTGGAGCCAGGGATGGGGCAGCCCACCAGCACCACACGATCAAGGAAGAAGTGGTTTCCTAGAGAGATGCTGAACAGGCAAAAAAAGAAGTCCTCCATCAGAAATCCTAAATCCTATGCTGCTCTCAACAAGAATCCTAACCTTTCCACTGTCAGCATCTTGATACAATAGGGTTGCCTTTCTCTCCTTGGGGAGGGGAGGCTGATTGCATTCTGTAATTAAGAGTTTGCACCCAAATCACATATCCTAACAGAAGTTCTCTTTATGAATTAGTAATGCTATATCAAAAGAAAGTTATCTTTTCACAATAAACTATGCAAAACACCTGATTTAAGCTGAGATTCCATTCCTAAACATCTGAAGATCTAAATGTCATGCCTGCCTATGTTGCTTGCAGGATGACTCTGGTCAGATCATTTAACCTTCTGGTGGCCTCTGTGTCCATACCTCTAAAATCAAGGGTGTGGGAGGATTGTCTCTTGCAGCTTTAACATTCTTTGAATCTGATCAACAGAAGATAAAGGTAAAAAGTTCTTCCCACCCTGGTCTGTCAGCTGCTATACTGAGTGTCCAAAAATTGAAGCTTTACACATTTTTCAGATTACATATCAATTTTGGTTATGTATTTGTTTCTTCAATATTTTTGGTGATAATCTAAAGTAGAGATTTCATCAGTTTACAAGCACTGGGTTCATATTCTTCATCTCTTATCTTTTTCTTTCCTTTGCCTTTTGCTTTTAGCTTTATTACTTTTTTATTATTTTTTAAATTGATAAATAAAAATTATATATACTTATGGTGTACCACATGATGTTTTGATATAAATATACATTGTAAAATGGATAAATCAAGGAATTAATATATCTATTGCCTCACTACTAATTTTTTGTTTGTGTGGTGATAGCTCTTAAAATCTAATCTTAGTAATTTCCAAATATAAATACATTGTTTTAACTGTAGCCACCATGCTGTACAATAGATCTCTTGAACTTATGCCTCCTGTCTAAATGAAATTTTGTATAGCTTTGTTACTTTTAATAATAAATGTGGATTCTGTAAAATCTCAGTTTTTACAAAATGTATTAGGAGCAACATAAGAGCCTCAAAAAATAATTTTTCGGGAAAAAGCTGTTTATTTACCTTGGAATATTATTTAAAATACCTATGTTCTTTGAAGTGAAAGAAAACCTAGTATTTCTCCATTTATTCTAATTTACAAATTCAAATTAAGCTATAAAAGAAAACCACAGTAAAAATTGCATGAGTAACCCTGAAGAGTCAGCCAACTTTTACCACATATTTTCACTTGGTATACCTTAGGTTTCCTTATGTCTCCACTCACATACTACCATTACAGGAGATTTTACTTTTTTTTTTTTTTTTATCTTCAAGCCCTTCAGTGAAGTTGCTACTGAAAATCAAACAACACCTGTCCAGTGTTGTAAATTAAATATCATATAGTTTAATATCATATACCTGCTTTTCTGTATCAACCTTCATTAATGATAAGTACAAACACGAGAATCAAATTGCTATCAAGCCCCACAGTAGTGTTTAGCTTCAGTTTCAACTTAATTCTCATTATCCCATACTTTTAAACAGAAACATGTTTTAGTACATATATTCCTTGGAAATAATTCTAATCTGTTCCAATAACTCAATAGCTGAGGCTTCTGGGTTAGATGTAGTTATCTTCTACTGTTCAAATTTTTAATAACAAATATGAATGTTAAATTTTATGTAACATTATTACAAAGTTACATTGATAAACTGAAATCAGAACAACACTTCTTCCCGAGTGCCTCATGCTTACCCACAAGGCATTATGGATTTCTTTTCATGTAGAGTAGATAACAATCTTGGACTAGATAACAATGAAAACCTGGAAAGAAGAAAGACTGCCTCCTGTTTTTATTGGGTCAAACAAGCAGAAATTTGATTGGAAAGTCCCATTTCATCTGTTATACTTGGTAGTATTTTCTTCTAATGAAAAACATAAAGCCCTTGTGCCATCACCTTGACACGTACTTAAATGTTTACCCAAATCACTTAGGCATTGCTTCTCAAACTCGGCTGCACGGCAGAATTGCCTACAGGGTTTTTAAAAACACAAACGCCTGTGTCTCACTCGCTGACATTCTCCTTTAATTGGTACGAGGCGGAGTTATTCTAGGAACTATTTTCTATCCCGTAGTAATTAGCCATCTGTATAGTATTTTTAACTTTCTACGTGTTATCAGCTGTGAGACTGTTTGAATTGTCAGGTCTTTGTGGTGAACTGAATTCTGCATGGCAGTGCTTACTGTGCAGAAAGGTTGCAATGCCTCACTTTGCCTTAATCCATGTTCCTCTAACTTCCTCACTCTTTCTCTCAGAGGAGGCAAGTGGCTGGGACAGCAGCGGTGGCTGATCATCACTGAAAATGCCAAAGGAAAGAACTGAGCTGCCTCCTTCATATTTTTTCCATTGAGGATTAATTTACCATGTTTTTTTCATTTTCTCTACATCCTACAAAAACTTTCTTTCTCTCCTAAGAAACAAACTTTTAACTTACGGCTGGAAAAAAAGAAGTAAAAAGTTTTAGCACAGCTTCTCTGTCTCTTTGGGACAAGTTAGAAAATTCTGAAGTGAGCCGAAGCATAGTAAGTGCTTTCTTTCTTTTTAAGCTACTTCTGGGGAGGGAGGAGGCTATTGTAATGGTAAATTTCACTCCGAGAGAAGAAAGGGTTGATAATCAATCAAAAATGAGGTATTCCTTGGAGTATTTGTAATTTTCTTACTGTATTGTAAGATGCTTTTAATTTTCTCTGTAATATAGGCAGAAGTAGTTTTAGTGTGTGTGTGTATGAAATAAAAGCTCAAAACAGCAATCTTCAGGGTGCCACTGAAGAAAGTTTTTACAAATGAAGTAGAGATGTATACCACTTGGGGGCTTCAGTGAGAACTCAGAATTCCTGGAGGAGGATTTACATTCAGAAATGTTGAAGTGAAAACTCCCTCTAGTTCAGCATCTTGGAGTTCAGCTTGGAAGAACATTTTACGTATGGAAGAATTGGCTTCTGCAAACCTCTCTTTTGGCTATTGAATATACTGAAGGGTGGGACAACTTGTGCTATAGAAGCACTGCTTGCCTGAATTTGCTTCAGGCCTTTTACATTTAACTTGAGGGATCATGCGTTTGGCATGATGAGGACCACTGAAAATTTCCATAAGCCTAGTGCCACATTAAACCCTAACACGGCCCCCAAGGGAAGGTACATTTATCTGGAGGCATTCCTGGAGGGAGGAGCTCCCTGGGGTTTTACTCTGAAAGGTGGCCTGGAGCACGGAGAACCATTAATCATCTCTAAGGTATGTTATTTTTTCTAATATTGCCTTTATTCAAATTGTTTTTTTCAACTTGTCAGATTTGTCAAAAATGTGAAATATTGAGAACTGCCTTAATGCAGCTTTATTTGCTGTTTCATGCCTGTCTGATTACCTGCAAATGTTTTGGATTGCCTGGTATTTGAAAGAAAAATGTGGCTAGCTCATTTATTCTGTGAAATCCCAAGAAAAATGTGCCTATTTGATGGATAATCTTCTCTTTTTGTGAATGAAATCGCATACAATCAGTTTTCACATGAGCTTTTCAGTTATAAATCAGATTAAAGATTAATAACATGGTTAAGATGGTAGCATAGTATCTATTTGTGCATAGAAAAATATCTGCTTTTTCTCTCTTTAACTGAAAATAGCATCTAAAAATATTTTAAATTTGCTTATAATTCTGGATAATAGATTGCATAAATATCATGTGTTGCTTTTCCACCCCACGCTCAGAAAGGAGAATTAAATAAACTTTTAGTATAACTCAAGATCAAAACATTTCTGCCTCTCCTATTTATCTGTATATTTAAATCCCTTTTAAACCTTCGTCGTCCTGCAGCATACCTTAATTCTTCATTTATCTTTTGGTGTGGGTAGTCATACCAATGAAATTTTTATGCACTAGGGTTAATATTTCTATTTTTCTCTTAAACGATAGCTTAACATTACTTGTTATAATATTTCCTTTAAAATTTTAGAATATTTACTAGTCGGGTACAATAGATTGTAATGGCTTTCCACACATGTACATTCATCAAGAAACATTTGTAATTAAGGGAGAAAAAGTTTTTAGTTTGAGGATGGGAACAAGGTAATATGGATTGCATTTGAGCTCTGTTATCTGTTCAGGTTATTTTTCATATCCCAAGAAATAATTCCAAAAGGTTATTTTTCAAATTACCGAAGTTAATTTTTACTGTGGTTGAGCCAGTGAGAACTGGGTTTCATGGAGGTAAGCCACGAATGCACAGGACACCATTGTAAGTTGTATGACTTTTCCTCAACTTTCTTAAGGAAAACAAAAGGATGTGTGTATGTGCGTGTCAGTTAGGAAGTTTTCCCCCTGTGAAAAAAATTCAAAACCAGATTTATAAATTTTGAATTTATAAAAAATTCAAAACAAACCTCATTAAATTGGGGTTTTTCTTGTATTACAAGTAGTTTGAAGGTAGATTTTCCAAGCAAGGAGAGCGGCAGCTCAATAATGTGATCAAGGATCCCACTTATCTCTCCACCCTACCATTCTTATATGTTGGCTTTGTCTTCATGGTTGCGTGATGGATGCCACACCTCTAGCATTGCATCTTCATTCCAGACAAGTTTTCCACTTTTTATTTCTCATTAGATCTTTGCTTACATCTCATTAATCAGAACTGTACCCTCTGCCTATCTTTAGGCCAATAACTGGCAAAAAATGCCAGTGATTAATACAGATTGATTAGGATTTCTTTCATGGGTTCTGCAATAAGGACCTACTTTTCCTAAAGTCAAGGAATTGTTGCCCACTGTTTGAATCATTCAAGGTTCTTTTTGCAGGAAGAAAGAGGGCACAGTTGCTGAATAACAGCTGAGAATTCTACAATGAATACAAATATTGTCTCAGCATTTAAAAAGTCTAGTTGTACACAATTTACCTTGCCCTTAGTGATAAAATATTCTGTATTTATATACTACAGTATCTGACAGTTTGATGTCAGAAAGGTCTCATCCTGCCACCAATGAGCCAGCTTCTCTAAGCCTCCATTTTACCTGCAGAATGAGGCTATCCTACTATCTACTTTAACAGGGTGTATGTTTAAATGCAACCATGCATTTAGCCTAGTACCCAATATGTAGAAGGAATTCCAAAAAAATCTTAGCAAAGATTATGATTATTGCTTTTCATTATTCTAGCAGACGTTTGTAGTAGGAGATGGGTCTGGCTACTGTAAAAAGATCCAAAATAACAATAACTTAATATAGGAATTTATATCTTTGACATAATGATCTGAGCATAAGCCAAACCTAAAGATGGCTCTGTGGTATCAGGGACCCAAGTTCCTTCTATTTATTGCTTCCATCCTGGAGTGATATCTCATCTGCATGGTCCAAGTGACTTGCCAACGTATCTGCTTTCCAGTCAGTAAGAAGTAGGAAAGAGGGAAAAGAGAAGGCAATCTCCTCTCTTTCAAGGATCCAATCTGATCCAATCTGCTCTGTCCAATACGGTAGCCACAGTCACATGTGACTATTTCCATTTCAATTAAGGTAATTAAAGTGAGGTAAAAAAATTAAACTGTTCCTCATTTGCACTTGCTGCATTCCAACAGTCACATTGTTCCAAAGCTCTTGAACAACTTCCCCCACTTTGTCTGGCAAACTCATTTAAGCTCCATTTCTTCTTCTCTCTCAGGTTTTCCTGATGTCACCCAAGTTGAGTTCGGTGGTCTCCCTTCTACATTCTTAGGTTATGCACATATGACATTGAATCATAAAATTTTATTTCTGTTGATGGCCTTCTCAGAAGTCTGTGAGCCTTTTTAGGGCAGGGATTTTTTTTTTCTTTCATCTCTACCACATCTAAACCAGAGCCTAGGTACACAAATATTTGTTGAGTAAATGAAAGGGCATGGTTGTGTCTTACTCATTTTGCATTTTCAGGATCTAGCACAGTGCCTGGCACACAGTAGGCACTCAATAACTTTTATTGAGTTAATAAGCAAAAGACAAAACAGAACACTGATGAGGATGCCGGGCAGACCTCCACTTTGGGCAGGTATTAGTTTCCTATTGCTGCTATAACAAATTACTTCAAACTTATGGTTTAAAAACAACACAACTTGCAGCTCTGTAGGTCACACATCTCACACAGGTCTCACTGAGCTAAAGTCAGTGTGTCAGCAGGGCTATGTTCCTTTCTGGAGGCTTTAGGGGAGAATGTATTTTCTTGCCCTGTACAGCTTCCAGAGGCTGCCCACATTCCCTGGCTCATGGTCCCCTTCTTCCATCTTCAAAATCTGCAACAGCAGGTTGAGTCCTTCTAACCTTGCAGCTGGCCTCTGATTCTGCCTCTCTCTTTCACTTTTAAGAACCCTTGTGAGTAACTTGGTCCTACCAGGATAATCCTGGATAATCTCCATATTTACAGATCAGCTGGTTAATAGCCTTAATTGCATTTGCAACCTTAATTCACCTTTGCTATATAACATAACATAGTCACAGGTTTCAGGGATTAGAATGTGGACATCTTAGGGGAGTCAGGCCATTATTTTGCCTACCACCAGGCATTTGAGCATTGGTAGAAGTCCACGTAATTAAGGCAGTACCAGGGATGGGACTAAAGTGAAATGTGTTGGCTGATCATGCCTATACTAGATCTTCTCTCTAAGACAATGAAAAAAAAAATGCACATTAGCTCATACACTGCTAACCAGATGTCTGCTATTCTCCCAAGTTAGGGTGACCTTCCATTGTAGGAGAAGGGAAGGGATAGTACACATTGAGTCACACAGGTGAAAGGCACGTACACATTATACAAAGCAGCTATAAACTGCCAGGTTATGGATGACAATATAATAAATGAAGTATCGTTTTTCTCTAGATATCAATGAGGCAGGAGAATGAATGGACATAAAGGATCTACAAAGGGTAACAATAGGAGAAATCGTTTTTGAATTGCTTTCTTTGGGATTTAATATCCTTGAAAAGGAAAGGTGGGGTTGTGGAAAGAGCCTCTGTAATCTGTGAACTTCAAAAAGAAAGGTAACTTTTTAAAAATTGTCATCATAAGTGGATGCCCAGGTAATTCAATAGTCCAGGAAGTTGGCAGCATGATTTTATTATGATTCACTTAACTCTGTATTGTGGCTCAGAAAAGCAGTTCCACCTGCAGAGGGGATGCACCTGCTCCCAGGGCTCATAACCCGAGTAACAACAATAAATGACAACAGCAGCAACTGCTGGCACTTAGTGCTTATGATGTTCCAGGCTGTATTCCAAGAAAGCTACATGTGTTCACCCATTTAATTTCCACAACTTCACTGAGAGGGTAATACTCTTATCCCAATGTTATGTGTGGGACATGGACCCAGAATTAATTAGAGTAACTTGCTGAAGCTCTCATAGCTACTAGGTGATGCAGTCAGGATTTGAACTCATGTATTCTGGTTCCAGAGTCCATGCCCTTCACACCCTACACTATTCAGTCTCCATTGCCTACTGAAAATTTGGCTCTGACTAGATTCTAGAGCTATTATCTGGTGAAATATGGGATTGATCTTTTGTTATATAAGTTTTTAAATCTATTTGGGGAAATTTTTTTTGTTTGTTTGTTTTCTTTTTGAGATGGAGCTTCACTCTTGTTACCCAGGCTGGAGTGCAATGGCGCGATCTCGGCTCACCACAACCTCCGCCTCCTGGGTTCACGCCATTCTCCTGCCTCAGCCTCCCGAGTAGCTGGGATTACAGGCACGCGCCACCATGCCCAGCCAATTTTTTGTATTTTTAGTAGAGACGGGGTTTCACCATGTTGACCAGGATGGTCTCGATCTCTTGACCTTGTGATCCATCCGCCTCGGCCTCCCAAAGTGCTGGGATTACAGGCGTGAGCCACCGGCTTTTTTTTTTTAATACATAGTCCAATAAGATCCTATAAAATAGGTCTGACTATTGCTCAGTCAACTCCTTTAAGTAGTCCAAGACCCTTAAAATAAGGGGCCACCTGCTGTTCTTGGCAAATATGTTCATGGTGTCTTCACCTGTAGAGGTATTTCTTTGTGCTTTTCAAAGTGGACTTCAAATTTAAAGGTAAGCCACTGCCCTGGTCTCTTCTGTCTCTTACATCATCAACACTCAGCAATGTGCCGGTCAAAGTGCTCCTCCATCAGTGCTTATATTTCTGATTTCTACTCCCCTGGGAGGTATCTGTATTCTAGTTGGACTATCTCTGTGCCATCTCATTATAAATCTTGGTAGTTCCATCATCCACACTGTCACCCCACCTTCTCCAAAACTGCTTCTTCCACCTGCAATACCACCATCCTTTTCCTATTAATCCAAATCTTAGCCTCTTTGTCCATCAAGACTTGACTCACTAACTCTATTTCATCAACAGCTTTCTATTCTTTGTCTATGGAGGTGAGGGGGAGGGGCTTAAGCCTCATTTTACGGCTTCTTCAGCCACAGTCCTGAGTTCAATTTGAAATGGATTTTTAGGCAGTTCCCCAAAACCTGGATCTGGTCGATGACCCAAAGTCATCTTTTTTGTCTCCTTCCAACTACCACATTAGATCAGCTTGTTATTCTGACGTTTTAAAATAGCCTATCTTTTCTGACCTTTTACCTTTCTTGCTTTTTCCTTTGACATCCTTTGCCCTTCCTACCAGGGTAGCCTCATCTCTCTGCTGTTATTCAACTAGTTTGTTTCTTCCCTCATTGTTTAATCCATCTTTGCCCTGCATTTGCATTCATTCTTCTTGCCTCTTATCTCCACATTGGTTTTATTATACAGGTATATAAAGGTACTATAAAGGTAGTTGTTTGCATTTGGCATCCTGCTAATAAATTGTCCATGTTAAGGCCAGATGGGTTTTGCTCATGCTGTGTATCCTTCTTCTCTTAGCAAAATCCTTCTCATTTACACATAGCAAATGTTCAATAAATGTTAAATGACTTATAGGATTTTACAGCTATAGGAAACATTGGCAATCATGTAATAACTTTCTTCACACACAGAGAGAAAACTAAGATACAGAAAAGTTTACTTATTTGCCAAGATGGTTTCAGTCTTAGCAAATTGAGTGTATATGTGTATCTGTGTGTATGTAAAGCCCCAGCCAGTAAGGAAGTAATTGCTTTCTCTGATTGTGCTCTTTATACTTTTCTTTTTCTTTTTTTCTTTTTTTTTTTTTTTTGAGACAGAAGTCTCACTCTGTCGCCAGGCTGGATTGCAGTGGCACGATCTTGGCTCACTGCAACCTCCACCTCCTGGGTTCAAGTGATTCTCCTGTCTCAGCCTCCCGAGTAGCTGGGACTACAAATACTTTTCTATGAATCCTAGCTCCCCTGTTAGACTATTACCTTCCAGAACCTAAAGATCCTTCATTGATTCCTTTTCTCCTCTTTCTCCTTCCCTTTTTCCTTTACTTCTTTTCTTTTTATTATTCATAGTGCTTAAACTATGCATAACAATTCTGAAAATGGAAATGTAAATGAATAAAGAGAAAGATAAATATTAGAAAGGACCTTGTTAAAAATCTTTGTTAGAAGCTATCTAGGCCAGTGTCCACACAGGTTGCAGAAAAACTTGTTTAAAAACATAAGGCAAGCAGGTTAAGTTGGACTCACTCTGACAGTGCCTTTCATATGCACATACGTAATGTTTGGTAAATGTCTGTTGAATTTAATTAGATTGGGAAAAAAAGGAAACTCATGTTTCTCTTTAACTTTTAATCCTTTAAAAATTAACTGAATTTTAGTTAAAGTCTTATACATTTTTAGACACAAATTAATTTTGATATTTCCTATTAATGCTGTTGGAAATAACTTTTATTCAAGCAGCATGCTGACATGCTGTGCCAAATGAGTCTTAGCAACAGCAAGAACTCTGCTTTCTTTCACAGCTAATAGATTCCCAAGGCTTTGCCTCCTATGCAGGGGACACAATTTAATTTAAGAAATATTCGTCTCATTTTAGTGGGCCCACAGTGTGATTGGAGAGGCATAATGAGAGACTTTCTATCAATTTTTGAAAAAAACAAAACCTCAAAGGACATGCTGGATCTTAACTAATCCATAGATAGACTCTTCCACATCTCTCCCTTTGATGTAGTTCCAAACAGTGAGCATCTTATCCAAAGGGCTGCAGTGCAGAGTCCTTGTTCTCCGACTCGGTTCATCCCAGGAGTCCATCCATCTCTTGTTCTCTGACATCCCAGGCACTTCTCAATGAAACAAAATGAGACGAAGATTCTCTACTAAATCTAAGCACTGTTTCTCCCCCTCATCTAATGACTTTCTCCACAAAGGCTACATTGGTACACTGTGGATCTTGCTTTGTAGAATAGAAGTGATTCTTTTCTGCCTTCAGAGGATGCTTTCCTAACTTGGCAGACCAACGTGCAGAACACTCTGTCCTGGGCATCTGAGCCTGAATTTGCTCTTACGTCAACTACATTTTTTCATTCCTCAATATCTTATTTGTTTTCTTCTTTTCCATTTTGAGCTGTATTTTTTTCTTGGAGATTTATTATATTATTTAAATCTTTTTCTTTCTTTTTTTTTTTTGAGACAAGGCATCACTTTGTCACCCAGGCTGGAGTGCAGTGGTGTGATCACGGCTTATTACAGCCTTGGCCTCCCTGAGCTCGGGTGATCCTCTCACCTCAGCCTCCCTAGTAGCTGGGACTGAAGGTGCATACCACCACACTCGGCTAATTTTTGCAGAGGTGGGGTTTCACTGTGTTGCCCAGGCTGGTTTCAAACTCCTGAGCTAAAGTGATCTGTCTGCCTCAACCTCCCTAAGTGCTGATATTACAGGAGTGATTAGATCACCATGCCTTGTCTAAATCTTTATTTTTGAATGCTCTTTAGTACATGTGTATTAATCTATATTTGTAATTTCTATGTTATATATATGTATGTATGAATGTGTGTGTGTATATATATATATGTATGTGTGTGTGTATATATATATATATATATATTTTTTTTTTTTTTAATTTTAGGTGAGGTTTTCCAGCATAGAAAAAAGTACGCATCCCAGACAATATAGGGCTCAGAGTGGAAATAAACAAACTTTATTTCTACTGTAGCTTTTACTGGTTATGTAACCATGACAAGTAACAGCCTTCCTGAACCTCAGTTTCCTCATCTTTCCAAGGCACTAGAAATTGCTACCTCACAGTGAAACACTGAACAGGTCATTCTTTGCCATCATAGAGCTTATAGTCCAACAGAAGGGGACTGGCAATAAATATGTTTGTATACAATAATTTCAGGGTGTGGTAAGTTGTTTTTTTTTTTTTTTTTTTTTTTGAGATGGAGTCTTGTTCTGTCACCCAGGCTGGAGGGCAGTGGCGTAATCTTAACTCACTGCAACTTCCCAACCTCCGCCTCCCAGGTTCAAGCAGTTCTCTGCCTCAGCCTCCCTAGTAGCTGGGGTTACAGGCACTCGCTACCACACCCAGCTAATTTTTGTATTTTTAATAGAGATGGGGTTTCACCATCTTGGCCAGGCTGGTCTTGAACTACTGACCTCATGATCTGCCCGCCTGGGCCTCCCAAAGTGCTAGGATTACAGGCGTGAGCCATAGCACCCAGCTTGTGATAGGTACTATTAAGAAAAACCCAACACGATATGTTCCAGAGCGATAGTGTCTGTAAGGTAGAGGTCTGGGAAGGAGGGCTTACCATTCTACATGACAATTAGAGAAGGGTGTTCTGAGGAGATGACATTTGAGCCAAGATCTGATAAGAAATAAGAAGCCAGACATGCAAAAAAGTTTGTAAGTTGGGCTGAGGCAGGAGAGTCTTAGAAAGTTCTAGAAACAAAAAGAAAGTGTTACTGGAGTCCAGTAAGCAAGAGAGACAGTGGTATGAGAAATGGAAAGGTAGACCAAGGTCAGATCACATCAGGCCATGTAGGCTGTGGAAAGGACCTTGGACTGGATTTAAATGTAGGGTGTGAGGGTATATCACACTGAGAGACTTTCTCCATTTGTGGTGAAATGGACAGACCCGCGGCAGGTATTTACTCTCTGGGAGGTTTTTAGTACTGGCTCTTAAAGCCACCTTCTTCCTCTCTCTTATGTACATTTCTAAGGCACTTCCTGGGTCTACAACAGGACAGGGCATTCCAAAAGACAACTGTTTTCCAGAAGATGACTGTCAACATCATTTTAACTTATGGAACAATGTACAAAGAAACAGTAAATAGTCTCTTTGCTGCTGGGAGAGTTTCCCCCCTCTACCCTGTAACTGTTGATCTCTTATTTTTCACTCTAAATTGACAAGACTTGCTGGGTTGCCATTGTCACTGTACTATGAGTAACTTGACTGAGGTCCTGCTCTGTAATAGGCATGCTAGCTCATGTAAGCATTACAAAACTCCGGGAAGTCCTATTATTATTTCCATTTTATAGATGGAGAGTCTGGAAGCTTGCTGAAAGTCATAAAACTAATAAGGAGCACATCTAAGACCTTTTAAACTTTCAGCCTGAAAGATTTCTTTTAAAGTAAAAACTGCATTGTCACTTTGTGATGCCAAAGAACCCTTCCATTTATGTTACCCCATGTCTTGATAAACTGGGAGAAAAAGTGGAATACAGGAACTGTGTGCAAGCATCAGGCAACTTGATGGCATCTGTAAGGTACCCTTCTTGGTGAAATGGAGGCACATCTAGTTCTATCAACACTAAGAGTTCAACTGGACTCTCCACATCTTCCCAGGTGCTGCTTCCTGCTGCTTGTTACTTCTGCCAGGCTCTGACCACTCTGATTGTTTGGGCAGGGTTTATCCCATCACATGGATAGGCCATGACAAAACCTCAACCCCCCAAGGCCTGGTACCCAAGGAGAAACACTAGATGAGCATTAAACAGTTTAAAGCTAACAGGGGCTGAAACCAGCTAAAAGAGGAAATCAGACATGAGTTGCAAACCAATAGAACAATGATCCGCTGGAGCACATTATGTTCATGCCCCCCGACATGCTGATGAGGCCTGGTTAATGAGCTGGGCACCACAACGGATGGTCTTTTATGAAGGAGTGCTCCTTACACCATACTTTATCTCATTTTGTTTTCCCTTTCTAGCCCTTCTTTAGTTAGCAATGTAGTGCATCTGCTCTGCTCATCCAGCTTCACCTGCTGCTGAGTTGGCTGTGTCCATGCTCCATCTGTCTGCTCTGGTTCCATCACAGTCACTAGCATTCATTTTCCCTGCAAGGTCTACTTTCTGGCTTTCCTAATAGTACACTCTCTTGGCATGATCTTGGGAATTACACACACAGTTGTTACCCTCAAAGCTGTTGCTACCTGCTAGGGTCTTGGCTCAATTGGCCTCATCTCTCACCCATTCTTGGTTCATGGAAACCTGGTACAGACAGATCCTAGCATTCCAAAGATCTCAAAATTTAAAAATCATTCACGTGAATTTGGAGTCAAACCCTAGGCAATTTAAGTAGAAATAAGCATTCTTTAGGTTAGTCAAAGTGCCTAGCACTTTGTATATTAAAGTGTATCCTGAGCCACACATTTGCTAGAAGGTAAGAAGAAAAATTAGACTCTAGAACCAATTGCCTTTCCCTTTTTCTTTGAAAAGTTAAAATGTTTAAGGAAAGAAGTTGTATAGGTACAATTTAAGCTTTTATCATCTTGTGTGTGTCCTCTGAGAGGTTCACATTTTTTAGGCCTTGTCTCTTAGAAACTGGGAAATGAGCTGCTGGAATTCAGACCCAGGATCTGGCTGCATTCCAGAAATGAATACACATGTTGGGTGTTGAGACAGATAATTAAAAGAATAGGCGGGTGAGTAAACTTTTGAGAATGAGAAGCCAGAAAATAACAGTATTTTTTCTCATGCCTTACTTTTGCTTTTGTTTGTTTTTTATATTTTTACTTCTGAGTATCAGGTATTGAGTAGCAGGGCAAAAGCAAGGCAGCCATTGACCTAAATGTAAGACAGCAGGAGGAAGGTTAAGAGAACAAATGTTATTCTTTAGGACTGCATTCATAGTTGCATGGTGGTGCTCTTGGCTCAAAGTCTACAATTAAATAAGTTGTTGGCACTCCCTTGAAAGCATTACTATCAAAGGTCAATAAATTTGACCTTTAAAAAGGACAGTAGATGTAGACCCCTTCCAGTGGGCCAACACATATTGCAAATTTCTGAACTCAGGCACTGCGACGTACTGCTGCCACCTTGCTCTTTAACGGAGAGGGCAAAAGAAACAGGAAGACTTCATCGTAAAAAGAAGAAAAAAAATCTTTAAATAAATAAAGTTATTTATAGAACATTATTTATATGTACTCAGTCTCTGCTGTGGGTCAGGTACTATGATATGTTTTTTAATGTATTTTGTAGAATGGGATTCGTTTTTATATATGAGGAAAGAGGTTTTTCGTAAAAGATGGAGCCAAGATTCAAGGCTAACTCATTTCATTCATTAGTTATCATATTTAGTCAACACAACATTTATTGAGTGCCTAAAATCTGAAAGCACTGGGAAACAACAGAAGATGAGGTCCCTGTACCCCAAAGGGGCATGTTCTACTTTTTTCTTTTTGTACCACTGCAACTAGCCTGTCGACATTTCCTCACCTTCACTTCTGTGCATGTTGGCTGGACTTCCAGCTGTTGGCATCTGCAATTCTTTGCTTGAGGTCCTTTGCCACAGTAATGACACCAAGAGAAGCCTTCCTTACCAACTGGAGTTGGTACGTAAGCAGCCCAGTTCTTTCACCTCTTGGATGAGATGACTCTAAGGTGTATGTTTCCAGTAGGACCTAGAGTTTCTTCAGAATTCAACTCAGGTTGCCCACAGTTGTAGCTGGCTTGATCAAACAACTATGTCAGCTGCCTTCCCTTTTCTACCTCATGTTCCCACTTCCCTGTCAGCTTTCTTTACCTCCCAGGTAACTACTTGCATTTGAAGTCTTGTCTCAGGGTCTGCTTCTGAGGAGATTCAAACTAAGACAACCACCATTTAGAGAATGCTTACCAAGGGAAAGCCAGACCCTACAGACTAATGTAGATTTATCTGTTTCCAAAGTCTGTGATCTTTGGACCATTCCACTGTACTATGGAATTCAAGTAGAAGGAATCCATAGAATCCTAGACCTAGTCTTTTCTTGGGTGCTAAGAAAGGTGGAAATCCATCCCTAGACAGGATATTTTGCAGTTCTCTCTTTCGTCCTTCACCCTCTCATGGAATGGGTGTGTCTTCTCCTTCCTCCACGGAATTGACTGAAAAGTCTCATTCTGCTTTTATTATCATTTCATTCTCTCAATGAATCAAGCATCTCTGAATAAAATCAAGATTTTCTCCCTCCCCTCTGAAAGTAGGATCCACTCTCTTGTTCTATAGGTTCTCTTTTGTTCTATAGGTTAATGGTTAAGGAAACTGTGACCCTCTGAACAGAACAGATAGAGAAAATTATTCATTTGGGGCTCTCTGAGGAGATAAATTCTTTTATAGAATTTTATTTATATTGCTTCTTTTCTTACTCAATTCATACTACAACATAGATTAAAAAGAAAAGTGGATACACACTGTTTTTTTAAGTCCAGAATATTTGACAGTATAATGTGGTAGTAGTATTGCACCTAAGCAAGCAATAGAATATGACATAGTTTCCAACCCACCCCATCCTTGAAATAACAGAATAACTTTTTAACACTAACATGCGTTTCCTTGAATAACTTGTACCACTGCCAAATTCCACACAAGAAGCCTCTTTTCTTCAGGGGCTATTTCCCCACAATGTGAATATTCTTTGACTCACTATGTTGTCCATTTCCAATTTCCTTGTTTTTTGCTTGAGTTCACTGAAGACTGACAAACAGTAGCTTCATGTGACAGCCATTAGTCTGCTTTAAACCTCAATTTGATCTTGAATGGATAGAATAATGAATAGATTTTGTGTCATATAATTCATGTTGTCAGTTATATGAAACTGGCAGTTCAAGAGAAACTAAATATGCTTCCAGCTCTCTCTTTTCTAAATTCATATTTGAATATAATAATGTAGAAGGCATTGTTCCTTTTTTTAGTTAAAGCATTTTTGTAGCAGTCTGAATTGTCAATAATAGAGAAATAAATATATGCTCTATTAAAAAATAGAAGGTGAGGGAGATAAGTGTTTGACTCTTTGTATTAATGAGAATTAACAAGTGGTTTTAAAAATGGAGCTTGTATGTGTGTGTGAGCACAGGGAGGGGTATTTCATCATAATGAGGGAGGTCTTGGCAAGTTAGTGTTCGTTTTAACTCCATTGATTGCTGAACACATTCATGCCTGCTCTAGCTCCAGGGAGGCTGTGGAACAGGAAATAAGAGATTCAAAAAGCAGCAGAGAAGAAAATCATCTCCCTCTCTTTCCAGCCCTCAAACCAAGGAAAATATGCTTTCTTTTTGGTGAAAATTCCTTGTTTTGTCCTATTTATGCTGTCATTTCAGAGAGATTAAAAGTACACCTTTTCATACATTTGCAAATGGGAATGTAAAATGGTGCAGCCACTTTGGAGAAACAGATGGCAGTTTCTTAAAATGTTAAACATAGTTACTGTATCACCCAACAGTTCTACTCCTAAGTATATACCCAGGAGAAATAAAAACATATATCTGTACAAAGACTCACACTCCCATGCTCATAACCTCATTATTCACAATAGCCATAAATAGAAAAAATCAAAATGCCCATCAACTGGATAAACGAAATGTGCTGTAGCCATGTAAAGGAATACTATTTGGTAATAAAAAGAATCTGAGTTACAACATGTATGAACTTCAAAAATATTATGCTCAGTGAAAGACACCAGACACAAAGGAACACATATTATATAACTCCACATATATGAGATATCCAGAAAAGACAATTCTAAAGGGACAGAAAGTAGATGAAAGATTATCTAAGGCTATGGACATGAATAAAGAGTGACAATAAATGGGTACAAGGTTTCTTTTCGAGATAACGGAAATGTTCTGAAACTAAGTATTCTGAAAGTAGATGGTTGCCAACTCTGTAAAAACCAATGAATCATAAAGAAAAACACTACTTTTATTCAGGTAACAAAAATTAGAAAGAAAAAAAAGACAGTAATTATAGTAAACCACAAAGTAAATTATTACTCACCATATTAACCATTCAGTATTGATTTTTTTTTTTTTTTTGAGACAGAGTTTCACTCTTTCACCCAGGCTGGAGTGAAGTGGCATGATCTTGGCTTACTGCAACCTCCACCCCTGGGATTCAAGGGATTCTCCTGCCTCAGCCTCCTGAGTAGCTGGGATTACAGGCACCTGTCACCACACCTAGCTGGATTTTTGTATTTTCAGTAAAGACAGGGCTTCGCCACGTTGGCCAGACTGGTCTAGAACTCCTGACCTCAGGTGATCCACCTGCCTCAGCTTCCGAAAGTGCTACAATTACAAACAGGAGCCACTGCACCCAGCCAGTATTTATTTAATGAATTGAAATTTAATGTAGTAGAGGAAGCTGACCAAAATGAAGCTCCAAAAAATGTCACAGTCTTAATTATTCAAAGAATTATAAAGATGTGATTTATAACGTTCAGTAGATAAACTGCAAAAAAACTTGGGCAGAATCAAAGAAAGCAGGCAAAACAGAGTATATTCTTATTTTTTTCATTTATATGAAATTTTAAAACTAGTCATTGGTGAAAGAAATCGGAAAAATCCTTGCTTTTGTGGTTGGAGACTGACTAGGGTACAGGGCATCTTTCTGGGATGATAGAAATGTTCTATATCTTTTTTTTTTTTTTTTTTTTTTTTTTTTTTGTGGGAGAGGGTGTTTCGCTTTTGTTACCCAGGCTGGAGTGCAATGGCGCGATCTCGGTTCACCGCAACCTCCGCCTCCCGGGTTCAGGCAATTCTCCTGCCTCAGCCTCCTGAGTAGCTGGGATTACAGGCACGCGCCACCATGCCCAGCTAATGTTTTGTAGTTTTAGTAGAGACGGGGTTTCACCATGTTGACCAGGGTGGTCTCGATCTCTTGACCTCGTGATCCACCCGCCTCGGCCTCCCAAAGTGCTGGGATTACAAGCGTGAGCCACCGCGCCCGGCCTGAAATGTTCTATATCTTAATGGTGATATGTGCTAGTGGATATATGCATTTGTCAACAACTCATTGAACTGTTTAAGATCTGCACATTTTACTGCATATAAGTTATACCTTAAGTAAAATCTGATACCTTAAATAAAGTGAGAGGCAGGAAGAAATTGGCCATTGGAAGCACAAAACAAAATTGAAAGTTTAGAAATGGACCTATTAGATATATAATTTAGTATAGGATAAAAGAAGAGTTTTTAAAGTTTTTTTTAAGAAACAATATCTCCCTTTGTTGCCCAGGCTGGAGTGCAATGGTTATTCCCTGACACAATCACAGTGCACTGCAGCCTTGAACTCTTGGGCTCAAGCCATCCTCCTGCCTCAGCCTCCAAGAAGCTGAGCCACCAGGCATGTGCTCCCACACCTAGCAGAAATTTTAAATTAGTAGGGGCAAAAAGGGATTTTTAAATAATAATCCTGGGACCAGGAAAGATTAAAGCTGGAGCCATTTAATTCCTAACACCAAAATTAGACCTGATGAATAAAAGATTTAGATAGAAAAAGTGAAAGAAGTTTACTTAATATATTTTTGTATTGTTTGGTTACTTTTATAGCAAATACACTTTAAATTTTTTGTGGTAAAATATATTTAACATAAAATTGGCCATTTTAGCCACTTTTAAGTATACAATTCAGTGGCATCAAGTACATTCACATTGTGTGCACTTATCACCACCATCCACCTCCAGGACTTTTTCATCTTCCCAAATTAAAACCTGTACCCATTAAAAACCAATTCTCCATTCCTTCAAACCCCTAGCCCTTAGCCCCTGGCAACTGCCATGCTACTTTCTGTCTTCATAAACTTGATTACTCAAGGTACTTCATATGAGTAGAATCATACAACATTTGGCATTTTGAGACTGGCCTGTTTTACTTAGCATAGTGTTTTCAAGATTCATTCATGTTGTAGCATGTGTCAGAATTTCATTTTTTAAAGGGTCAATAATATTCCATTGTATGTATATACTAGATGTTGTTTATTCACTTATCCATTGATGGATATGTAGGTTATTTCTGCCTTTTAGCTATTGTGAATAGTGAGGCTATGTACATTTGAGTTTAAGTCTTTGTAGAGATATATGTTTTTGAGTTTTACTCTTGTCATCCAGGCTGGAGTACAATAGAGCAATCTTGGCTCACTGCAACCTTGGCTCCCAGGTTCAAGCAATTCTCCTGCCTCACCCTCCCAAGTAGCTGAGATTACAGGCGCCCACCACCATGCCCAGCTGATTTTTGTACTTTTAGTAGAGACAGGGTTTCACCATGTTGGCCAGGCCGGTCTTGAGCTCCTAACCTCAGGTAATCCACCTGCCTTGTCCTCCCAAAGTGCTGGGATTACAGGTGTGAGCCACCACACCTGGCCCCCTTCTTTCAATTCTATGGGGTCTATACCTAGAAGTGATATTGTTGAATCACATGGTAATTCTAAGTTTAATTTTATGAAGACCTTCCATACTGTTTTCCATGGTGGCTGCACCATTTTACACTCCTACCAGCAATGCACAAGGGTTCTAATTTATACACATCCTTGCAAAAGCTTGATATTTTCTATCTTAATTTTTCTCTAATTATTTTTATTTTATTTTTATTGCATTTTTGGTTTTGGGGTACATGTGAAGAACAGGGTCTTGCTCTGTTGCCCAGGCTGGAGTGGTGTCATATGATCATGGCTCACTGTAGTCTTGACCTCCTGGGCTCAAGTGATCCTCCTGCCTCAGCCTCTAGAGTAGCTAGGACTACAGATGCATGCTACAATGCTTGACTTTTTTTTTTTTTTTTTCATTTTTTATAGAGACAGGGTCTCACTATGTTGCCCAGGCTGGCTTCAAACTCCTGGCCTTAAGCAATTCTCCCAAAGTGCTGGGATGAGAGGCATGAGTCACTGTGCCCAGCCAATAATAGCATTCTTAATAGGTATAACCTGGTATCTCATTTTGTGATTTTTGATTTGCATTTCTCTAATAATTAGTGGTGCTGAGTATCTTTTCTTGTGCTTATTGGCCACCTATGTGTCTTTTTTGGTGAAATGTCTGTCTGGCCTTTTGTTCATTTTTAAAATTGGAATATTTGTTTTTTGATGTTGAGTTGTAGGTTTTTATGTATCCTTGATATTAACCCCCATCAGATGTATATTTGCAAATATTTTCTCCCATTCTATAGTTGCCTTTTTACTCTGTTGATAGTGTCTTTTGATGCATGAAAGTTTTAAATTTTGATAAGGCACACTATTTTTTCTTTTGTTGTCTGTGCTTTTCATGTTAGATTCAAGCAATCATTACCAAGTCCAGTGTCATGAAACTTGCCCCTATTTTTTTCTAAGAGTTTTCTAGTTTTAGCTTTTACATTTAGGACTTTGGTCTAGTCTTAATTTTTGTGTTTGTGTATATGTGTGTGTGTGTTTTGAGATGGAGTTTTGCTCTTGTTCTCAGGCTGGAGTGCACCCCTACTCACTGCAACCTCCGCCTCCTGGGTTCAAGTGTTTCTCCTGCCTCAGCCTCCCAAGTAGCTGGGATTATAGGCGTCACCACCACACCTGGCTAACTTTTGTATTTTTAGTAGAGACAGGGTTTCACTATATTGGCCAGGCTGGTCTCAAACTCCTGACCTCAGATGATCCACCCACCTCAGCCTCCCAAAGTCCTGGGATTATAGGTGTGAGCCACCGCATCCAGCCTAATTTTTGTATATGGTGTAAGGTAAGGGTCCAACTTTATTATTTGGTATATGGATATCCAGTTTCTTCAACACATGTTTCCTACTGAATGATCTTGGTACTCTTGTAGAACATTATTTGGCCGTTTATAGACAGAGTTGATTTCTGGACTCTATTCTGTTGTACTGGTCTAAATGTCTGTCTGTATGCCATTATAATACTATTTTGATTACTGTAGCTTTGTACTAAGTAAATTTTGAAACAAGAAAGTGTGAAATCTACACATTTGTCTTTTTAAAGTTTTTTTTTCTTACCATTTTGGGTCCTTTGAGATTCCACATGAATTTTAGGATGGATTTTTAATTTCTGCTAAAAATGTCATTGAGATTTTGATGGAGATTACATTGAATCTGTAGATTGTTTTGGCTACTATTGGCATCTTAACAACATTGTCTTCTAATCCATGAATGCAGGGTGTCTTTCAATTTGTGTCTACTTTCTTTCAGCAATGTTTTACAGCTTTCATTCATGCCTTTTATCTCCTTGGTTAAGTTTATTTCTAAGCATTTTATTCTTTTTGATGTTATTGTACATGGAATTTTTTTTTTTAATTTCTTTTTTGGATTGTTCATTGTTAGTGTATAGAAATGCTAATTTTTGTGTGTTGATTTTGCATCTTGCACTGTTGCTGAATTTGTTTATTAATTCTAACAGCTTTTTTTGGGTGGAATCTTTGGAGGTTTCTACATATAAAATAACATCATCTGTGAACAGAGGCAATTTTACTTCTTCCTTTCCAGTTTGGATGATTTTTGTTTCTTTTTCTTGTCAATTGCTCTGACTAGAACTTTCAATTCTATGTTGAATACAAGCGGTAAAAGTGGATATCTTTTTCTTATTTCTCATTTCGGAGGAAAAGCTTTTAGTCTTTAGCCACTGAGCCTAATAAAAGGTCTGAATTTCTTTACATGATCTTTATTATGTCACACTTTTAAAAAAAGATATAAAGTATCAAAAGATAGATACATATTTATATATTTATTGATAAATATAAGTAAACATTTATCTCATTTGGGAATCAAAAATTATAAGGAAAAGAAAAGGATGATAGATTTGACTCTGTACAAAACTAAAAATATCTAGAGAGCAAAAGCTCCATTAACTAAAATGATATAATAAATAAGTATAAGATCCTTAATACTGTATAAAAGAACTCTTACATATACATAAATGAAAATCCACACACAAAAGCTACATTGGCAAAGGACATGAACATGAAATTCACAAAAAATAACAAAGAGTCAAGGAATATCTAGGAAAATAGCTTATCTTCCCTAGTAATTAAAAAAATAAAAATTGAAATTAGAATTTTTTTAACCTATAAGACTGACAAAGATGAGGAAGAGTGATAATATGCACTCAATGTAGTAATTTCACATATTTTCAGTAGGAATAAAAATTGGTTCAGTCTTTTTTGGAGGGTACCAAGTATTAACTCTTGAAAATGTGCATACCCAGCAATTACAGTTGCCCCTCAGTATCAGTGAGGAATTTGGTACCCCACAGGTACCAAAACTCATGAAGGCTTAAGTCTCTTATATAAAATAATATAGTATTTGCATGTAACCTACACATATCCTTCTGTATATTTTAAATCATCTCTAGATTACTCATGATACTTATACAATGCACACACATCACTTCATTTGCATGGATTCAAAATAGTACTTGCACACATAGTACACACAGCAAATTCAAGTTTTGCTTTTTGGAGGTTTGCGGAATTTTTTTTCTGAATATTTTTGATTTGAGTTTTGTTGTATCCATGGATGCAGAACTGATGGATATAAAGAACATACTGTGTATACCTCTGGGTTTATCCTAAGGAAATAATTGTGCAAGAGATATGTACAAGGATGTTTAGGATACATTTAAAAGAGCAAAAACTTTGAAAACTCTATCAACTATGGGGCCACTGAAAATGATGATGCAGATGATTGATTTATATCAATTTATATATACATGTGATGTGGTTTGGATCTGTGTCCCCATCAAATTTCATGCAAATTGTATTCTCCACTGTTAGAGGTGGAGGGAGGTGGTTGGATCACAGGAATGGATTTCTCATAAATGGTTTAGCACCATCCCCTTACTGCTGTTCTCATGATAGTGAGCGAGCTCTCGTGAGATCTGGGTGTTTAAAAGTGTGCAGCACCTCCTCCCTCACTCTGTCCTTCTCATGTTCCTTCCATCTGAGATGCCTCCTTCCCCCTTTGCCTTCCACCATGATTAAAAGCTTCCTGAGGCCTCCACAGAAGCAGAAGCTGCTATGCTTCCTGTATACCCTGCAACAGAATCTAGAGTGAATTAAACCCCTTTTCTTTATAAGTTCTTTTTTCTTTTTTTTGAGATGGAGTCTTGCTCTGTCACCAGGCTGGAGTGCAGTGGTGAGATCTTGACTCACTGTAACCTCTGCCTCTTGGTTTAAAGCAATTCTCATGCCTCAGCCTCCTGAGCAGCTGGGATTACAGGCATGTGCCACCACACCT